>NC_142707.1:49123696-49446474 GCF_055471065.1 Atractosteus spatula | reverse complement strand
CTTAGCCTCCACTGTCAAGGCCAGCTTCAGTGGTGCTGTAAAAGTAAAATCAGTTGCAGAACTGTCAGCGCTGTGGGGACAAAGCACTGCTTTTTATTCCACAGTATGGCAGGTGTTCCCAGTAACAGGCATTCGGAAATGGCTTCAGCTGGAAATGGCGTGTAATTAAGTCACTGACTGGGTTATTGCTTGATTGAATGAAACGTGTACATTTCCACATGGAAAGGATGTCTCAGTGGTAACTGAGGACTAGTGCTGGCATGGCAGACTGGAGTAACTCCAGTAGTACAACAATAGGAATCTGAAGGCCATTACAGGAACTAAATGTTTGTTCAAATTAGGAAAATGACGTGTAAAGAATGTTCTTATAGTGGAGAATGAACATGTGCCTTCAGATAAAGGACAGTCTAGTTGTACAAGCACAAATCTCAAACCTGACCTGAGCTCCCCAGTCTGAGCAGTTGTATATTTCTACTAAATGAATTACACTTACAGTAAATGATGTATTCAGTATATTATTTTCAAGACAATAAGTAATAAGTACCTGTAGACAACTCAATTGATCCTAAAATGATTGTGGGCTTGATTTCTTCAATCTCTTGCTCAAAAGCCACATAGTGCAAAATCTCTGATTTTATCTGTGTCAGGTACGGGTTACTTGCCATAAATTCCTACAAAATAAATGACAAGAATCAAACAATATTCTCATATTTTTAGGATTCTGTATATGAACTAACCAATGCAGAAATGGTGTAAGAGGACCGTTTGAACCCAACAATTGCAGTTCACAGACCTTGACCTTGGCATCCCTGTCTTCTGCCCAGATGCCCTTAAACCTGTGGAACTGCTGGAGAACGTCACTGGCCGGTTTCCTCAGGGAGTTGACTGCAGAGGTCAGCAGCACCACAATCTTACAAATGTCCTTGTGCTCTGATACGCTGTGATAAAAGTTTTTTAGCTTCTTTACAGGAATGTCTTCATCCGCGGTTCCTAAAGTGCCACCAGCAAAAATAAAGACTTAAAATACATTCAATGAAAAAACATGAATACAAATGTACCACAACCAAGTATTTTAAGTCCCAATAATAAGTGTCATTCTTTTATAACTGGTATTTTTTGTGAACAATATTGTTTAACAACATACCCAGTATATGGCGAGACCTACTAACCACAGTATATTTGTTTCAACATCAAAGTTTACATTTTTGTTAAGAAGTATTTAACTAGGCAAGACCTGCAAAATAAGGTTCTACTAGACAAATTCGAAAAATAATATATTTTAGAGAGCAAATATTTCATTTAGTTTGCATTTTTCTGTTGATACAGGAAGTGTTTTTCTCTGAGTATTTCGTTTTCTGTCCTTTTTGGACTGATAAAACTAAGGTCTGTGTGGTGCCTGAACGCTGCAGGTATCTGAACACCATGAATTAAATCCGAAGCCAGCTGCATCACGCGTGTGTTTAACGTGGCAGAATGCTGCGAGTAAACCCCAGCGGCGTGCAGGGAGACGGGCAGCCGCTGAGGGCGGCGTTCTTACTGGAGCGCTGCGTGCCCTTGGCCCCACCGAGGCTGTCTTCCAGGGCAGCGGGGCCCCTGTGCCTGCCCGCCTGGCCCCACTGCGCTATGCCACGGCTCACCTCCAGCACCAGATGCACCAGCCGGTTGATGGCCTGCTGGATGTCATCCAGGCTGGGCTGCATGACCTGCACCATGGCCAGCACAGGAAGGGTTAAAGTCATCATCATGTCATGGCATTGGAAGCCAAGACTCCTGCTTCCTCGCTGTGCTATCTCATTATTGTGATGGAAGGCAATACTGTTAAAAAGCCCATTTCCCCTCATTTGTATACACTGATTCATAAAAGGGTTAATGAGGGTAAATGGTTTTTACTGCCCGTTGTACCTTGCTGGCAAGAACCACATACATTTGCCAGAGGAAAAAATTAAATGTTATATTATTCAATTTTCATGTGATTATTGTGTCAGTATCAGACAGAGCGTCAGATCTGTCAGATATCTATTAGTGATATTAATAAACCATTTGATTTATAAACACTTTTCAACTGTCCATAAGCGCTTTACGATAGCTCATATAACACACAACAGATGTAAGAAAGCAGAAAACATATTGACTGATGGAAAACCAAGAGTAAAACTAAACTCCACACTGTGAAGAGACACATCTGGAAATTTACTGGGCTTTGAAAGTAATGACAGTCGCAGTCTCTATGTGCAACAGACACATGGAGAGAGGCAATGTGCAGATGTGCTACACAAATTGACATATGGTACAGTATATATCACACATGTGCGTTGCTATAACAGTGATGTAGTGACAACCGAGAGCACTGTTTATTTCTGACGGTACCCATTCTTCAACCCCCTCTACAATATGACAATTTATCAAGAGAAAAGGCATTGTTCAAATCTTTCAACTTGATCTTGTTAGACCAGATTATCTTAAAAGATCTTTAACACGATCATTTGATCATTTATCCATTTCTGATCATAACACAAGACAAAGGCTGCAGCACAAAAGACAAGACAACTTCAAATCTTTGTGAGACGTTGCACAGATAAATGAAGAGCAAAAGCTCCCAGAGCTGTGCAGTTCCTGTTCATGCAAGATCGCCCTGTCTGTTGGCTTGCAGGAGACTAGGACAAGCTGCACAGCTATGTTGTTGAAACTGAAACACACATTATTTTCAATGGCTGGATAAGATCCTCCTATCAATTAGCTTCTATCTACTAAAGAAGACTGATAATAGATATTCTAAGATACTAAATGATGCCCCCCTCTCATTTGTATCCTTTCTTATGTTCTTATAGAAATGTGGAATATTTACAGGAAATGGGTATGGAATTTTCACACAACCCACAAATCCATTGTTTAGGACAATGAAACAACAGTGCAATTCAAAGGCACCTCTGCTTTTGTAGTCTGAAACAGCCATAATCAGCGGGTACCACTGCTGTCTAGCTCTAATGTGTTCATACGCACCTTAAGATTTTCTGTGTTTCTTTCTCACTCATGTAGGCAAATGTTAAAATGTCAGGGCAACTGTAATATCCTTCATTGAACAAGTGTTAATACACGTTTCACACATTTTCATGCAAAGATGGACAGTAGGATAATTGCCAGTCCAAGATCTCCCATAGAGGATTTCATCTCTATTTGCCTTTCACATATTAATTTGGATCCCAGAAGCCATTACTACAGTTCACTTTATCATCAACTCCTGTCAATCATCAAGCTGACTTCTGTTGCTTGCCTGACACTTGCAGGGGTCTTTCTGTCAAACTGTATATTGACTATCATGTTATTTATTTTGACAGTGCTTTTATGAAAGAGGTGAAGAGTCATCAAGGTGTCTCAATGGGGTGATTTTCATGAAAGACTCAACACAGGTTCGCATCACAGTGTGGCAGAGACTGCTTCCCTACAAAAAAGATGTAGGAGGCCACCCAGCAAGAAGCACACTCCAAAGGGGGTCCAGAGTCCAAGAGAACCCTTGAACCTTTAACACTTTGTGACAGAAGAATTACTTACCACGTTAGGTATTGCCAGGTGCATTTCTGATTTTAAAAAGGTAATTAATTCCTCTGATTTACTTGACTGACTGAAGAGCCCTTTTCTTGCAGACAAGCTAAAAGTAAAGAGATTCACACATAATGTGCTGTATTTCAAGGCACAACAGCACCGATTTCTGACAATTCTTATATAACCTTCTTTCACTTTTTCTGTCCAGCAACTGAAATGTTACATTTTCCAGTCAACCAAGAGGTCAAAAGAGACACAAATGAATAAGTAAAGGTTACATCCATGCTGAAATGTAGAAAGAAAACACAAGATTTCTGCTATAGAACATCTTCAGGAGATCCTTCCTCACACCTGAAGAACACCACTTTTCTTCTTTCTACTTTTCACTCTACAATTAGCCTTTACTTCTTCCTTTGTAGTCAACTCACCCTGAAGTAGCTCCCTTACACAAACATCTTCACAAGAGACACAATATTGCTAAAATCAATAGGTTCTGAATTATCAAAAAAATGTAATACAAAACTATATATTGGTTGTTTATGTAATTCCATTATGATACTCAATCTATATATATGTACCTTCATTAAAAACATTATTATATGGTTACTTTGAGGATAGGTCTTATTCTTGAAGCATGTTTCTACTCACACAGAGACAAAAATCCTTCTCTTTAAGGTGTCCAGAGACAAGCGTGTCGACTTGAGCAATGCATCTAACAGCTGATGGCTAAAGTAAGCATACATCTCCTTGCACTCCTGGAATAAATAAAAACATTGGCATCCCCACAGTGTCTCCAAGATGTAAATGACATGTCAGCTTTAAACCTACATCGTTTTCATAAGTATTTGGTGGTTCCATATTTGAGCCAGAATGGCTTTTCGGTTCAGAGCTTATCCCACTTTCCACAATGTTAAGTGAACAGACAGAGCATGACTCTCTCCTGTAAAGGATGCCGGTCCATCACAGAGCCTACCCCTAGTAAATACTGGTTCCGAGTTACACAGCTTGTTGGACTGGAGCAGCTGGGGTAAGATATAACAGCAGTGTCTATAGCACAGACTCGAACCCACAACCCACCAGTAAAGTGTGCAGGAACATACCCTCTACGATATACTGTTCCCTGTCTTTTTCATACATACAGCAGACTCTTCCATTTCCATTTAATGTTTTCCATTTTGTATTTATAATTAATGTTACCTACAAGCAAAACCCTATGTGCTATATTAAATGTCATCTAACAGGTGTTTGCCTACTTCTCGATTTAATCTAAATTTAACTGACTGGTTTACTATAACTGACTATTCTGGAATCTACATCATCGTTATAAATTAAGAAGTGTCCTCTTTTATTTGCCTAGTGTACAGCTCACAATTTTGTCTGTCTCCTCGTAATTCTCTGCCATTGATTTCCATTTGTCACTCCCCCTAAGTTGTGTGATCTGTAAATGTAACTAATTTTCCATCTCGACCTCAAGCAACACATATCAAAAGCTAACCAAAGACTATGTACAGTACAATGAAGAGAGCTATTCCAACAATTCAGATGTCCAAGTAGTGTCAGAGTAGTGTTCTGTCCACTACCCTGAGCAAGTTTCTACGTCTGTGTCACCTGACACTGCTGTTTCTGTATTTACAGGTCTTAGTTTTCTCCTGGTGATATATTCCAAGCAGACCCCTTACCTTCTCAAACTCATCCCCTTTTTCCCCTTCCTGGTGCTCTGTGGTGTGGCTGTCTTCTTCATTTGCAATAGTGTCCTCTGTGAATGCTACACGCTTACGTTCTTAAATAAGAGTTGGTACAGACATTTTAGAAAACAAATGTTTTTACTTTTAATATAGGAGAGTGGGTGATATCAGTATAATAAGCATCAAAAGAAACATATAACTAGAGAGTACATACAGAAAGATAAAGTATATGGATTAGATTATGTATAACTGATCATGATACCTTAGGTGACTTTCACTGTTTTGTGAGCACAAAGTTGTACAGTGTTAATTGTGCAGAGGAAATGATTAGTTTAACCTGTCAGATGTCGAGCTTAATTAAAATCAAGAAAAACACAGAAGACCTGTCAATGTTAGACCAGAACCTGGGACACATACTGTAGGTCACGCCATTTCACCTATATCGATAGAAAGGTCTAGCTGTGATGGTCTGGGCAGGAGCGTTGATGTGCTATAGAACTCCACTTGCAGGGACTGATGTCAAGTCAGGTCACCATGTGTCTACTAGGGCTCAGAGAGCAGTGAACGGGCACATCCTGTAGGAGAGGTCTGGGACAGAGTCTCACAAGACAGTATCTCCACCTGGTGCAAAGCAGGAGTGACAGATATACAGCTTGCCCTGCTTCCAGCAGCAGACACATGCTACCAGCCTGTAACTCCCTCAGTAGAACCCGTGCTGATTACAAATGTTAATCAGAATGATGAATTTATCTGTGTCATGTCTGGCCAGTAAAATGTTAGTGCATCTGCTACAAAAAACATTGTTATTGTTCTGATACATTTCTAAACTTGTTGCAGTTACTGTATAAGTGATAAGTTTCTTTTGATACTCAGTTTATTCGATAGTGAAAACAGGTGATAATGAAGACTGATTTTAGATGCAGGGTCTAATCAGTTTTAAAATTTCTAAATTAGTTTAACTTTAAGTATATATAGTGACCTGTTTGAATTAAGCCATATATTTTTATCAATATAATTTAGCAATATGGGAGTGGACCTTCTTCACCACTTTATCAGTCCTGCCTGTTCACTCACCTGGAGACACACAGCAGCCCCACTGCACACAGATCAGAGAAACTGCTTCAGCAGACAGAGTAAGGGGGAACTTTGGGGAAACCACACTGTTCAAGCCTAGATTAGGATTTAGTCATGACACTGGGATTTAAACCCCTACTGTTGTGAAGAGCCATGGAGTTTTTAATGAGCAAGGAGTCAGGACCTCAGTTTAACATCTCATCACACGGACAGCACCTCCTACAGACAGCGAAAGTGTCCCTGGTCACCATACTGGGACACTGGTGTGGACCCTGCTAAACTGGTGTGGACTTTCTGAGATCTGACTAGACCAGGTTACAAGATATAAAAACTGTCAGTTTCACAGTCACTTTGTGACAAGACTCTTTGTGTCCATTTCAGTCATACCAAAAAGGTAAAAAAATATCTACAAGTCTGTTACTACCAGGAAATAAACTGTGAATGTACTGTACAGTATGTTGTTAACTGGTGGTATTTCTCACTGGGAAAGAAAATGAAATATTTCAGTGCACAAACCTGGCACAGTGGTTTCCTCTACTATTTTCTTTGTTTCCTTGGACTCATACATTGCTTTAAAGATGCCAATCAGCTCCTTCACAGACTCTTCTACACGTCTGCTCTTGTGGTTCATGCTGTCTGCCCACTCCTTTGAGCGACTCTGAAAGATAGTATCTATGGCAGTTTTATTCCAAACCCACATGGTTACCTAGCCAAGTCACTCTCACTTCTCGCTCACCAAGACATTTTCACAATATTGTCAGGTTCTCTGTAAAAAGAAGATAATTGAACCCAGAAAGCAGCATTGTCACATCATCCCCCCACCTAATCAAGACTACTCTAAACTGGGAAGAGTATGAGCAGAAGGATTAATCTTAACTGAACAAGAGAGCTGCAGAGTTTATTCTTTTCGGAGGCAGCAGGATGTTTTTTATCTGCTGTGAAGGGAGCTATACCAAACACAATGACTGATTGATTGAACTTTGGTATTGTTCATCACACAGAATGAGATGCGTAGCTGTTACTGTAAATAGACACATTAAAGGCTCTGACGGTCATTTCTGCATACCTCATTTTTAACAAGGACGTCCTCTAGTGTGGTGGGCCCATCCTCAGGCAGGTCTACCAGGACAGTTTCTGAAATGTCCTGCAGCACAGCTTCAATGTGCATCTCACATATATCCCTCACCTGGAGAAAAGGTGCAGAGCAGGGTACTCTAATTGTGTTTAGAAACACTCAGTTTAGACTTTAATTTGAGTCAGAGTCTTTCATTGAACTTGCTCTCCCATGTTTCCTTTAAAACGTATATTCATCTACCTATCATCTTCTTTTGCAATCCAAACACTATGTATAGAAATCAATCTGATCAAGACCATGCCTAAGTGCCTGTACCTTCTTAAGCAGCTGATTTAAATCAGACAAAGCCATGTCCACACTACAGAAGAAGCTGTCCAGGATGAGGGAGGACCAGCTTAGTATAGTCAGTCCATGTCGAAGCACTGCCTCCACCTAAAAAAACACACAAGGTAATATTACTTCCACACACAGGACAGAACATCTAACAAACACAAGAGCTCTTCAGCTCTTTACAGTGACATGAAAGCCCTGGGCTGATGGTGCTGTTGCTGAGAAAAGCAACAGGTTTAAGAGAACAACTTTGAAACAGGTCAAAAATATACCGTACCCCCAGGAATTACAATTTTAAATAAAAATAATATGTATTATATTAGGGTTGTTTTACTATTCATCTGAGGAATGAACAGTTTAGAATTGACAAGTTTAAATAATATTTAGGTTAAAATAACTTTAAGTTTAAATAACAAGTTCTGGTGTGAATGTGTGCGTACCTGTGTCTGTGTGTGCCCTGCGATGGATTGGTATCTCTTCCAGAATGTATCTCACCTTACACCCACTGGGATGAATTACTTTAGAATAAATGTATTATAAGAAAGTGTGACCGTAGCGGTTCCGCGCGAGCTTGTGCCCTCCGCCACCCATTCCGTCCCGCACACCTGGGGCGTGAACCCAGGTCTCTGGCGTAACACAACAGGGCACCAACCGCGTGAGCTAAAGGAGAGCTCCCTCAGCCCAGGCAGCTGAGGTCCCTGCTACGCGCAGTGAGGGCGCTGACGTCACCGTATCCGAACTAGCTCCGCTACGGAAGGTCTAGACTTACATGTTTATATAAAATGCCAAGGCTTTGCCAAGGCCTGTTAGTGACCTATACAGTGCCTTGCGAAAGTATTCGGCCCCCTTGAACTTTTCAACCTTTTGCCACATTTCAGGCTTCAAACATAAAGATATAAATTTTTTATTTTATGTGAAGAATCACCAACAAGTGGGACACAATTGTGAAGTGGAACGAAATCTATTGGATTTTTGAAACTTTTTTAACTAATAAAAAAATGAAAAGTGGGGCGTGCAAAATTATTCGGCCCCTTTACTTTCAGTGCAGCAAACTCACTCCAGAAGTTCAGCGAGGATCTCTGAATGATCCAATGTTGTCCTAAATGACTGATGGTGATAAATAGAATCCACCTGTGTGTAATCAAGTCTCTGTATAAATGCACCTGCTCTGTGATAGTCTCAAGGTTCTGTTGAAAGCGCAGAGAGCATCATGAAGACCAAGGAACACACCAGGCAGGTCCGTAATACTGTTGTGGAGAAGTTTAAAGCCGGATTTGGATACAAAAAGATTTCCCAAGCTTCAAACATCCCAAGGAGCACTGTGCAAGCGATCATCTTGAAATGGAAGGAGTATCAGACCACTGCAAATCTACCAAGACCTGGCCGTCCCTCTAAACTTTCAGCTCAGACAAGGAGAAGACTGATCAGAGATGCAGCCAAGAGGCCCATGATCACTCTGGATGAACTGCAGAGAACTACAGCTGAGGTGGGAGAGTCTGTCCATAGGACAACAATCAGTCTTACACTGCACAAATCTGGCCTTTATGGAAGAGTGGCAAGAAGAAAGCCATTTCTCAAAGATATCCATAAAAAGTCTCGTCTAAAGTTTGCCACAAGCCACCTGGGAGACACCCCAAACATGTGGAAGAAGGTGCTCTGGTCAGATGAAACCAAAATCGAACTTTTTGGCCACAATGCAAAACGATATGTTTGGCGTAAAAGCAACACAGCTCATCACCCTCAACACACCATCCCCACTGTCAAACATGGTGGTGGCAGCATCATGGTTTGGGCCTGCTTTTCTTCAGCAGGGACAGGGAAGATGGTTAAAATTGAGGGGAAGATGGATGCAGCCAAATACAGGACCATTCTGGATGAAAACCTGTTGGAGTCTGCAAAAGACCTGAAACTGGGACGGAGATTTATCTTCCAACAAGACAATGATCCCAAACATACAGCAAAATCTACAAAGGAATGGTTCACAAATAAACATATCCAGGTGTTTGAATGGCCAAGTCAAAGTCCAGACCTGAATCCAATCGAGAATCTGTGGAAAGAGCTGAAAACTGCTGTTCACAAACGCTCTCCATCCAACCTCACTGAGCTCGAGCTGTTTTGCAAGGAAGAATGGGCAAGAATTTCAGTCTCTCGATGTGCAAAACTGATAGAGACATACCCCAAGCGACTTGCAGCTGTAATCGCAGCAAAAGGTGGCTCTACAAAGTATTAACGCAAGGGGGCCGAATAATTTTGCACGCCCCACTTTTCATTTTTTTATTAGTTAAAAAAGTTTCAAAAATCCAATAGATTTCGTTCCACTTCACAATTGTGTCCCACTTGTTGGTGATTCTTCACATAAAATAAAAAATTTATATCTTTATGTTTGAAGCCTGAAATGTGGCAAAAGGTTGAAAAGTTCAAGGGGGCCGAATACTTTCGCAAGGCACTGTATGTCCTTGAACAGGATACTTCAGAACATCTGGCTATTTGTTTAAGTTTGTAAGCTCCATTAAGTAGACTTGAGGACTCATTTATGCTTTACAATTTCATACTGGGTGGTATTTTATATAGTTAAGTTACAGTTAATAGTAAATATTAAAAAGGCCCTCCATTTATTTGATTCTATGGTAACCAGATTTTATACTTAAAAGTCCTATTGGTGCAAATCCAAATGGAAAAGAAACATGTTGATTTACTTGCCTTCAAAAAACACCAACAATCCTAAAGGAATGCATTGACTGTCACAAAGCCAGGGGCTTTGGGGAAGATATTTAAGGAAGGGAAGAGAAATCCTGGAACCTCTATTTCCATTATTCATAATCTCCTAACTGCAGTGAAAAACAGTACTCTAGAACAGTCTGCAATATAATATAAAAATGTTATGAGTCTTTTCAATCTAAAATTGATAACATCTGGAGTCAGATTGTACCATAGGATTCCACTAGTTCACCATTTCTCTCCTTGTCAGCTCCACAACAGAATCAACCTCAGTATGACTGCTAATGGTCCTGGAATCAGTGTTAGTCCTCCAGTCAGGAATCAGAGTCAATCTGACCTGAGTCTTCAGGAGGTCGTGTTGACTGGCTCTCCTCAGTGTGACTGCTGATGGAGTCAGGGCTGGTTCTCCAGTCAGGAATCAGAGTCAATCTGACCTGAGTCTTCAGGAGGTCGTGTTGACTGGCTCTCCTCAGTGTGACTGCTGATGGAGTCAGGGCTGGTTCTCCAGTCAGGAATCAGAGTGGCTCTGACCTGAGTCTTCAGGAGGTCGTGTTGACTGGCTCTCCTCAGTGTGACTGCTGATGGAGTCAGGGCTGGTTCTCCAGTCAGGAATCAGAGTGGCTCTGACCTGAGTCTTCAGGAGGTCGTGTTGACTGGCTCTCCTCAGTGTGACTGCTGATGGAGTCAGGGCTGGTTCTCCAGTCAGGAATCAGAGTCAATCTGACCTGAGTCTTCAGGAGGTCATGTTGACTGGCTCACCTCAGTGTGACTGCTGATGGAGTCAGGGCTGGTTCTCCAGTCAGGAATCAGAGTGGCTCTGACCTGAGTCTTCAGGAGGTCGTGTTGACTGGCTCTCCTCAGTGTGACTGCTGATGGAGTCAGGGCTGGTTCTCCAGTCAGGAATCAGAGTCAATCTGACCTGAGTCTTCAGGAGGTCGTGTTGACTGGCTCTCCTCAGTGTGACTGCTGATGGAGTCAGGGCTGGTTCTCCAGTCAGGAATCAGAGTGGCTCTGACCTGAGTCTTCAGGAGGTCGTGTTGACTGGCTCTCCTCAGTGTGACTGCTGATGGAGTCAGGGCTGGTTCTCCAGTCAGGAATCAGAGTGGCTCTGACCTGAGTCTTCAGGAGGTCGTGTTGACTGGCTCTCCTCAGTGTGACTGCTGATGGAGTCAGGGCTGGTTCTCCAGTCAGGAATCAGAGTCAATCTGACCTGAGTCTTCAGGAGGTCATGTTGACTGGCTCACCTCAGTGTGACTGCTGATGGAGTCAGGGCTGGTTCTCCAGTCAGGAATCAGAGTGGCTCTGACCTGAGTCTTCAGGAGGTCGTGCTGACTGGCTCACCTCAGAGTGACTGCTGATGGAGTCAGGGCTGGTTCTCCAGTCAGGAATCAGAGTGGCTCTGACCTGAGTCTTCAGGAGGTCGTGTTGACTGGCTCTCCTCAGTGTGACTGCTGATGGAGTCAGGGCTGGTTCTCCAGTCAGGAATCAGAGTGGCTCTGACCTGAGTCTTCAGGAGGTCGTGTTGACTGGCTCTCCTCAGTGTGACTGCTGATGGAGTCAGGGCTGGTTCTCCAGTCAGGAATCAGAGTGGCTCTGACCTGAGTCTTCAGGAGGTCGTGCTGACTGGCTCACCTCAGTGTGACTGCTGATGGAGTCAGGGCTGGTTCTCCAGTCAGGAATCAGAGTCAATCTGACCTGAGTCTTCAGGAGGTCGTGTTGACTGGCTCTCCTCAGTGTGACTGCTGATGGAGTCAGGGCTGGTTCTCCAGTCAGGAATCAGAGTCAATCTGACCTGAGTCTTCAGGAGGTCGTGTTGACTGGCTCTCCTCAGTGTGACTGCTGATGGAGTCAGGGCTGGTTCTCCAGTCAGGAATCAGAGTCAATCTGACCTGAGTCTTCAGGAGGTCGTGTTGATTGGCTCTCCTCAGTGTGACTGCTGATGGAGTCAGGGCTGGTTCTCCAGTCAGGAATCAGAGTGGCTCTGACCTGAGTCTTCAGGAGGTCGTGTTGACTGGCTCTCCTCAGTGTGACTGCTGATGGAGTCAGGGCTGGTTCTCCAGTCAGGAATCAGAGTCAATCTGACCTGAGTCTTCAGGAGGTCGTGTTGATTGGCTCTCCTCAGTGTGACTGCTGATGGAGTCAGGGCTGGTTCTCCAGTCAGGAATCAGAGTGGCTCTGACCTGAGTCTTCAGGAGGTCGTGTTGACTGGCTCTCCTCAGTGTGACTGCTGATGGAGTCAGGGCTGGTTCTCCAGTCAGGAATCAGAGTCAATCTGACCTGAGTCTTCAGGAGGTCGTGCTGACTGGCTCTCCTCAGTGTGACTGCTGATGGAGTCAGGGCTGGTTCTCCAGTCAGGAATCAGAGTGGCTCTGACCTGAGTCTTCAGGAGGTCATGTTGACTGGCTCACCTCAGAGTGACTGCTGATGGAGTCAGGGCTGGTTCTCCAGTCAGGAATCAGAGTCAATCTGACCTGAGTCTTCAGGAGGTCGTGTTGACTGGCTCTCCTCAGTGTGACTGCTGATGGAGTCAGGGCTGGTTCTCCAGTCAGGAATCAGAGTCAATCTGACCTGAGTCTTCAGGAGGTCGTGTTGACTGGCTCTCCTCAGTGTGACTGCTGATGGAGTCAGGGCTGGTTCTCCAGTCAGGAATCAGAGTGGCTCTGACCTGAGTCTTCAGGAGGTCGTGTTGACTGGCTCTCCTCAGTGTGACTGCTGATGGAGTCAGGGCTGGTTCTCCAGTCAGGAATCAGAGTCAATCTGACCTGAGTCTTCAGGAGGTCGTGTTGACTGGCTCTCCTCAGTGTGACTGCTGATGGAGTCAGGGCTGGTTCTCCAGTCAGGAATCAGAGTGGCTCTGACCTGAGTCTTCAGGAGGTCGTGTTGACTGGCTCTCCTCAGTGTGACTGCTGATGGAGTCAGGGCTGGTTCTCCAGTCAGGAATCAGAGTGGCTCTGACCTGAGTCTTCAGGAGGTCATGTTGACTGGCTCTCCTCAGTGTGACTGCTGATGGAGTCAGGGCTGGTTCTCCAGTCAGGAATCAGAGTGGCTCTGACCTGAGTCTTGAGGAGGTCGTGTTGACTGGCTCTCCTCAGTGTGACTGCTGATGGAGTCAGGGCTGGTTCTCCAGTCAGGAATCAGAGTGGCTCTGACCTGAGTCTTCAGGAGGTCGTGTTGACTGGCTCTCCTCAGTGTGCCTGCTGATGGAGTCAGGGCTGGTTCTCCAGTCAGGAATCAGAGTGGCTCTGACCTGAGTCTTCAGGAGGTCGTGCTGACTGGCTCTCCTCAGTGTGACTGCTGATGGAGTCAGGGCTGGTTCTCCAGTCAGGAATCAGAGTGGCTCTGACCTGAGTCTTCAGGAGGTCGTGTTGACTGGCTCTCCTCAGTGTGACTGCTGATGGTCCTGGAGTCAGGGCTGGTTCTCCAGTCAGGAATCAGAGTGGCTCTGACCTGAGTCTTCAGGAGGTCATGTTGACTGGCTCTCCTCAGTGTGACTGCTGATGGAGTCAGGGCTGGTTCTCCAGTCAGGAATCAGAGTGGCTCTGACCTGAGTCTTCAGGAGGTCGTGTTGACTGGCTCTCCTCAGTGTGACTGCTGATGGAGTCAGGGCTGGTTCTCCAGTCAGGAATCAGAGTGGCTCTGACCTGAGTCTTCAGGAGGTCATGTTGACTAGCTCTCCTCAGTGTGACTGCTGATGGTCCTGGAGTCAGGGCTGGTTCTCCAGTCAGGAATCAGAGTGGCTCTGACCTGAGTCTTCAGGAGGTCATGTTGACTGGCTCTCCTCAGTGTGACTGCTGATGGAGTCAGGGCTGGTTCTCCAGTCAGGAATCAGAGTCAATCTGACCTGAGTCTTCAGGAGGTCATGTTGACTGGCTCACCTCAGTGTGACTGCTGATGGTCCTGGAGTCAGGGCTGGTTCTCCAGTCAGGAATCAGAGTGGCTCTGACCTGAGTCTTCAGGAGGTCATGTTGACTGGCTCACCTCAGTGTGACTGCTGATGGTCCTGGAGTCAGGGCTGGTTCTCCAGTCAGGAATCAGAGTGGCTCTGACCTGAGTCTTCAGGAGGTCATGTTGACTGGCTCTCCTCAGTGTGACTGCTGATGGAGTCAGGGCTGGTTCTCCAGTCAGGAATCAGAGTGGCTCTGACCTGAGTCTTCAGGAGGTCATGTTGACTGGCTCTCCTCAGTGTGACTGCTGATGGAGTCAGGGCTGGTTCTCCAGTCAGGAATCAGAGTGGCTCTGACCTAAGTCCTCAGGAGGTCGTGTTGACTGGCTCTCCTCAGTGTGACTGCTAATGGTCCTGGAGTCAGGGCTGGTTCTCCAATCAGGAAACAGGAGGTTTACACTGCTCTTGGGGTCAGTGTTGTATTTGAAGCTCATGTCCAGTGTTGTGAAGGTGTCTTTTATTCATCTGCATGACACTGCATGTATCTGTACACAGCTCTCCCAGTCGGACACAGAAAAGCTGAAGTTTGTCTTTTCCAGACAAGACTGCTGTAAAGTAGTGTTTGCTGGAGTCTCCAGACATGTTCTTAAAAATGTTCAACACATTCAGAACTCGGCTGTTATGATCTTAACTAAACCTAAAACGCTCCAGGACATATTGCCTGTTTCAGCTTGCCTGTTTCTTGGGAGACACTGGTAGACCATGGTACTTTTTGTGCTGTTGCTCCAAGACTATGCAATGATCTTCCATCTCATGTTAGATATTGCAAATCTTTCATACTCCAAGTTTTCACTCTGCTATTTTCACTGTAGTTGTAATTGCTTTCCTGTGCTTTTTTGTTGATTGTTTTATTGTAAAGAGCTTGGAGATGATGACATAGTGAAAAGTGCTATATAAAAAATATTTTCACTCCTATTATTATTTGTTGTCATTCATTTCTCCCACAATGTGTATAGCTTGATATCACATTGAGACCCACTAGTATACTTGCATTGTCTGAGTATTCATCTGCTTCGTTAACATTACATACTGCATGTATGGAAGGTACACTGATTCACTTTACGAAACCCCATGCACAGTGGATGAATGTAAAAGCAGACACTCTTTAGCTGAATACCAGCATTTTTTCTTATACTGTAGTTTTCAAATGCACAAGAACAATTATTATTACTGAATGATAAACCAGCCCTGCTTACAGCAGTAACTTTACGTACCTTTTTAATCTTTGAGGCCAGCAGATTAACAAACACTGCTGGTATTTTTTCACAGGTTGTCTCATAATTGTTAAGAAGAGTCTGAAATGTACAAAAAGGCATTATATTTATATATATTATATATGCATGTAAATATGTAAAGGAACAAGTAATAGGTTTATTCCATGTTGAAGAGAAGAAAGAAAACACAACGTTTCGGCCGTGGAGCCTTCTTCAGGTGTGAGCTCACGGCCGAAACGTTGTGTTTTCTTTCTTCTCTTTTCAGCATGGAATAAACCTACTACTTTTTCCTTTGCAGCCTACGCATGCTGACGCAGCTACCCACCTGAACTACTGTATGTAAATATGTATTTGCATGTTACTATTCATGTCCTATTTATGTTTCCCTGTTATATCCTGAATCATTGCTGTGATTCTTATAATATGCGTCTGATGAAATCTTTTCCTGTTTCTTCCTACAGCACACAGCATGGAAAGCACACCCTCAGAACTGAGCTCCTGTAATTTGCCTAACGAATCATTTGGAGCAAAATAAAGAAGGGATAGATGATTGTGCAAGTGCAAGTACAGACTTGTCAGAATTCAGTAATACTTCTCACATGAATGTTAAACTGTTTCTTAATGTCTTTGTGGGTTTTTGCATTGTGGTGATAATCTGCCCAGTTCTAAGCACTGTTGATCGGCTGCTGACGAGATTCTTTACCTCTAAGCGGAATCGATTGGCTTTCATGGAGCTCTCCGCCTTCACCAGCCTCAGTGTTTGCTCTGGGACCTCCAGGCCCATCTTCAACATGCACTTTGTCTCTCTCACGATTTCAGAGATCTTGGGATCAAAGTTTACAAGCAGTTTTCCTGTCTCTGGGTGCCGAACCAGCAGGGTAGCTTGTAATGCTGCAGCAAATGTAAATGAACAGCACAAAGGGCCTGGTTTACTTGACACTGGCAATCTGGGCATCACATGTGCAGTGCAAATGGACATCAATCTGTATGACCACACCCACCGTCTAACATCCTAATCTAAACTGAACTAATAGGTTCAGCAGTGCAGCATGTCAAACTCACAATAGACATAAAATCACTGCAGAGTCATAAGGGTGGTATGGATTCACTACAAATAAAGTTGCCTACCAAGCAATGGAGCGAGGCATATATGTATGTAAAGCTTTTTCTTTTTATTTCAGAGTCAAAATGTTTATTACAATGTAGGTTCATATTTTAAAGTACTGTGCAATGTCTGCATTTCAGTATTTGAAATACATATAATCTACACATAAAGTACATCTAATGAAGATGTAAGGAATTGACAAATGTACTGCTTAAGGGTTTTACAGCAGTACAGGACCTTAAAGATTTTCTTAATAAGTATATGAATATTTAATGGATTATACAGTTTAAATTTGGCAGTAAGCTTCATCACATAACAGTATTTAAAGAAAATACTGAATAATAAGCAGGAGCTGAACTTATAACAGAATAGCACTTTATTCCAGATCAGAATCCATGATGGAAACACAGAGCTTAACCCTGGACGGACATCAGTCAGTTGCAGGGCACACACAACCACACGTGGACAATGTGCAGACACTAATTATCCCAAGTCTTTGGGAGGTGGGAGCAAACTGGAGCACCAGATGAAAACCCACAAAGAGACAGTGAGAAATGCAAACACCACAAAGATGGCATCTCAGCAGGGATGAATTGAACCCAGGGTTCAAGAGCGAGTGATAGTGTAGCATGGGATTCAAAAACAAATCGAACTGGGAAGCTGGAATCAAATTACAAAGAGAATCCCAATTCCCCAACCTGACTTCATACTTCACGTAAACAGGACTCCTGAGCCCGACCGCTCTGTACTCAGATCTGAAGTCTCACTGGCACAGGCCTGCTCAAGACTCTGGACTGTAATGATACTCGCCATATTGCAGCTGCGAGACCTCCCTGATCCAGGCCCTGTGGTACAGAATCTCAAACTCCACAAACACTGATGCAGCCCTGTTGTACATCTTCACAGCTTCCCTGCCCTCTGGACATGACAGGACATCACTGTTGCTCTGTAAACCACATATAGGATATCAGATAAAGAATATAAATCCTATCTGCCCCAGTGCTTCTGTAGTTTCTGCCAAACCTTTTTTAATAAATTTAACATCTCTCAAAAATCTCCCCACATTTTACTTGATCATATTCATCACTGCAAGATAATGGCAGCATATTGTGACTATCTGCTCAGCCTCAAAATAAATACGTTTAAAGAGGTATCGGAAAACTCACAGTCTTTTTGTAACAGATGTACAGATATTTTACTGATGAGACATGACACTGGTAAATTCATTATGCAGATGCCACCAACATAGGCTTTACTATGGCTTCTGTTGGAATTGGTACACACTGTATACCTGTGACTTTTTCTATATATAATCTATTTAAATAATTTATAAAAGTGTATCAGAACAATGACAATGTATTTTGTAGCAGATGCACTAACATTTTACTGGCCAGACATGACACAGATAAATTCATCATTCTGATTAACATTTTTAATCAGCACGGGTTCTACTGAGGGAGTTACAGGCTGGTAGCATGTGTCTGCTGCTGGAAGCAGGGCAAGCTGTCTATCTGTCACTTTGCACCAGGTGGAGATACTGTCTTGTGAGACTCTGTTCTAGTAGTCTCATAGGGTTGGGACAAGCCTCTTCATTGCTCTCTGAACCCTAGATGGCACAAATACCAGCTCATCCCACTGGTGTTAAATGGGGCTGTAATCTGTTGTAGTGGGCATCTACAACAAAACGGTTAAATTCTAATCTTAGAATATGATTTTTTTTTCATTCTAGAAGAACTCTGCTGTTTCACAAGTAGCATAAGGACATATATTGTCCTGCTAGAAAGTTGCTAGAAAGTTGTCACATCAGAGTGAGCCTGCAGTAGTCAAAATGACATGTTGCTCCATCTTATCATATCACAGAGGAATGCAATGTCCTCTTTATGAATGGGTCATTCTGGTTCCTTTCTTTATATGTCTTTATTTTCACCAGGCTTGACATTCAACATCTAAAATCACTCAAATATATCATGGTTATGATCAATTAAATAAAATGATGCCTAAAATATTTCATCAACACCAAAAACCCTGAACTGTATACTTATTTTTCAAAAACATACATGCCTAAACAGAGTAATAAGTTTGTTCTGATACTTGGTACAGTATATTAGGTTTGTCTCAGTACAGTCATGAACTATTGGGAAATCCAGGGAGGTAAATAAGTACTCACATCTATGTACTCAATGGGCTCCTGTATTCTCCTGAGGAGCTGCCTCACCCACAGTATCTTACCAGCGACGGGAGGCATGTTCCGTGCCAGAGGAGGGTCCTCTCTATGGGCCTGATAGAGCTGTGCAGAGAGAGACAAAGGGGGTAAAAATGTGCTGGGTTTCCAGAATGTTACTTCACTGTACCTGCACTGTAACATCATTTATACAACCCTCACAACAGTTAACAAGAAGAGTTGAGACAATTATTTGTTAAAGAAGATTCAGGCTGAAACTTAGTGAATGTATTCAAATGTATGTTTAATTTGTAATCAAAATATATCAATAAAAAAACGACAGTATATTTTTTTAATATAACATATAGTCTTCCAAAGTACTTTTCACCATCTTAGAAGCAATGATAAGTTCATTTAGAGGTTCTTTACCTTCTTAACAGACTCCAGCTCCGAAACATAATACTGAAGAATGAGTCTGACTATGCTCGAAATTGCAGCCTGTAGACAGGGTATATTCAGTTTCTGGAACCTAAAAAAGATTAAAGTGTATTTATTGTGAGGTTTTATGAGAATGTTAAATTCAAATTTCCTGGAAGGGGTGTCTTTTAAATTAATCCTGTTCCCTCTCTTTCTCTGAGCATATGTTTGACCTACCATGTCTGTAGAAGATCTACTGCGCGTTAGAGCACAGACCCATTAAAGTCTGGAGGAGTCACTTAAACAGCCACTGTGAATAGGAGGGTCACAGTGGTTCTCATGCATAAAATCACAGAGACATTGCCTTGAAATTTCTTGTGGCAGGTCCCCCTTAGACCATAGTGTGGCATTGGACGAGCCGAGCACATAAAGCCCCATACCTGCTGTAACCTTCATGAATGAATGAAACCATGGGGAAAACTGAAACCGGAGCTGAGGCCACCCCAGTCCTGCTGAAAATAACCGTACCGCCCTGACCCCTGTAGTGGTAAGTTTAAATGACGGGAGAGGTGACTCAAGAAGGAAAAAAAAAGGGCTTCTAAGCATGGGAAATTGCAGAAAATTACAGCAAAAACGAAAGAGAAAGAGCTGAAATCTGTTGGTTGCCTCAGTTTTCAGACCCGTGATTTCTATATTTGGTGGGAGCACCTCTGACAGCAATGACAGCCACATGTCTTCTTGGATGAGTCTCCACCAACTTTGCTCACCATTCCCCATTCTGCTTGCTAGTGTTGATCCAGCTCTCTCAGGTTGCTTGAGGATCCTTTAAGGACATACATAGTCTTTCCACAGATTATTAATTGGAGTGAGTCAGAACATTGACTGGGCCAGTCAAAAACATTCATTTTCTTATTCTGCGCTCACTCCAGTGTAGCTTTGGCCTTGTGCTGCTGAAACAGCTTTTACTGTAAGATTTGCCACATTAGCCAATACTTTGCTCCACTGATGTTCCCATCAGTCTTGACAAGCTTCGCAGTCCCTGCTGATGAGGCAGAACTAGAGCACCACCATACCATAGTGATGCACGACGTTGGGATCGTGTCAGGTATCAAGTTCTGTATTTAAAGTTCTGTGCTTAAAATTCAAAGTTTTTTCTTCAGCTCCATACAATTCTGCTTTGTGGAGTGACCAGGATATAGGTGGCTCCTGGACATCTTCTCTCATCTCAGCCACTGAAGCTGCTGCTCTTTCAAAGTCATTGAAAAAGAAACTGTTGTTTCTTTAAAAGAGCTGCAGTAGCATGAGAGCTGTTGCAGTGGCATCATTCCCCAGCTTCCTCCTCACCCAGCTGCTCAGTGTGGAGAGACTACCTGGACTAACTCACGTCTGGGTGCCTTCCACTATAGCCATTACAGAACTTCTTCCCGGAGTTATTCCGACAGCTCCTTTGTCTTCAGGGTTGGATCTTTGCTTGAAGTTCACTACCTGACTGAGGAACCTTACTGAGACTGGTGATTTTAGTCTGAACTCATGTAAACCACCACTGCACACAGAGCCTACTCAGCTAATTGAGTGATTTGTCAAAGTGAGTTTGTGCACCTAAACTGAAGATTTGCCACAGCAAAAGGTTGGAATACTTATGCAATCATGACTTTTCCATTTTTCTGTAACATTAAATATCTGTTGACTTTCTTTTTTTTGCTTTGGCTGTGTAAAGTAAGTTGTTGTCTATGTAAAATTTTATCTGCTACTACTATCATGACTTCAAGCTTTAAAGGGGAACTGCAACGCTATTTTTATATTTTGGGGTTAGAAAGAATCAGCATTGATGAGTGCCTTTCAAACCACAATGAAAGTAACATAAAACCTCCAATTTACGTCACAAAATAGATGACATTTCCAGGTATGTGCAGTGCGATATTGCCGTCATGGTCTGCGTTTCACAACGAGACAACAAAACGTCCAGTGAGGTGAAGCAGCCCTATTACACTGTAAACAAGCAGGCTTGTGAATACGTCTCTTTTAATCTGATGGAAATATTGCTCTAGACTTCAAGACAGTTTTGACAAGAAATACTACCTGTTAACTCTGCAGGCAGACCACTTTGGAACATTTCTGCAGTGAAATGTCTGTACTTATTCGCTTGTACATTGCATCACATTAGTCATTACAGTGACTAGTGAGCAGGAAGGGCTGTGTCACATCACAATTTCTGACAACTCTCGCTCTCGCACATGGCGAGAACAGGGGTTTGCGACAATGCAGTTCTTTCACAAACTTCATGCTTTTATGTTAATTTTGAATTTGTAAAATTCTGTGATACTGTTAATTAATTTATTTTGTTAATGAGCTCTAATAACTGGTCTAGAAAATTGGGGCCACAGTTCCCCTTTAGAGAAACAACATATGAAAACTATGAAAGTATCTGAATACTTTTGCAAGGCACTGTTTTTTTTACTAATTCTGTAGTACAAAGAAAGCTTCATGTCAGCATACCTAAATCAAACATTGTCTTTACATGATGATTTAATAAATCATTGTTAATTTATGCAAGTTCCCGGTTTCGAAAAAGTACATTCTCCCTTACAAAATATTTTAGTATTACTACCTACCTTTGTAACAAACGCAAGGCTTGCTGAGATGATAGGATTTTACCAAAACAGGAACTCATAAACATCTGCAGCTGATGCTGAAATGTTTAAATGACAAATATTTATAACAGTTAATCTTCTAATTCCACAATTCTCTACTATTCCAAACTAATTTAATAATGACAAGATACATGAAGTTGTCTAAATATTTTCTTTAAATGTAAGGAATAATTACTGTTGCTTAATAGTATATGATGAAAAACGTGTTACACTATAATACAAATTCCTTGTAGTTAATCAGCACCTTTTTATCCTTTGGTATCTTAAAGCTGTTTACATACAGGAGGGGACTCACTTTATCCCCCACTGCACAGCAGATCAGGGGAGGAGAGAGAAACTGTCGCACCAGTTGAACCACCAAATAGTTGAATTAAAGGAAAATTCAAAATGCCATTTGGCCACACCTGGTATTTTCTGACTGGTGGTGGCAAAATAAAATTTAACTTTCATAGATTGCTTGTACCCCAGCTGGTCATAGGACTTATATATAATTTGACTACTTGGAAACTTAAATACAAAAAACTAACACAAAACCAAAACACTTAAAATCAAAAGCTATAAAAAAGTTTTAGTAATGGATGTTGAGTATTAATTTAAAATTATTCACAGAAGGTGAGCTTTTAACATAGAGAGGTAGTGATTTCCAGAGTAACTGGTCCTTAATGCAGAAGAAACCATTCCCCGTCTGTTTAACCAAGCCTTCTGTGCCCAAATACCATCACGGACAGCTGGCCTTAATGGCTGAAATTTTCTCTCCCTGGCCCCTTGTAAGTGAGGGAGGCTGTGAATTCAACCAAACCAGTGAATTGAAGCTAAACAAGCTGTTACACTTCTAACTTTCCATAAATACCATTAATAAATCAACAATGTCAATCTATTACTAATCACCAAGAAAACCTACCTCTAAGTTCTGCACTTGGCTCATAAAATCTGTAAAGTCTACATCAAATTCAGTTTTTCTAGGATCCAAAATGTCGTATTGCTTCTTCTTCATAGTGTAGTATATACTCTGAAATTTTCCAGCTAAGGTATCTATGCCTTCTATCGTTGAGTTATTGAGAGCAGAAAATGTTTTCACTGCCGTGATCATCTGTGTTATCTGTGACAGAGAGAGCTGCAGTCAAATTCAACGCTGTGCTCCACCTGGGAACTTCAGAGGGACTGATGAGTAAGATCTCCATGAGCTTGTTTACACGAGTTAGATTTCCAGCATGGCAATAAGGCCGGAGGCAATGACAGAAGCATGTCGGGACGCACTACAGCAACTGCAGAACTAACTGTGAGATGGCGTGATACATACAACCGTAACTGTGGCAACATCTATTGCCTCTGAAGTATCTAGATTGAGTTGTTAAAAGTAGTTTTGTACTTTTTCACATTAGGAAGGCTTAGTTGAACCCTCTCTAGTCTACAAGCACGCTACTAGTGTGTTTGACAATGAAACAATTGATGTTCACAAGCCCTCTTTTCAATAAGAAAGACAATGAGAAGGATGTTGCATCAAGACAATCTTGTATGGTGCTTGACCAAGAGGTAAAGCTTTGAACTTCAAAGCTATTGCATACAATACAGTTATATTTATACATTATAAATATTACATTACATATTCTAATTCTATGAGCTTTAATGGTATGACCAATGAATTAAAGGGCAAACACAATTAACAACTACCCAATTTCAGGATACACTGTTTTCACATAAGGAGCAAAAGTACAACATTAACACTATTACACTATTCATAAAATGCATGTTACTCATGTATCTGGCTTCATTTCTTTGAGGTATGAAGCAAGGACAAATTTGCTCTGATCTCAGTTTCATTCTTGTTCTGTAAGTTATGTAAATGTGCGAAGAACCTGCTGTATTTAGTAAGTACACTGCAGAGTTCCGCTACAACGCTCACCTTTTCCAGTCTCTTGCAAAAGCCCTCAAACTTGCCAAAGATGTACATCTCTGACACCTCAAATGGCTTTTCTCCTGGCGTGTCCACAGTCTGCCTCTTTGTCTTGTGGAAGCATGCCTGATACTCCCGAAACAAGAAGATACAGTCCTGCAAAAAAGACTGAAATTACATCTCTCTGAAGCAGCTTTAGCAACATTTTTCTAGGTTTTTTTCTTATAGTAGTAAAATTGTGTTTGTAAAACTCCCTCTTGAGAGGCCTCTGTGATATGATGTTAGAGGAATATTACCCATTTCCTCTGCTCAATTCCAGTTTATTTTTCTACAGTCTGTAACTCACCGGGTGCTCAGGACCCGTTGAAAATAAAATCCTTATACAGTTTTTTTTTAATGTGCTTTGTTAATTCTCTTGCTATTAATTTTTATAAAATGTACTGATTACATACGGTGAATTACTAAAAATCTGAATTGACATAAGATTGGTTGGGCCTTCTTATTGTAGTTGTTGAGATCTCAAAGAACTGTAATTATACTTAACTAGACATTTCTCTGTTCAGTTTTCTGATGGAGAAATTCAGGAGGAATTAAACAATAAGAATATTACTGTTGTATGTTGGGTTTATAGTAATATTACCTTTAAGAGTGGCCATCTCCCTGAACCCCTTTGAAAACTTACCTGAGTCTTTTTGATAATCTCTGGTGTTTCCTGGTCCCACACTCGAGATGTGCCATTATCAGTGATATATGCTTTGCACGCTGTTACCATCTGGTTTGTCACCTAACAAAATATGGGATTGTTTTAAAAATGAGGAAAAAAGGTACATCACACTTTTCTGTCAGCAGAATTGCAGCATGAACCAGATTACATCACTGACTCCTGCTGGTTGCTGAAAGAAGAAATACAGCTAGAGGGCGCTCCTACTCTGTCCTGTCCCTAGTTTCCTGTGCTCTGCTTGTCCTTCCGGTGTGTCTCTGTTTGGGGCTATATATTTCCGGGTCACGCTTTCCTCCTTACTCAGCATTGAGGTTCGGATGTCCTGAAACCCGCCTAGCACCAGGTCGCCCCACGTCCGTGGCCTGAGGGCATAGGTTTCTATACGGCATTTCCTGAACAGCTGAGCCCGGGCTAACCCCCATCCCGCCGCTACACATAGGGTCTTTTTCGCTCTCCTGCCTCTCCACGGTTCGTCCCTTCCGACATCCGTGACAGGAATTAGAAGGCTAAAGTCCACAGTGTTGAAAGCAGTCACATACTTACACAATCTGCAGCTTCCCTGAAAACATGTATCATCTTATAATCATTCTCATGATTTCAACCTTGCTTCTTAGATGAAGTAACTAATATGGTAGCAAGATCTGAAGTTTCTTAGAAAGATGCAGCAGACAATTAGGATTTGTATATCAAGAAGTTAATTGGTCATTTCGATTTTCTGTTTGTTCCCTTTTTTTCTTTCCCATTTGGAAAGATGGGAAACCATTTTTAATGTTGTTAATTTTGTTAATGTTACAAGCATGAACATTTTTTAAAATATATTCTACTTTAAAAATGAATTTTAAAAACTAAGTTTTGTAAACGTGTCTAAATACTGTAAGTGTTTGTAGCCAAGGGAAAGTTAATCTTTTTAGCACAGAAAGAAAGAATCACTTTATAACAAAGTACATGATGGATGATCTGTAACAATATTTGTACTCAAAAATATATTCTTTATAATTAAAAGATAATTAAAAGACAGTTCATTTCTGCATTTTTAATTTCCAGATTATGTCGCTTGAATAGAAAGGCTATTAATGAATACAGCACTCTCCAGATGAATTCATATTCCCAATAAAATAGAAACAAAACACAACATCAGCAGAATGATTTACGGACTGTATCACTTAAAAAATTCCTATAATGAAATACTGTAATCATAATATATTACTTAGATCAAGACAAATTGTCATAATTAATTTAAAATATAAAAGAGGACCAAATATATTCATACTGCTATGTATTCCCTTAAATAAAATAAAATAAAAACACATCTACAGGAACATTCTCCACTCTGGAAGTGTAATAAAAACCTCTGGAACTACAGTATGTAAGTGGTTTCCTGTGTTTCTGGGATGTAAAAGGAGGTGACACACAGAGGACATTAAGTAGGAGCAGCAGCATCTTGATTAAAATCAGAGACTCTTCAAGGCTGCAGGCTGGTGGTCATTGAATTTGACAAGCTGGAGATGAATATAAAAGATTCCACAAAAATGAGCTGAATCACCACTTTCCCCTGTACTGTCCATTACTAAGACATCTAGGTCTACTGGTCCAGTGGCCACCCTGCCACGAGGACACCAGTGTGTCTGACCTCCACAGGCTGAGAGACAAGTCTGGGAGGAAACTAAACTCGAAGCCAACAGCTACAGATCTCTACACTCTGGCACCATCAGGACACACAGTGATGGAAACCACCATCGAAGTCTCCTGCATGATGTTCACAGCTGGGCTGCAAGGAATAAGCTTCTTCTGAGGTTGAATCACAGACAGAGGCGACTCAGACTTGACCAACATCATTTTAAAAGACAAATGGAACAATGAAAATAGAGCTGTTTGACGTGCTCATCAGTTATGTTTGATGTAAATAGCTCATGTTGAGAAGACACTCCTGCCCCCTGTGAAAGTCTGTAGGGGTCTGTTATGTTTTGGGTTGGTTTTACAACTCTTGGTTAAGACTGGGGAATTCATGCACCCCAACATGTACCAGGACAGAGCTGACCAGACACCTGGTTCCTTCAGACAAGAAACTCAGTCTTGTCTGAAAATAGACATTCCAGCATGACAATCATCCACATCTACATCCAGATCTACAAAGAAATGGCTAACTGCTCTCTGAATAACTATTCTCAACTGGCCACGTTCAACTTCATGTTCCGAACTTCTGTCCGATGAAACATCTGGGATTCTGATTCAGGAGGACAGTTGACTAATGCAAACCTAAGAACGTGCATAAACCATTCCACACAAAATGCTAATAAGTGAATAAAGGAGACACTTGTATTTTCTGGAATTCAATAAATTAAATTAGTTATTAATGGCAAATACATCTTTGTTCTGTGCAACGCCATTATGATAATATTATAAGAAGATTTTTTAAATGAGGAATTATCCAATTAATTCCTCACTCTGTTATGTAATATTTATTGTTCGTGTTTCAACAGGAGCATGAATTAATCTGGGGAGCACTGTATATTTTAGTTTGAACATGGGTGACATTTCTATAGTGATTTAGATAATCTGGTAGAATATTACATTTAGGCAATAACACATACTGTACAACTGTTCTCTCATCCTATGAGGGTTCTCATTTGATGTGTAACTCCTGTATTGCACTGAATCCTATAAAACACATAGGATGAATTACTTAATCAACAAAAATCAAGACCTACCTTTATGAAGAGTGATGTTATTCTTTCTGACGTGTTGTAGTATCGTGAGACACTGTGAATCATTCTTATAGCATTAATCAAATTCTGAATACCTTTAGTCATTGTAACCTGCAATGACATACACATTTCCATACGTACTAATGTTAAAGAACCAACAATAATAGGATTCAGAGGTAAAAACAGTTTCTGAACAAAAAATTGTGCACTTACTGGATCACAGTTGTAGAGAGGCTGACAGACCTTTTCTAAAGTATATAAAAATTTCACATTGTCTTTTGCCTCATTCGCACAATCTGTAATTCTAGAATCCAAATCTCTCCACACCTACAACAGGAAACGGCAAAAAAGTAAGTGATATATATTTTAAATGTAGACCATCAAGTCTGCTTATTACTTAAAAAAACATTTCAAACAAAAACAACTTTTGGAACTTTTCTGTTAAGATTCTGCCACAGCAGTATTTCCAATTCATCTTTTGGTTATAACTGCTGTTCTACTGAACGCCAGGTGTTCTTTAGCCCGTCACTGGCAGCCAGGGCATTTTCACACACAGATCACCAAATAATGTTGAATAACCTCTTCAGAGTCACACTTGGTTTGGCCGCTGGCCTTTTACTTGCTCGTCCCCGTGCCTATGACATACACCAGACTCCTGGAAGAGTGGCTCAGGTGCCTCAGATCATCACAGTCTTGCCTGCAGCCCTTAGAGTGGAACAGCCTTGGTCCAGTAGAGAGAGGTTCTGACAAAGGCTGGGCTTCAGTGTGGAACAGGAGAGGTCGGAGGGACTAGGACCTACCACTGGCAAACAGCAAGCACGGACATCCTGGAAGCATGGGCAGGGTCTCTGGGTCTCTGCCACTTTTAGCCAGTGCTTAGGAAAGGTACGTCCTCATACTGATTGAGGACACCAGAGGGTTGACTTACATCAATCACCAGGAAAGCTGTGACCTGCATCTCCAAGAACCCCCCCTTTGGGCACAGAATGAGACTCAGACTCCTATCTGCTCAGCCTGACCAACACCAGTAAAGTGCAGTGAGTAAACAGACAGAACAGGCTCACAAAGAGCAGGAAGAAAGATTCCCGGGCCCAGGGGATTGTCCTTGACACACAGGTTAAGGGAGATAAATCTTTCCATCTGGAAACTCACAGTCTTTCACTAACTTACTTTAAGGCCCTTGGAGCGACTCATGTTTAAAATGTTGACAACAGTCTTGCACTGGGGGCCCTTAATGTGCTCAATGATGGAGTTGAATTTGGCAGACATCCTCTTCCAGTGCTCCAGTTCAGTCAAAGGCCCTGAAGCATCAGCTTCTTTCCTCATCTGGTCACTTTCAGTTAAAACCTAGGAAGATTAAGCAACATATAGGCAATGAGACATGTGACTTGTGAGCTGTACTATAAACCCAGTGCTGCATGTTAAAGTAATACAAAAAGTGCAGAGAACACACTGAGCTACAGGTCCCAGGTGGCTCTATGCATCTGTTATGTATTCAATGTTTAGATTACACAGATTATTCACAAAGAAGGAAATTCATAACAATAATGTTACGGGTATAAAGGCAACCCTATTCAGTTTGAAATATTTTCAGCATATCAGAGGACGAGTTAAATTGGCAAGAACTTCACACAGATAGCTCACCTGGACCAGACAATATCTACCCTCTTGAAATCAAAGAAATGAGGGGAGTACTGACCATTCACTAGGACATTTCAGATGACTACTGAGGCAGGAGTGTCCCCTGATAGCAAAACAGCAAATTTATTTTGCATTCATTGAACACATAGAACAAAACAGAGGAATTATATATCCTTCAGTCTTACCTCAATTACAATAAAGTTATAGGACTGGGAAACTGCATTCTAGGAGATAGTCATTATGAATTTACAAAAGGAAGATTGTGCCTCAGTAACGTAGATTTGATTCAATTTCTTTGAGTTAGTAACAAGTTCAAAAGGAAACTTTAGGGCGATTGCATGATATATTTGGACCTTCAGAAAGCATGAAATGAACAACTAATCCCCAACCTTTCAATTGAAAGAATCCAAGGTCAAAGTATCCACATGGATGACAATGGGATAAAAGCTGAAGACAGAGGGTTTGGATAAGGGGAGTTACAGTACCTCAGGCCTGCGAGGGGTCGTTAGTGGGGTATTAGAGTTCTGATCAACATCAATGATCTAGGTACTGGTACAGTGAGGGTACATGACACCTTGACTTGTCACACTTGTGACATTAGTACAAGCAATGCAATCCTGTAGCTTCCAGTCTTGAATTTTGACTTGCCACTTGGCAAACAAATTTTAGCTAGGACGTGACTATTCAGAGAATTCAAATTTCTTCTACATATGGGACGCACTACATACTAAATTTGAGGTACATGTAGAAAGTCAGAATGTGAATTTAAAATATCAAATGTGTGACATTTCACTGGAAAAAAACAATTTGTAAGAAAGATCTAGGAGTTTATATATATATACACAGTACGTTTATCACACCCTCAACGAGACAGGGTGGAGAAGCAATAAAAAAGGCTAACAAAATACTGCTAAGAGTGTAGAACTTAGATCAATGGAAGTCATTTTAAAATTCAAAATACACGAGTGAGAACACACTTGCAATATTGTGCTCAGCTACAGAAAGACATTGCTGCTCCAGAGGCCGTGCGAAGGAGAGAAACCAGGCTGGTCCTAGAGGAAACATACTTGAACAGATGAAAGAAACTGAATATTTTTAACTATTCAGGGTCTCAGTTTAATAGTTTATCATTTATCCCCAAGATAGCAATTCCTGCTGCACAGTGTCCCTGGTCACCATACTCTAGTATTGATACAGAAATCGTGGTCCAGAGATAAGAGTGCCATACCACTTACTGCAGAAGCCTGTTTCTCATTAGAGTTGGCCAACCTTTTGAGTTTATTATACTGTAACCTGACACACAGTATCGTCAAGAACGGTTTCGATACCTGGAGGTATCTGACCATTTCTGATTTGGTCGGCATGCCGCTGGTCCCTTTCACCTTTTGTTATTTAATGTCGGGATGAGCAGTTGCTCTTCAAAGATTGCTGTTTAATTTGCATGACAATAGCTTCATTGACAGTTCAGGAAGAAAACAGGCAATGTTGTCACGTTTCTCTAATAGTTCCCAGCTGCTCAGCCAGCACATACTGTACCTGTTCGATCTGCTTGTACCACATCATCAGCACCTCTTCAAGCTGATGCACCATGTCCAGGTCAGAGGCTGCAGCCTTCTGATCTTCAAAGCACTGCAGTCTGGAGAAGTCAATGTGTGTGGTCATCTTCAGTTGCACCATTCCCTCGATGCTTACTTGAGTCCCTGCACAGTCAAACCACAGAGTCAAATTCCCCTCCCAGAAAACCAGTTCCTGTAAAAACACAATGATTCCCCTTGACGGTCCATGCACAGTTCTGCACAGAGACACCTGCAGCAGGAAGTCAGTGAGGATGGAGTGATTGTGTTTGCATGTGAGGGTCATGAAGGGGAAGGTGATTTTCCGCATGACTGCAGATACTTCTGTTTTCACGGTGAGGTTGAGTGCGTCAGGTGCTGTAGAAAGGAAATGCAAACCCTCATTTATGCCCTGAAGACTACCAGTATTACTTGACATATTTCTAACAAGCAATCGCAAAGCGAATGACTCAGGCACTGCAGGGTGCGCTGCCCTGTGCTGCACGTCCTTACCGTCTAAGAAAGCTATGTAATGTTGGATAGCTTGTTTAAAGTGTTCTTTCTCCTTCTCTCCGTGCTTGGATTGGCTCAGAGCTCCCCAGTTATCAGTAGCAATGACAGCTGGCAAAAAGACCTGTGATAACATGTTCCTAGTCCCTTTCATGAGACCCTCAGTGGCCTCTAGCGTAGAGAAAAAAATCTCCTGCAGAGGGTGCCAAAAAAAAGAAAGAGAACATTTACCTACATCTAAGTCCAAACTGTTCATTACTAAGACATCCACTTTCTATTTAAATGGCCTCAATGTGCATGTTTTTCTTCGCTGTAGCACGTATACTCAATAAATGGCACATCACGCCTGGCTGCAGTACCAGCTACCACAAACATGGCTCTTCCGTCTCTGAAAACATCAATACTGGAACCAAAACTCAGATTGCTCAGGCAACACAAGAGAAAGGACGATTCGTGAACAGCAACTAATGCCTGAGCTGCTCACACGCCAGGTTTGATCTGCATTAAATAAATCTGGTAAACGCCTTTTTATGTGTGTGGGTTATTTCATTGGAACCACAAATTATTTTTGATTTTCTAACTACCCAATCTGGAGACAGCAATTTTTCTCCAGTTCAGTTAAGAAAGTTTAGCAATAGAAAGTTCAGCACATGTGCCAGACAGAGGAGGAGGCCTCGTGCGTGCTCTGACACACCCCGATGTCAATGCCAGTCGTCAAGCTCCACGTGCGCAGGGCCTTCAGGAGAGGGAGCACCAGTAGCAGCAGAGGCATGTCTCTCGCTACAAGCTCACAGAGGTCACATCTTCCCCACAGCCCATGGATATTCTGACCGATCAAAGCCCCACCACCCCCTGTGGCACATGGCCATGGACGAGACACACGTCAGCGATGTCTGGGCTGTTGAGCTCCAGAACACACCAGGCTGAGAGAAACATATACTTTTGACAAAGCCTGTACATGGGGCTCACACAATAACAAAATACTGTATCAGATCCATAAGGAAAGGCAGTTAGGACCAGTTATCTTGCAGATGAAGTCTTTTCATGGCGATGCCTACTGTGAGCCAGACTGAAGAAATTCCAGTACCGGCTGATCGACCCTTTTAAATACCAGAACACGGCACAGGTCACAAACAAGAGGAAGCCAGGCGACCCATCCAGCCCGTTTGGTGGTTAGTAGTTAACGGATCCCAGGATCTCATCCGGCTGTAATTGGAAAAAACGAGGGTATCGCTACAACACCATGGCCATGTAACTTATTCCACACTCCTGTCACCCGTTCTTCCCAGTGCACCTGTAAAGAAGTACTCCACGTTCTCGGTTTTAAATGTACGTCCGTGTACTTTCCACTTGAGCCCTCTGGTTTGTGTATCACTGTTCATCCCGAATGAATCAGTATGGGCATCACACTAAGAAAGCTTACTTACCTCGTGAATGTTTTTGGGATTGATGGCAGTTTCGTTTCTGCAGCGCACAAAGAACAAGCACAGGCCCCTGAGACACGTCTCAGACGGACTGGCCAGGAACAGTCTCATTACTTTCGCTCCTTTTGTAGCTCCTGGGAAAGTGCGGCCACTCTCTGAAATTATAGTTATAAAGGCAGCCTTTCACGTTGAACTCTTCTGCTTGAATTCCACATTAACAAACTTCAAATGATTAACCAAGCAACTTGGGCGTTGCACAGGTTTAAATTTTCTGCTCTGGAAGTGTTACAGTGTCTTTGCATGATACCAAAGGAAAATCCAAATTTAAGATTTGTATTCTGAGAGAATATATATACGGCTTTGAATCATGTGTGTGGACTAGTAGTAATACTGATGTTCTTGATGACATGTAAGCTACCACTGACAGTCCTGAAGTCTGGAAACGCATGAACAGAGAAACCAGGGGACAGAACAGTTCTCATTCTTCTCCACAGCCACGTAACACTCACTAATATTTCTAAATCCCAGAGTTAGAGTTGCGCCCACAGGACATAAGTCTCAATTGTAAATAAAGGTCTGAATCCGCAGTCAGAAATGAGCACTTTGGAATATCAACTGACAATGCAATCAGACTAAACTATGCCCAGTGGTTCTATTTCATTCCAAGCACATAGTAATGCACATTCATGTGAAAAGAAAAGCAGATCTATTCAATATTAAATAAGGGCATTTTGTTACATTTATGCAATGGTTTGCAACAAAATGATAAAACATAAAACTTCTGTAAGCTTAGCTTGAGGGGTTGTGTAGAGTAGGTAGTGTGTCTGTGGACTCTTGACTGATAGGGTTGTGGGTTTGAGTCTGTGCTACAGGCTGTCGTACCTTCAGTGAGGTACCTTAGCCCAGTTCATCCAGTCCATCCAGCTGTGTGACTGGGGGAGCAGTATTTGCTGGAGGTAACCTCTGTGATGGACTGGCGTTCCTTACTGTGGGGAGTCATGTGCTCTCTGTTCACTTACTGTAACACTGTGGAAACTGGGACAAGCTCTGCGCCGGTGAGCCATATTCAGGCTTGAATATTGAAATGAACTACCGTGAGAGGACAGCCCTGTCAGGACCACATTCCCCAGAACTCTCTGAGGGAATGAGCTGCTGCTTGAAGTTCCTGACATTTTTCATACCTCCCAGCACATACTGGTACTGTACGTATCCATTTAATAGTGCTCATTTATTTCTGCAGCTCAATATGAAAGAGCAGAAGTAATTATTGCATGATTCAGGAACGTGAGGATATAGGATATATATATATAGGATATATAATGTAAGTCTAGGAATTACAGTGAAGAGGGGTGAACAATGCTGCGCTCTATAAACTCTGTTTCCAATCTGACACGTTGCAACTTTAAAAATGCAATAACTTGGCAGGCTTAGTGTCAGCTGTGGATGTGTAGAAATGACTTCACATAAATTGGTGTACTCGTTTCTCAAACTCCATGTGACATACCTATTCCTGGAATGTCACTCTCCTGGTAGACAAATGATATGGTTTTACACCCTCCCTTGGCAAAGAAGTTTTCAAATGGTTGGAACTGCAAACAGAATAATACATTTTCACATTTTATCTCTCTGTGTACCTAAACACCTTAATTTTCCAAATGTACCAATATAAACGGCACTTATACATTATCTACAGTCAAACATCAGAAATTGCTGTTATTTAGAAATAGCACTCATCCTCATACACGCTAATCTGTACTACTGTACCTGTTTCTTGTCCATTAACTAGTTCTCAATACAAACATATCCTTAAATGTCAATGCAAGTCTTTCGAAATTTAATTTTTTACAATTCTATCAAATCTAAATTTTAATAAAAGCCTTCTGAAATTCTAAGTATGCCAAATCATCTCCTCTGTCTATAGTATATACATTGCAGTTCCTTGTTTAAATTAATGCTAATACATTACTAAGGCAAAGGCCAAACTTTCAAAATCAATACTGACCAAAATATTAGGATCCCATATTATTCACCAGTTTAGTTTAATAACTGTTTCTATAACTTTAAATGAATAGAAGTGTTTATTTATACAGTCCTGTCTAAAATTGCCTCAGGTTTATGGATATGGTGCTAATTTAACAATATCTCTGAGACCTGAAGATTTATTATCATGTTTCATATTGTAGCTTTTTGAGATGGTGATAAGCGAAGCTGTATAATAATAAAATCTTGTTTGCCTAAAGCACAAACGTGTCAGCATCATTCAAATAATTCAGCAGTCTGAAGCACCACCATTGACAGAAATTAAAAACTTACGGATGGAGAATCAAGTACAAACTCCTCTACAGTGGCCTGATCCATGGGAAGCCTGTCGGCTAAAATCTCAAAAATGTATTTATGAGCTGCAGTGATCTTCATCTTGCGTGCTTCCCTGGCTTCCTTATACCTGGCCTGGAAAGACACACGGGCATCTCAGCATTGGTACCGAGTGAACCTGCTGAGAAATTCTATAATGATTATTCATTGGCTCAACTGAAGTTTGATCCAAAGCCGGTAACGTTTACATCAACTGCCAGTGAACCGATACTGTACAACAGCGTCCCAGCCTGAGACCTGAACACACGTCCTTCGACCCACTGCTCAGTGTCCTGCTGGAACCCACAACCTTACTTGGCACTGGGAGAACAGGGAGGCTGCTATCCAGAGCACAGACCTGCTTCTCCTTGAGTGTCTCCTGCACAGCCTGCACACTGCTGCCGCTGCGCCGGAACTTGCTGGCCCGCCGGCCACGGTCCATCATGACCGGGGGCTCAGAGAAGTCGCTAGGGTCCCCTTGGCTGGATTCCCCTGGACCCCCAACTTGAGAGGCTCCACTCAGCTGGCTCATTTTCCTCCCTGCTGGGGAAAAAAAAACAGTGAGCTCTGGTGCAAGCTGTGTCAGCTCACTACCTGTCTGATCTACACCTCACTGTCACACACACTCACACGCCTGTCCTCACACTGGACTGTCTGATCTACACCTCACTGTCACACACACTCACACGCCTGTCCTCACACTGGACTGTCTGATCAACACCTCACTGTCACACACACTCACACGCCTGTCCTCACACTGGACTGTCTGATCTACACCTCACTGTCACACACACTCACACGCCTGTCCTCACACTGGACTGTCTGATCCACAGCTCCCCGTCACACACACTCACACGCCTGTCCTCACACTGGACTGTCTGATCCACAGCTCCCCGTCACACACACTCACACGCCTGTCCTCACACTGGACTGTCTGATCTACACCTCACTGTCACACACACTCACACGCCTGTCCTCACACTGGACTGTCTGATCTACACCTCACTGTCACACACACTCACACGCCTGTCCTCACACTGGACTGTCTGATCCACAGCTCCCCGTCACACACACTCACACGCCTGTCCTCACACTGGACTGTCTGATCTACACCTCACTCTCACACACACTCACACACCTGTCCTCACACTGGACTGTCTGATCTACACCTCACTGTCACACACACTCACACGCTTGTCCTCACACTGGACTGTCTGATCTACACCTCACTGTCACACACACTCACACACCTGTCCTCACACTGGACTGTCTGATCTACACCTCACTGTCACACACACTCACACGCCTGTCCTCACACTGGACTGTCTGATACACAGCTCCCCCTCACACACCTGTCCTCACACTGGACTGTCTGATCTACACCTCACTGTCAAACACACTCACACGCCTGTCCTCACACTGGACTGTCTGATCTACACCTCACTGTCACACACACTCACACGCCTGTCCTCACACTGGACTGTCTGATCTACACCTCACTGTCACACACACTCACACGCCTGTCCTCACACTGGACTGTCTGATACACAGCTCCCCCTCACACACCTGTCCTCACACTGGACTGTCTGATCTACACCTCACTGTCAAACACACTCACACGCCTGTCCTCACACTGAACTGTCTGATCTACACCTCACTGTCACACACACTCACACGCCTGTCCTCACACTGGACTGTCTGATCTACACCTCACTGTCACACACACTCACACACCTGTCCTCACACTGGACTGTCTGATCTACACCTCACTGTCACACACACTCACACGCCTGTCCTCACACTGGACTGTCTGATACACAGCTCCCCCTCACACACCTGTCCTCACACTGGACTGTCTGATCTACACCTCACTGTCAAACACACTCACACGCCTGTCCTCACACTGAACTGTCTGATCTACACCTCACTGTCACACACACTCACACGCCTGTCCTCACACTGGACTGTCTGATCTACACCTCACTGTCACACACACTCACACGCCTGTCCTCACACTGGACTGTCTGATCCACACCTCACTGTCACACACACTCACACGCTTGTCCTCACACTGGACTGTCTGATCTACACCTCACTGTCACACACACTCACACGCCTGTCCTCACACTGGACTGTCTGATCTACACCTCACTGTCACACACACTCACACGCCTGTCCTCACACTGGACTGTCTGATCAACACCTCACTGTCACACACACTCACACGCCTGTCCTCACACTGGACTGTCTGATCTACACCTCACTGTCACACACACTCACACGCCTGTCCTCACACTGGACTGTCTGATCTACACCTCACTGTCACACACACTCACACGCCTGTCCTCACACTGGACTGTCTGATCTACACCTCACTGTCACACACACTCACACGCTTGTCCTCACACTGGACTGTCTGATCTACACCTCACTGTCACACACACTCACACGCCTGTCCTCACACTGGACTGTCTGATCTACACCTCACTGTCACACACACTCACACGCCTGTCCTCACACTGGACTGTCTGATCCACACCTCACTGTCACACACACTCACACGCCTGTCCTCACACTGGACTGTCTGATCTACACCTCACTGTCACACACACTCACACGCCTGTCCTCACACTGGACTGTCTGATCTACACCTCACTGTCACACACACTCACACGCCTGTCCTCACACTGGACTGTCTGATCCACAGCTCCCCGTCACACACACTCACACGCCTGTCCTCACACTGAACTGTCTGATCGACACCTCACTGTCACACACACTCACACGCCTGTCCTCACACTGGACTGTCTGATCCACACCTCACTGTCACACACACTCACACGCCTGTCCTCACACTGGACTGTCTGATCTACACCTCACTGTCACACACACTCACACGCCTGTCCTCACACTGGACTGTCTGATCTACACCTCACTGTCACACACACTCACACGCCTGTCCTCACACTGGACTGTCTGATCTACACCTCACTGTCACACACACTCACACACCTGTCCTCACACTGGACTGTCTGATCGACACCTCACTGTCACACACACTCACACGCCTGTCCTCACACTGGACTGTCTGATCTACACCTCACTGTCACACACACTCACACGCCTGTCCTCACACTGGACTGTCTGATCGACACCTCACTGTCACACACACTCACACGCCTGTCCTCACACTGGACTGTCTGATCTACACCTCACTGTCACACACACTCACACGCCAGTCCTCACACTGGACTGTCTGATCCACAGCTCCCCGTCACACACCTGTCCTCACACTGGACTGTCTGATCGACACCTCACTGTCACACACACTCACACGCCTGTCCTCACACTGGACTGTCTGATCGACACCTCACTGTCACACACACTCACACACCTATCCTCACACAGGACTGCCTGATCTACACCTCACTGTCACACACACTCACACACCTGTCCTCACACTGGACTGTCTGATCTACAGCTCCCTGTCACACACACTCACACACCTATCCTCACACTGGACTGTCTGATCCACAGCTCCCCGTCACACACACTCACACACCTGTCCTCACACTGGACTGTCTGATCTACAGCTCCCCGTCACACACACTCACACACCTGTCCTCACACTAGACTGCCTGATCTACAGCTCCCTGTCTGCTTTCTTCTTGACTGGGCAATGCAGACTAACTTTGGGCTTTCTGTGGTATCATGTTCTTCATATTACTCGAGAACGGTCCAATCCGTGGTTCTCCCAGAACCGCTTACCCTTTTGTGTTTTCTTGGTGTCAGTTAAGAGGTTGGTGAGCTAGGTCGAGCTCCTCTGGAAATCGGTATCAATACCAGCTACAGTATGTCTCAATGCGACGCCGGTTGTGCCGTTGGTCCCGAGAGAGCCGGACTCGCAGCCTCCGAATTCAAACTTAACCGCCACCTCCGCGAGCTGCACCGCCGGCGGCGTGGTCCGTTACTCGGGCTCCTGCCTGGGCTGAGGCGGGGCTGAGGAGGGAGGGGATGAAAATGGCGGCTGCAGGTGGAAACGCGCCTGGGCTTCCTCTCACCTGTCCCGCTCTACCTTACACCTCCCGAAAACAAACTTGACTGCAGTATTACGGAAACAGATGTTGTATATTTCTTATCAATAAATAAGGACATTGAAAAAACGATATCGCCTTACGTACTATTACAATCACAGAAAAGGGAGGTGCAATAACCGTTTCCGTCTGCATGTCAAGAGTGTCTGGGATAAAAACGGTGTTTAGTGACTTTTATCTTTCATTAGGTCGCGGGGTTATAGACGTTAAAATAACGTCTGTGGCACAAGTATGGAGGGACCAGGAAAGACAAGCTTTTCCACAGCCGAAACGTTGTGTTTCATTTCTTCTCTTTTCAGCATAGACATTTTATAATCAGTGAACCCACCACCCAGGTCATAAAGGTGCTTGGACTGTGCTGTGAGGGTCCAGCAGGGTCAGGCTGTGCCAGACTCTACACGCTGTCTCCTTGTTGATGTGAGTTTCTGATTTTCTGAGAAATAAGTCTTTGTATTTCTTGCAGTGCAGCAGAAAGTGAATCTCGTCTGTTTCTCCCCATTGGCAGTGGGAGCACAGCCTGTCCTCTTTGGACAACCAGGTCTGCCTGTGTCCAGTTTCTCTGTCCAGGCTGTGGTCATTGAGCCTGTCCTCTCTGGACAACCAGGTCTGCCTGTGTCCAGTTTCTCTGTCCAGGCTGTGGTCATTGAGCCTGTCCTCTCTGGACAGCCAGGTCTGCCTGTGTCCAGTGTCCATTGTCAGGCTTTGGTCATTGAGCCTGTCCTCTCTGGACAGCCAGGTCTGCCTGTGTCCAGTGTCCATGGTCAGGATTTGGTCATTGAGCCTGTTTCTCTGTGCTGTCTCTTACTCTGGTCAGACACTCAGTGTATATTGTCTGTCTAGGGTCCTGTTGCTGTGATTGTTTATCGTTTGTAACCCCGGAATTCATCCCGGTCTCACGGCGCTGACGTCACAGCCCGAGGCCCGGGGGCGTGTCCAGGCTCGACTCCCTGCCGGCGCGCTGCAGTCTGGCCGCTGTGCTTCACCATGTCTGACCAGGGGCTCTCAGAGGAAGCGGTAGCAAAATGTTGCAAGGAGGGAAACGCTGTCACCAAGGTCAGTGTCAGAGCAGGGAGCTCTCTGCATGGGCAGGCTCCGAGATGGAGCGCGGAGCAGCTGGGATTTAAAGGGCGCTTTGGTGCTTATTAGGCCGCGGTGCCTCCGCACAGTTTTAACACCGTGAAACTTGCGTGCTGCTGGTATTAGTTATATCAGTGTTAACCGAGCGGCCGGCGTGTTAGAAGAGTTTCATGAAAAGAGGAGACGGGCCTGGCCGTGTTTCCCGGTGTGTGATTCCCAGGTGCGGGCGTGACGCCGCGTCGCGTTCCGGGAACCCGCAGCTCGCGGCCAGGATTCCCGGCGGAGCTCGTGAGTGTACTGTGCGCCGTGTCAGTCCAGCCCGGTGTCACCTGCACAAGTGCACTGAAATGCGTATTTGCATGTATGCTCCAATACAAAGACATTAAGGAAACAGCAAAAACATAAACACAGAACAGCAGCAGCAGCAGCAGCAACAACAAGTTAAATAACAAAGTTTAAAAAAAAACATCGGCGTGAGCCAGTGGTAGGGGTAGACTTCAGTCATCTGACAGTTTGTGGGAAGAAACTGTCCAGTCTCCAGCTGGCCAGACTGCACAGTCACGGCTGTTCACGCAGAGGAATGTGTGAGACGAAGCTGCTATCGGTGACTGTGCTGTTTTTGGTTTTTGATGAGTCTTTGCTGCTTTCCCCCCCCAGTTTCTGGAAGGCTATATATGCAAACTGTGGAATTGCATCTAACAAGTGAGAACAGGAGGCACTTTTTTGACACAAAGTGTGGTGAATGTGTGGAACAAGCTGTCCAGTCATAATATTGGAGCTGATAATCCTGGTTTCTTTCGAGAAATAGCCGGAGGAGTTCCTCAGATCAATTAACTACTAACTACCAGATGTGCTGAATGGCAGTAATTGTTTTTTATGCTGGGACTCTGTTACAATAATACTGTACAGAACTACATGCTCAGAGCTCTAGTCCAGGGCCTGGTGTTTGGGGGACTCCGGTCCAGTGCATCCGGGCTGTGTGCTGGAGAAAGTGCTATTCTTTGCAGGAGAACAGTGATGTCTTGCTGGGATTTGTAGTCCTCGGCGCTGTGGAGGGCCACGGTGCTGCTGGGGTTTGTAGTCCTCGGCGCTGTGGAGGGCCACGGTGCCGCTGGGGTTTGTAGTCCTCGGCGCTGTGGAGGGCCACGGTGCCGCTGGGGTTTGTAGTCCTCGGTGCTGTGGAGGGCCACAGTGCTGCTGGGGTGTGTAGTCCTCGGCGCTGTGGAGGGCCACGGTGCTGCTGGGGTGTGTAGTCCTCGACGCTGTGGAGGGCCACGGTGCTGCTGGGGTGTGTAGTCCTCAGCGCTGTGGAGGGCCACGGTGCTGCTGGGGTGTGTAGTCCTCGGCGCTGTGGAGGGCCACGGTGCTGCTGGGGTGTGTAGTCCTCTGATATCCCATTCGCGCTGTATTGCAGGATTTCATGATGCAGCAGACCATGTTAAGGGTGAAGGACCCCCAGAAATCCCTGGACTTCTACACCCGTGTCCTGGGCATGAGGTGAGTCCCGTCTCTGTCTCTCAGCCTGATTCTTGCCCTGCCTTGTGTCTCTCAATTCCAAAGAGATTGAGATTATACACTGGACTGCAAACTTCTGAGTTTCCTCCCCCAGTAGGTTTGGGAGTTGTTCTGAATGTTTTAATGTTAATCCCAGAGTATCTGTCACAGTGCAGTAGGAAGTGCACCTCTGTCTCTATTTCTCCCCGCTGGCAGTGGGAGCACAGCCTGTCCTCTCTGGGCAGCCAGGTCTGCCTGTGTCGCCCAGTTTCTATGGCCAGGCTGTGGTCACTGACAGGATCTGTTTTTCTTTGTTGTGTCTCAGCTAGTGTGTGTTGTCTGTTTAGGGTCCTATAGCATTCCAGTTTGTGTTGTGCTTGTGTGTGTGTGTCCCAGTGGGTGAGGTGGTGTTGTGTGGTTTGTGTTGTGAGTTGGTTGATTTTGATTCGTGTTGCTCTAGCAGTGCTGTCCTGAGGCTGGGTGGTGAGTGAGCCTCAGGACCAGCTGGCTGAGGGGGCTCTTCTCTGTGCTCAGCAGGGCCTTGTGTGGGAGGAAATCTGGTCACTGTTTTCGTGGTGTAACCAGCATGTGATTGCACTGGAAAATATTTTGTACAGAATTCTGTTTGCAGAGGTCTCTCTCTCACCCTGCCTGTCTCCACCAGGCTGCTCCAGAAATTTGACTTCCCCTCCATGCGTTTCTCCCTGTACTTCCTGGGATATGAGGACAAGAAGGAGATTCCCGTGGACGTGAAGGAGCGGACAGCCTGGACCTTCTCCCGCCGAGCCACCCTGGAGCTCACACAGTGAGTGCTGCGCTGCGGCCTGCGGCCCGCGTCGCCCCCCGGCCCATGACAGGTCAGGCCAGGACCTCCTTCTGGCATGCGGGATAGTTCATTCATCCGAGGATCTCGGCCAACTGTTTCATGAGAAAAACCAGGGTGTCAGCTACAACTGCATGGCTGGGAAGCTTGTTCAACACTCCCACCACCGTTTGTGTAAAGAATAACCTCAGTTTTCTCAGGTTTAAATTCTTCCACATAGCTTCCACTTGTCCTCTGGTTTGTGTTTCACTGTTCATTCTGAAGAAGGCCACTGGGCTGACTCTGTTGGTGTCTTTGAGGATTGTAAATACTTGTATCAGGTCTCCTCACAGTCTCCTCTGTTCAAGACTAAAGAGACTTAGTTCCTTCAGCCTGTCAGTGTAGGACAGTCCCTTGTATCAGGTCTCCTCACAGTCTCCTCTGTTCAAGACTAAAGAGACTCAGTTCCTTCAGCCTGTCTGTGTAGGACAGTCCCTAAATACTTGTATCAGGTCTCCTCACAGTCTCCTCTGTTCAAAACTAAAGAGACTTAGTTCCTTCAGCCTGTCAGTGTAGGACAGTCCCTTAATACTTGTATCAGGTCTCCTCACAGTCTTCTCTGTTCAAAACATAATCTGCCGGTCTTGAATTTAATGTGAATCTTTTTGAATTTCATCTGCTGCTTCTGCCATGTTTTCTAATGTTATTAATTTGGTACCATACTGATGAAGTCGATACTCTAGCTTCTCTCAAGAAACAGCTGGAAGAGCCCAGATGGGCTATTTGGCGTCTTCTCACCTTATATTCCATATCCCACACTCCCTCATCTACCTCTTCTAAACCCGTGTCAGTCCTGTCCATCTCCTAGGATCTCTCCTCCACAGGGGTCCTCTGGCTCCGGCTCAGCTCTTGTGTCCTTGTCCTTCCATGTGACAGACTCTCCAGGCTTCCTTGAGTCCTGGGTGGGGTCAGAAGGACTGCCCAGGGTCACTGGCTGCTGATAGCTGAGGCTCTGGTTCTGTTGGGTCTTTGTTGCTGCCTGTGCGTCTCTCACAGGTTTTGCCTCTTCTTTCCTGCAGTAACTGGGGCTCCGAGTCCGATGAGAACCAGTCTTATCACAACGGCAACTCCGACCCCCGAGGCTTCGGTGAGGAGAGCAGACGAGCTGTGTAACCAGAGAGGGAGGGCGGTCTGTATGATAGGTGTTAACGTCCAGCGTTTGTAAATGTCTGGAAGTGTTGTGATCATTGTACCTCCTCGGCAACAATTTGTCACTCATTGGTCAGGACAGTGAAGCTGTGAGAGAGGAGACGGGTGAACACCCAGGGGAGAGGAGAGAGAGGGGACGGGGCAGACCTCTGGGAGAGGGGAGAGGAAGAAGGGGGGGGGGGGGGGGTGGACGGGGTGAACACCCAGGGGAGAGGAGGGGGGAGGGGGGAGGGAGGGGACCCCCAGGGGAACTCCTTTGAGCACAGAACAGAATTAAAGTGTCTGTTGCAGGTCACATTGGGATCGCGGTGCCTGATGTCTATGCTGCCTGCAAGATGTTCGAGGAGGAGGGGGTCACGTTCGTGAAGAAGCCAGATGAAGGTGAGAGCAGACGTCCCTCTGCCTCGCTCTGCCTGCGCCTCACCGCTCTCCTCCTGTTCTCTCCAGCTCTCGCACCCGTGTCTGACAGCACTGTCTCTGTGTTGCAGGCAAGATGAAGGGCCTGGCCTTCATACAAGATCCCGACGGTTACTGGATTGAGATCCTAAGCCCCAACACCATGGTTTCCATCACCTCCTAGAGGAGGGGCAGGGGGCACAGAGACGAGGGGTCAAGGGGTGGAGAGGGGCGCAGCAGGTCACCTGGGCAGGAGCCCCTCTGGACGCTGGCCAGCCGGAAAGCTGTAGTTGTGTTTCTATTTCAGCAGGAGCTCCGGCTATGTGCCCAGTTCCTGGAGCTCTGTAGTAGCGCCTGTGTACAGTAAAGTAAATCTCTGCTGGTGCTGTTGAATGTGTTTCCTTGTGCTGTCTTCATGCTTGGAGCTAAGCTACACAAAACACCAGGGGGAGGTGTGTCGGGGGGTTCAACACCTGGCGGGGACTCCTGAACGCAAGCAGAGGTATGTTGGGGGGTTGAACACCTGGCTGAGACTCCTGAACGCAGGGAGAGGTGTGTCGGGGGGTTGAACATCTGATTGAGACTCCTGAACGCAGGGAGAGGTGTGTCGGGGGGTTGAACACCTGGTTGAGACTCCTGAACGCAGGGAGAGGTGTGTCGGGGGGTTGAACACCTGGTTGAGACTCCTGAACGCAGAGAGATTTGTGGCGGGGGGTTGAACACCTGGTTGAGACTCCTGAACGCAGGGAGAGGTGTGGCGGGGGGTTGAACACCTGGTTGAGACTCCTGAACGCAGGGAGAGGTGTGGCGGGGGGTTGAACACCTGGTTGAGACTCCTGAACGCAGGGAGAGGTGTGTTGGGGGGTTGAACACCTGATTGAGACTCCTGAACGCAGGGAGAGGTGTGTCGGGGGGTTGAACACCTGGTTGAGACTCCTGAACGCAGGGAGAGGTGTGTCGGGGGGTTGAACACCTGGTTGAGACTCATGAACGCAGGGAGATGTGTGGCGGGGGGTTGAACACCTGGTTGAGACTCCTGAACGCAGGGAAAGGTGTGTTGCGGGGTGGGGGGTTAAACGATCTGGCCTTGTTTCCTGCTGGTTAAAACTGCCCTGGGATGTTTGATAATCACAGACGCGACATCACTCAGTTTAAAGGGGAACTACAACAATATTTTGATTTTCAGGGTTAGAATCACCATTGATGAGTGCATTTCAAACCGTAGTAAAAGTAGGTACACAGAAACTTGTAAAACCTCCAATATACATAAAAAAATAGACTAAATGTCCAGGTATGTGCAGTGCCATATTCTGTGATTCAGAACGAGGCAATAAGATGTGCAGTGATATGTTACGGCCTTATTACACTGTAAACAAGCAGACTTGTGAATACGTCTCTTTTAATCCAATAGAAATATATCTCTACTTTGAAACAGTTTGCTGACAAATACTTGTTAGCTGCATGCAGATCACATTGGAAACTTTCTGCAATAAAATATCTCCTGCACAACCTGTACTTAATTCACACATACATTGTGTTACATTAGTCATTACAGTGACTAGAGAGCAGGAAGGGCTACGTCACGTCACAATGTGTGGGAACTGTCGCTCTCGCCTGTAGCGAGACCAGGGGTTTGTGACAATATAGCGGCTTACAGTGCAGAATAAGTACAAATGCTTTATTAGAAGGATTAGAGGAAGGGGGACCCCAGTCTCAGTGCGAGCTGGGGGAGGGGTGACCCCACTCTCAGTGTGAGCTGTGGGAAGGGGGAGGGGGACCCTACTCGCTGTACAGGACTGAGTTGGTTTGGTGGGACATTCTTCATCACAGGAACAGGAGATTGATTCAGTATTGGCCTTTATTTATATTCGCAGATACAGAGACAGAATAGAGCACAACATTCATTAGCTGGTGTCTTACAAAGCCAAGGTCTTGACATCTCTCCTTCGTTAGGAGTTCCTGTTGTCCAGTGATCCTGCATCGCTGACACAGGCGTATTCTCTCACATCCTGCTCACCTCTTCTACATCCTTCAGACATTACTGTGCCAGCTCTGAACCGAATTCTTTGTCAAACATAGAAAACTAAAACCAACTTGTTTTAGGGAAAGGCATTGAACTGCTGACTGTAGCCAAGCATGTTTCTTTGCAAACCCTTGTATCTGCACCTCCAACAGTGATTTTACATTATAACACAGAGTAAGATGTGCAAGTCAAACACCATTTGAGCTTCTTCATCAGCCAATTTTGTACTTTTCTTTCTACTGTATGTATTGATATGCCAGTTATTTTACATGTAAAAAAACCTTCAACATGTGCCAATTTGTGCTCCACTTCAGTCAGCTCCTTGGACTTGACATTCAGCTCCTGCCAAAGAGGTGCATCATGGGAATCCTCGGAGTTCAGGTGCTGGGTGTCTTCCAGTCTCTGTAAGATCTGCCTGTTTCTCAGTCCAAGCCATCTCTTTTAAAGAGACTGCAGCTCCTGACTCGGCTGAGTTGGGATTCTCTGATTTCTGGGAGAGCTCACCATGCTTGACCCTTGGTATTATTCCTGTCATCAACACAATGGCACTTGCTCAGACTTGTTTGAATTTGTTCTAAACAGACTTAACTGGTTAAAGAGTGATCAGAATACAGACCTTTTTAAAGGAGTAAAATGGGATAACTTCTAAGCAGTACACCAGAAATGAAAATGACATACAGTAACTGGATGTGCAGTGTGAATACCACAATTGTTCACGTAAAAGGAATTTGTGTTCAATGAATTCGGTGTATTTAGGTTTTCAATTTTTTATGTAAACTTAAAATTTCCAGTTAACATTTGGATTATATACCTACCCGAATTGGAATCGATGTTCTGTTTGCGCAGTTTTTGAATCTACATTCTGGACGCGATCAGCTCAGCGGGGGGGAGACGGTCGCTCCTCCGCTGCACCAGGCGGCGCTTGACTTCCGGCAGAGCTGCCCCAGGCGCTAACTAAACAACATCCGGGTTGCGTCCTGGGTTTGCTGTCGCATTTCTTGGAAGACGGCTCGAGTGAAACTGGCTTGAACGGCATCGACACCGGCCGAACCGAGCAACCGGGATCGACGGGACGAAGGCGGAGCAGAGCGGGGTGTCCAGAGAGAGAAGAGGAGGGCGGGCCGGGAGAGATTTGGACTCTAGCTGGTGCGTCACCACGGTCATGGCCGTGACCCGCAGTTGTCAGAAACGACACAGTAGTGGTTGTGACACCGCAGCTACACACCGGTCCGGGACGCCCGCGGAGACAACGACTCCGGGGGGTGCCGGGTGTGTTGGCGCGTATGCTGTGTGTCGAATGAGTAGTGTGTGTGGATACAGTGCGTTTGTCTGCTTGTTGTGTGAGTACAGTGTGTGTAGGTACAGTTAGTGTACTTGCTGTGTGGGTACAGTGTGTGTGTGCTCGTTGTGTGTGGGTACAGTGTGTTAGTGTACTTGCTGTGTTAGTACAGTGTGTTTGTGTGCTCATTGTGTATGAGTACAGTGTGTGTAGGTATAGTGTGTTAGTGTATGTGCTGTGTGGCTGCTGTGTGAGTTCAGTGTGTGTCTGGGTTCAGTGTGTTAGTATACTTGCGGTGTGAGTAGTGTGGGTGTGGTGTGTTTGTGTGCTTGTTGTGTGGGTACAGTGTGCTTGTGAGAACAGTGTATGTGTGAGTATGGTGTGTTCGTACAGTGTGTTTGTGTGCTTGTTGTGTGGCTACAGTGTGTGTGTGGGCACAATGTGCTTGTGAGAACAGTGTATGTGAGTACGGTGTGTGTGTACAGTATGTTTGTGTGCTTGTTGTGTGGCTACAGTGTATGCTGTTACAGTGTGTGTGTGTGCTTGTTGTGTAAATATAGTGTGTGTGTGAGTATAGTATGTTTGTGGGTACAGTGTGTGTGCGGGTACAGCATGTATGTGAGTACAGTGTGTATGCGTGCTTGTTGTGTGAGTAGTGAGTATGATTTGTGTGCAGTGGCTGTGTGTGGTGTGTGTGTTGCAATGGAAATGCAAGTTCACTGCTGTCCTGCGTGCCTTGCGTGATTCTCCAAGCTGCTCACAGGGGAAGCGCTGTGGCTGCTGGAGTCGTCCAGTCACGCTGCAGGAAGGAGAGGGTGACAGCAGGACGCTGGACACTGCAGGCCTGTCGTTGCGAAGATGTTGATTGAATGATTGACACCCGGAACTCCACCGTTATCAGTCGGGGTTTTTAATGGAAATCCCCTGTTTTAACTAACAGTACAGGTGGTGAGGCTGTGCGGGTGTGGAGCTCAAGAGTTCAGTTCCCCTGTGCCGTCAGGGAAACAGATCTTGTTGTGACTGGGCGTGTGCTGAGCCAGCCCTGAGCACGTTTCCCTTCCCTTCAGATGTGCCGAGCGCCCCCTGGCTGTGGCCATGAGTAACAGCCACCCTCTGCGGCCGCTGGCCTCGGTGTCGGAGATCGACCACGTGCACCTGCTGTCGGAGCAGCTCGGGGCGCTGGTGCCGGGAGAGGAGTACAGCGACGTCACCTTCATCGTGGAGGAGAAGAAATTCCCTGCACACAGAGTCATTCTGGCTGCGCGCTGCCACTACTTCAGGTACCCTGAACCCACACTGACCCCTCCCCACATTAACACTGACCCCACAGTGACCCTGAACCCACATTGACCCTGATCCCAACACCACATTAACAATGACCTCGCACTGACCCTTATCCCATATTAACAGTGACCCCACAGTGACCCTGACCCCACAGTGAACCTGATCCTGCACTGACCCTGACTACATTAACATTGACCCCACAATGACCTCACACTGACCCTGAACCCACATTAATACTGACCCCACACTGACCCTGATGCCACATGTACACTGATCTCACACTGACCCTGATGCCACATGTACACTGATCTCACACTGACCCTGATACCACATGAGAACTGACCTCACACTGACCCTGACACCACATGAACACTGACCCATCACTGATTCTGACCCCACACTGACCTCACATTAACACTGACCCTGACCTCACATTAACACTGACCCTGACCCCACATTAACACTGACACACTACATAAGGTACACTAACAGTGCGACGCGCTGAGTGACTGACACACTGACACTACTTCAGGTACACTGGCAGAGTAACAGGCTGCCTGGTCCAGTTTCCTGCCTTGTTTCAGGGACGAGAGGTCAATGTGGGCGGGTGTTGTTTCCTGTACAGGCAGTTCTGCCGATGGAGGCACAGTCACGTGGCCTGAGGGGTGAATGGTCTCCTCTGGCATACAGCCTCTCTGATGTGCACACCTCTCTCTGCCTCTTCTTGCAGGGCCCTGCTGTATGGAGGGATGAAGGAGTCCCAGCCTCAGGCAGAGGTGTGTCTGGAGGAGACACGGGCCGAGTCCTTCTCCATGCTCCTGCAGTACCTGTACACGGGCCGGGCCAGCCTGAGCTCGGCCCGCGAGGAAGTGCTGCTGGACTTCCTGGGACTGGCGCACCGCTACGGCCTCCAGCCACTAGAGGACTCCACCTCTGAGTTCTTGCGCACAGTGCTGAGCACCCACAACGTGTGCCTGGTGTTCGATGTGGCCAACCTGTACTGCTTGCAGGCACTCAGTGCCGCCTGCTGCTCCTACATTGACCGCCACGCCCCGGAAGTGCTTGCCAGCGATGGTTTCCTGTCCCTCTCCAAGGTGAGAGGTCACACAGGGAGGGGGGCACACTTTGGTTGTCAGTTTGGGTGTGAGGAGTGGCTATGCCCTTAGAGTAAACACTGTTCTCTGTTTCTTTTTCCCCGAAGGGGATCACTTGTGCCCCAGTGCAGCTCTGTGGAACGTCACAGGGTCGCTTGGGTATGCTCTACGTGAACGTGTAAGAACTTCAGGAGGGGTGACCTTTTAGGGGAGATGCTAACCTGGTGGTGTTCAGTCATAATCCCACAGCCAGGCACAGACACCAGATATGTGAACCTGTGGTTCCTCCCGTACTGTGCAGAATTGCTGTTATAGCAACACTTCATCAATGAAGTATTTCACTTGGGCCTTCACTAAGGAGGAAGTCAGCAGCAAAACAACCATCAAGGACGAAGTAAAATATGTTTATGACTTTAAAGGGAAACATCTAGACGATAAGAGGGAAATGGCTGATTGCTAAACCAGTGTTTCACTCAGAACCTCACTGAGGAAGAATCATCACCAGGCCTCAGGCAGCAGGGGGACACAGTTCTGTATTAAACAGCATCAGTACAGAAGAGGGAGAAGAGTTTCAGGTACTGAAGGACTCAAGATTAATAAATCCCAGGGCTGGTGGTGTCTTACCAGCTGTAGTCCAGGACATGGAAGAAGTGATTTAGAAAACAATGAGACAGCTCTTCCAGCTGTCCCTCAAGACAGGGCTCGTACCAGGGACTGGAAAACTACTGGACAATATAGTCATAGACCAGTAACTCTGACTTCTGTTACAGTACAGTCCCTCGAGACAGGGCTCGTACCAGGGACTGGAGAGCTGCTGGTCATTATAGACCAGTAACTCTGACTTCTGTTCCAGTACAGTCCCTCAAGACAGGGCTCGTACCAGGGACTGGAGAGCAGCTGATGTAGAGCCCATCCGCAAGGGTTGACCGGTTCCAAGTCATTATAGACCAGTAAGTTATATTGATGACATTGATACTAAAAGATGGGACCCAGAACAGCTTGACGTGACCTTGAACTCTGAACCTGGTGCCTCCTGTCTGACGGCTTCTGGAAGGTTTTCCACCCTGTTGGCTGGAGCCAAAATGATTTGCACGTCACCTTGATAGCCTCCTGCCTCTTCTCTGAGACCCTTCCGTCACCTCTGCCCCGCTGAGGGCAGAATCGGCTGTGTCTTCTCCTGAGCTGCTGCCTGTACTGGACTGTGCCAGTCGAATCCGACTCCCTCAGAAGCTTCACACAGTGAAGTTTCCCAATGGTTTTCATGGTCTGAGATGTACAGACATGGGAATGGGGCTGGGAGTGTGATGATGATGATACTAATAGCCCTTTTCTGGACACTCCACTCAAAGCACTTTACAGGTAATGGGGACTCCCCTCCACCACCACCAATGTGCAGCATCCACCTGCCATAGTGCACCAGTGCATTCCCCACACACCAGCTTTCAGTGGGGAGGAGAGCAGAGGGATGAAGCCAGTTCAGAGATGAGGATTATTAGGAGGTCATGATTTGTAAGGGCCAAGTTTTGAGAAACACCCTGGGATTTTTTAATGACTACAGAGAGTCAGGACCTCAGTTTTACATCGCATCCATTTACAGTACAGTGTCCCCGTCACTATACTAAGGCATTAGGACCCACACAGACTGCATGGTGAGCGCCCCCTGCTGGCCCCTCTTAACACCTCTTCCAGCAGCAGCCTTAGTTTTCCCAGGAGGTCTCCCATCCAGGTACTGGCCAGGCTCACACCTGCTGAGCTTCAGTGGGATGCTGGTTGTGAGTAGCAGGGTGATATGTGTTCTGGGGAGTGTTCACATCACAGTGCAGTGTATTCACCACAGTGCAGTAACCCCTCTCTCTCTTTCTCTGCAGTCGGCCCTGCTCACTGTGGTCCGCAGAGACTCCTTCGCGGCTCCAGAGAGGGAGATATTCCAGGCGCTGTGCCGCTGGTGTCAGCAGAACGGAGAGGAGAACGCGGCGGAGGTGATGGGGGCTGTGCGCCTGCCCCTCATGAGCCTGGCGGAGCTGCTGAATGTGGTGCGCCCGTCTGGCCTGCTGTCCCCCGACGCCCTGCTGGACGCCATCAAGACCCGCTCTGAGAGCCGTGACATGGACCTCAGCTACCGCGGCATGCTGAGTGAGTCTGGAGCACTCCTGCATCTCACCCACACCTGGACCACTGCACCTGCACAGCCCTTAACATTACTGTACACCTGGACCGCTGCACCTGCACAGCCCTAACATTACTGTACACCTGGACCGCTGCACCTGCACAGCCCTAACATTACTGTACACCCAGACCACTGCACCTGGACAGCCCTTAACATTACTGTACACCTGGACCGCTGCATCTGGACAGCCCTTAACATTACTGTACACCTGGACCGCTGCACCTGCACAGCCTTAACATTACTGTTAAGTAATGGAAGTAATGGACCACTGTACCTGCACAGCCCTTAACATTACTGTACACCTGGACCACTGTACCTGCACAGCCTTAACATTACTGTACACCTGGACCGCTGCACCTGCACAGCCCTTAACATTACTGTACACCTAGACCGCTGCACCTGCACAGCCCTTAACATTACTGTACACCTAGACCGCTGCACCTGCACAGCCTTAACATTACTGTACACCTGGACCACTGCACCTGCACAGCCCTTATATTACTGTACACCTAGACCACTGCACCTGCACAGCCCTTAACATTACTGTACACCTAGACCACTGCACCTGCACAGCCCTTAACATTACTGTACACCTAGACCACTGCACCTGCACAGCCTTAACATTACTGTACACCTAGACCGCTGCACCTGCACAGCCCTTAACATTACTGTACACCTAGACCACTGCACCTGCACAGCCTTAACATTACTGTACACCTGGACCACTGCACCTGCACAGCCCTTATATTACTGTACACCTAGACCACTGCACCTGCACAGCCCTTAACATTACTGTACACCTAGACCACTGCACCTGCACAGCCCTTAATATTACTGTACACCTGGACCGCTGCACCTGCACAGCCCTTAATATTACTGTACACCTGGACCGCTGCACCTGCACAGCCCTTAATATTACTGTACACCTGGACCACTGCACCTGCACAGCCTTAATATTACTGTACACCTGGACCGCTGCACCTGCACAGCCTTAATATTACTGTACACCGAGACCGCTGCACCTGCACAGCCTTAATATTACTGTACACCTGGACCACTGCACCTGCACAGCCTTAATATTACTGTACACCTGGACCGCTGCACCTGCACAGCCCTTATATTACTGTACACCTGGACCGCTGTACCTGCACAGCCCTTAACATTACTGTACACCTGAACCACTGTACCTGCACAGCCCTTAACGTTACTGTACACCTAGACCACACTACATGCACAGCCCTTAACATTACTGTACACCTGGATCACTGTACCTGCACAGCCTTAATATATCAGTACACCTGGACCACTGTACCTGCACAGCCTTAATATATCAGTACACCTGGACCACACTACTTGGACAGCCTTAATATTACTGTACACCTAGACCACTGTACCTGCACAGCCTTAACATTACTGTACACCTGAACCACTGTACCTGCATAGCCCTTAATGTTACTGTACACCTGGACCACACTACATGCACAGCCCTTAACATTACTGTACACCTGGACCACTGTACCTGCACAGCCTTAATATATCAGTACACCTGGACCACACTACTTGGACAGCCTTAATATTACTGTACACCTGGATCACAGCCTTAGTATTACTGTAAAGTACTGTGCTGTATACTGTGTTGTGCAGCACTGGTTTGTCTGTCTCTGTTCTCCTGTAGAAAGTAAATTGATGAGGCATGGTGCCCTGCTCTGTCTTTCTCTGACTGACGTTGCTTCATCCACAGTCCCAGAGGAAAATATTGCAACGATGAAACATGGTGCTCAGGTAGTGAAGGGGGAGATGAAGTCGGCGCTGCTGGATGGCGACACACAGAACTACGATCTGGACCATGGCTTCTCGCGCCACCCCATCGAGGACGACTGCCGATCCGATATCGAGGTCAAGCTGGGCCAGCCCTCCATCATCAACCACATCCGCATCCTGCTGTGGGACCGTGACAGCCGGTGAGCACTGTACTCTGTACTCTGTACTCCTGAGGCTCTTTCAGCAGATCCCTGAGGACAGACTCAGTACCCCGCACCCTTGCCACACACACAGCAGGGTTTTTGTTCAGTACAGCAGCAGAGGCAGGCTGTGTGTCTCATTGTTCTGTGTCCTCGCACAACTCAGGGCACATACTGTACTGCAGACAGATTTCAGCAGGTTGTGTTTCCTCTGGGTAACAGCAGAGACAGGTCCTGTGTCTCAGTGCTCTTATTGCATTTTAAAGTCCATCAGTCCTCATCAGTTAAAAAAGTGGGTGTTTCTTCCCATCCTGTTGGCCGTGTTGTGGGGGAATAGTGTCCCACACTGACTTGTAAGGTTTGGTTGTCTTTACCCCTGGGTGAAGAGCCAGACCCTTTGCAGGTCTGCTATGACCCTCTTTCAGCAAACTGCACCGCCTCATTGTCACCACTAGAGGGAGGTGTTGCCAAAGGTTCCTATAGTAAGATGTTCACAGATTTAAATATGCCGTTCAGATTAATTAAGGATTTGTAAATTATTAAATACATTGGTAAGACAAGTGCTTGATGTACAATATATTTTAATTGCTTGAGTGGCAGTTGAACCTAAACAGTGTACATTTACTCCATCTGTTAAATAGCTTGATGTGCATAGCTGTTTTCTCTCTCTCTCACCCCCGGCTCTCTCCAGGTCGTATTCCTACTATATCGAGGTGTCGATGGACGAGCTGGACTGGGAGCGCGTGGTCGACCACTCGAAGTATCTGTGTCGCTCCTGGCAGAGCCTTTACTTCCCTGCCAGAGTCTGCAGGCAAGTGTCTCTCACCTAGCGACATCTTCCTAGTCTTTAGGGCAGAGCCGGCCACCTTCCACAGGCTGAGCCCGGCACCCAGAGCCGTTCTTCTTCTCCTCTCTCGCCTGAGGCACCAGTGGATTGACGGACCCCAGTTCATGTGAACCAGTCCCACAGTCAAGCCTGCCAGCAGGGCCCTGAGGTACTGGGCACAGGTGCGCTCTGCATCGCAGGAACAGCACCTGAGGCTCCAACAGTCTGACTGGAACACAGGAGAGACAGTGTACCGGGAAACAGACAACACAATCTGACACGCACAGAGCACAGCGCACAGCTGAATGCATGGAAACAGCATATAACTCAAGAAGACAAGATCCAAAGGGAATTACAGAAGAAAAAATAGGTAAAGCAGAGTAGAGCAGGAATATGTGCATAACGAGAAACATAGAAGGAAAGAGACAAGTGGAATGAAACAGATTATTAGTATATGTAAGCTAAGGTTATTAGTTAATGAAACTTATGAATTATGTCTTTAAGCAGAAAAGCTCTCAGCAGCGAGTCTGAAGATTCCTGCGCCCAAGCCCTCCTGTTCTACATGCAGAGCTCACTGTTCATGTTCCTCTGCTGTTCCGAGTGCTGACGTTTACTGAGCGGCTCTGCTGAGAGACTAGTTCGCTGCGATTGGTGGTGGAAATGAGATTTCAACACTGCTGGTTGGTTAGGGCTTCACAGGGCTTTTTGCAGTTTTCATTATGATATTTTTGTGCGTTTCGGTGAGGGACAAGGGGGTTCAAGGAACCCCACCTGGTTTCCATCGGAAACAAGCAGAGCGGACAGCACAGAGCCCGCCAGCTCCAGTTCCGCTCTCCAGACACTGCAGGGGCTGCTGCTCGGCCTTCAGGGCTCTGTCAGGAGTACCTCTCCGTATCGGGCCTGTCCCTCTCTTCCTCTCCCGCTCCCCTGGTACTGTACTGAGCCATCGTGCTCCGAGCAGCAGAGAGAGAGACTGCAGCACCATGAGGGAGATGGAGACCTTGCGTGACCTGGCTAAGAGATGCAGTTATTCTGTCTTTTCAGCTTCTGAGGCCACATCTAATGCCTTTGCAGCTCTTTTTCTTTCTCTTCTCACTGTGGTGTTGGAGAGGCCCTGGGCCTGACCAAGACCAGACCAACCTGGGTGTTTCTGTGAGTGTCGAGTGGGCTGTGTGTGTCTGCTGGGTGGTTAGACCTGCTGCCTACAATTGACCAGGGCAGACTGATCTGCTGGCTGAAGTGTTTCTGTGTGTATCCTGAGTGGGCCGTGTGTCTGCTGATCAGATGACCTGCTGCCTGGGGTGTTTTTGTGTGTATCCTGAGTGGGATGTGCATCTGCTGGGTGGGATGACCTGTTGTCCCCAGTTTTCTGTGTGTTGAGTGTGGTTTGTGTCTCTGCTGAGTGGGATCATCTGCTGTCAAGGGTGTTTCTGTGTGGATCTTGAATGGGTTATGTGTCTGTTAGACGGGCTGATCTTGTACTTCTGTGTGTATATTGAGTGGGTTGTGGTATGGGTGGACTGATCTGCTGCCTGAGGTGTTTCTGTGTGTATCTTGAGTGGGGTGTGTATCTGTTGGGTGGACTGATCTGCTGCCTGGGGTGTTTCTGTGTGTTTGTGTGATCACTGAGCAGATGACCTGTTCTCTGTGTTGTTTCTCTGTATATTTAGAGTGAGCTCTGTGTTTCTGCAGAGTGACCTAACCTACTGCCCGGGGTGATTCTGTGAGTATCATGAGTGGGCTGTGTGTGGTGGGTGAGATGACCTGCTGCCTGGGATTTTTCGGTGTGTATCTTGAGTGGGCTGCGTCACTGCTGGGTGGGCTGACTGCTGCCTGGTGTGTTGTTTTTGTGTACCTTGAGTGATCACTCTCTGTCACCAGACACAGTGTTAAATAAGGCCATAGTTTAAATTAAATTGTGAAGTAGAACCAGAACACACTGTTAGGTTGTCAGAGTGTGTCTGTGCTGACTGTTGTGGTTGTGTGGTTGCAGGTATGTGCGCATCGTTGGGACACACAACACAGTGAACAAGGTGTTCCACCTGGTGGCCTTTGAGTGCATGTTCACCCAGCAGAGCTTCACCCTGGATCAGGGGCTGCTAGGTAAGAGGAGTGAGGCATTCAGTCTTTCTCCTGGGGATTACTGCCCTGAGAGAGACTGAGGCGTTTCAGTTCATACAGCGAAGTAGTTAAATATAAAGGTGTTAGGTTAAAATTATACAATGCACAAGCAAGACCTAGGTCTCCTAGATGGTTACAAGATTAAAAAGGTTCAGTTCCTTTTGTTTGTCAGTGGAAGACATTCACTTGAGCCCAGTAATATATCTGGTAGCTCTTTTTTGGACTGCTTCCAGAGCTGCAGTATCGTTTTAGTATTGTGGTTCCTTACATTGAGTGGGCTAAAAAACAGAATTTCTTAAGTCTGTTCTATACTGATAGGCTGTAGGAACTGAGTCTCTTTAGTCTTGAACAGAGAAGACTGTGAGGAGACTGATACAAGTATTAAGGGACTGTCCTACACTGACAGGCTGGAGGAACTGAGTCTCTTTAGTCTTGAACAGAGAAGACTGTGAGGAGACTGATACAAGTATTAAGGGACTGTCCTACACTGACATTTGAAGGAGTCTCTTTAACCTAAACAGCAGACACTAATAAAGTCAGCCGAGCAGATTTCTTCTGACCGAACATTGAAACACCAACCAGAGGACACAAGTGGAAAGTGCATGAAAGTGCATTTAAAACTGAGAACAGGTGGTATTTCTTAACACAAAGAGTTGTGAGAGTCTGGATCAAGCTGCATCCTCTAGCATCCCCTCATTAGTGGTGTGACTGAGGTTCTTATTCAATTGCTCTGAAGTTTATTAGTCCTCCCAGATGGCAGAATAACTTCAGATATATGTGTCTGTGTCCCCTACCCCTCTGTCCCACAGTTGATACCCCCCTCAGCTGTGACCTCTCTGTCAGCCCCTCTGTCTTTACCCCCACTGTGTCCTCAGCTGACAGCCCCTGTGTCTTTACCCCCCTCTGTCTTTACCCCCACTGTGACCTCAGCTAACAGCCCCTCTGTCTTTACCCCCACTGTGACCTCAGCTAACAGCCCCTCTGTCTTTACCCCCACTGTGACCTCAGATAACAGGTCTTTACCCCCACTGTGACCTCGGCTAACAGCCCGTCTGTCTGTGCCCCTCTGCCCCTGCAGTGCCCAGTGAGAATGTGGCGACCATCGCCGCCTGTGCCAGTGTGATCGAGGGTGTGAGCCGCAGCCGGAACGCTCTGCTGAACGGCGACACCCGGAACTACGACTGGGATTCGGGGTACACCTGCCACCAACTGGGCTCCGGCGCCATCGTGATCCAGCTGGCTCAGCCCTACATGATCAGCTCCATGAGGTCAGGCAGGCCGTGTGTGTGCTTGGACGTGCGCATGTGTGTATGGACGCTTGAATTCAACAGCTACTGCTGTTTTTGCAAGTCCTGGGAGCTGTGAGGTGCGCAGTCAAGACTGGCAGCACAGCAGGGTCTGCAGACCTGCACCTGCAGACCGGTTCAGTAGAGCTCTGCCACAGGTCTGTCATTGCTGAAAGCCAGAAAGAGGGAGAGGAGGGAAAGAGCTGAGGGCTGGGGTGTGTCTGATTGTGTTAGTGTGTTTGTGCTCTTTCTCTCTCAGTCCCAGTGCAGTGATGTAGTGTTCAGACTGTGCTCTCTCTCTCTGTGACAGTCCCAGCACAGTGATACAGTGATCAGGCTGCACTCTCTCTCTGTGATGGTCCCAGTGCCAGCAGTAATACAGTGATCGTGCTCAGCCTGTAAAGGATGGATACCCGTTTTCTTTGTTACTCAGTGTGGCCTTTAACCCTGGTTCAGGTTGTTACTGTGGGACTGTGACGACCGCAGCTATAGCTACTACATTGAGGTCTCCACCAACCAGCAGCTGTGGACAAAAGTGGTGGATCGGACAAAGGTGGCCTGCAGGTCAGACAGTCCTCTCTTTAAACCTATTTCTCTCTACCCCTGGGGCTCTTCTCTTCCTGATCCTGTCTCTGTCTCTCTACCCCTAGGGCTGTTCTCTCCTCTCTCTGATCCTGTCTCTCTCTCTCTGCCTCTGTGGGGCTGTTCTCTCCTCACTTTGATCCTGTCTCTCTGCCCCTCTGGGGCTGTTATCTTCTCTCTGATCCTGTCTCTATTCAGTTCAATTCAAGATGCTTTATTGGCATGACCATTGAGTAAAATCAGTGTCGTCAAAGCAAAACAAATACAATAAACATAAAACAAAATTTTAGAGACATTAACAATAAAGACACAATCATAAGATACTTACTTAGAAACATATGGAACATTATTGAGAGACAAGGTCACTGTTCCTCAGGCTGTGACAGGAGATCACATACTGGGCTGCCAGTTCAGCTGAGTTCCCTCCTCCCTCTCCCAGTAGGATTGGGACCCGTTGTGATTCTGGCAGGTGTGGAAACTCTGGGATTAGATTTCTGAGTTTAGGGAAGAATGTTTCTCTAATCCCAGAGTATCTGTCACAGTGCAGTAGGAAGTGCACCTCTGTCTCTATTTCTCCCCGCTGGCAGTGGGAGCACAGCCTGTCCACTCTGGGCAGCCAGGTCTGCCTGTGTCACCCAGTTTCTATGGCCAGGCTGTGGTCACTGAGCCTGTACTTCCTCAGGGTCTGTTTCTGTTTGCTGTTACTTATGTTGGTCAAATATTTGGCTAGTGTGTATTGTCCGTTTAGGATTCTATAGCATTCCAGTCTGTATCTCTACACCTGGGGCTATTCTCTCCTCTCTCTGATCCTATCTCTTTCTCTGCCTCTGTGGGGCTGTTATCTCTACTCTCTAAACCTGTGTTCCCCCTGTCTCTCTGACTGGCCTTGTGTCCTGCAGGTCCTGGCAGACGCTGACCTTTGATAAACACCCAGCCTCCTTCGTTCGCATTGTGGGGACTCACAACACTGCCAACGAGGTGAGAGGATGGAGGGGTTCAGGAGGGAAGTACTCTCAGTACTGTTTCACATTCCCCAAGCTTTATTGGCATGACCCATGAACAATTTAGGACAGTAACGCAGTATTGTTATTCGGGAGGCCCTCAGGCGGTGACAGCAGATCACATGCTGAGCTGCAGCTCTGTTGAGTGTTCTCCCCCAGCAGAATTGAAAGCTGTTCTGATTCTGGCACTTGTGGGAATTCTGAGATTATTTTAGGGAAGAATGTCTAATCCCCAGAATATTTCTCGGTGTATAGCAGAAAGCACATCTCCATCTCTGTTTCTCCCTGCTGACAGTGGAAGCACAGCCTGTCCTCTCTCAGCAGCCAGTTTCTAAGCACTTCGTGTTGTGCTTGTGTGTGTGTGTCCCAGTGGGTAAGATAGTGTTGTTTGGTTTGAGTTGTGAGTTGGTTGATTTTGATTCGTGGTGCTCTAGCAGTGCTGTCCTGAGGCTGGCTGGTGTCGGTGTGGCTCGGGCCACTGAGCCTCAGGACCAGCTGACTGAGGGGGCTCTTCTCTGGGCTCAGCTCTTGACTCAGCAGGGCCTTGTAGCGGGAGGAGTTCTCGTCGCCACTTTTTTAGGTGTAGCCAATATTTGATTGCTCTCTTCTATATGCTGATTAGTAATGGTATTGGCCTAATTGGACCCTGCATGCATTGTTAGGTGTTTTTCTCTGTACATGGAGGATATTTTTGCAGAACTCTGTGTACAGGACTTCAGTGGCCTGTTTGTCCCATTTGTAATCCTGGACTGTGAGTAGACCCCACACTTCACTGCCATACAGGGCAATGGGTTGGATCACACTTGCAAATAACTGCAGGCAGGCGTTCGTGGGGGGATTGCTGTGTTCATTCTTGTGTCTTTGCCTCTCTCCTGCCCCTGCTGTCTCCGTGTCCAGGTGTTCCACTGTGTGCACTTTGAGTGTCCAGCCCAGCTCGACGTGGAGGTGAAGGAAGGCAGTCCTGGGCAGAGCTCACCTGAGTCGGGCTCCAGCTCCCAAGAACCACAGCAGTCACGCCCCCCCAGGCCCTCGCGGGCTCAGAATCTCCTACTGGCTCCTCCCTCCTCCCCAGGCTCCTGGACGCAATCCCAGCACTGAGCGTCGTGGACACACGGACTCTGGAAAACATGAAGGCTGCTTCTGCAGCACACGTCTGGCCACAGTGCTGTTTGTCCTGGCCTCAGCCTGGGACTCCCGGACTCCAGAGAGCACCGCCGCGTGCTCCTGGATTCCCAAACTGCTTTCCCGGTTCTGTGTAAAATCAGGCCGTGTCTCAATCCAGTGACTCACTGCGTGTGGCTGAGCTGTACAGTAACCGTGCTTGTCTGAATGTATATATGCTCCAGGCTAACACACTGATTCCTGTGTTATAGAAAGAATGTGAACTCAGGCCTGCTGGTACTTAATCCAGTCCTTGCTGCACAACGCGTGCAATAAAACACATGCAGACGCGTGTTTCTCTCTTGTGAAGGAAGAGTGCTTTAGAAAATGGTTTAAAGAAACAACATGGCCCACTTAAAGATAAAAAGATAAAAATATTAGAAAGGAGGAGAGAGATGGACATTAATATTGCAATGAGGCTAAAACAAAATAGATTTTTTTTCACTATAACTGCAAAACAACCATCAAGGATAAAGTCAGATGTGTTTGAGACAGTGATGGGAAACTCGTAGACAACCAGAGGGAAATGGCTGATTGCTAAACCAGTGTTTCACTCAGATCCTCACTGAGGAAGAATCATCACCAGGCCTCAGGCAGCAGGGGGACACAGTTCTGTATTAAACAGCATCAGTACAGAAGAGGGAGAAGAGTTTCAGGTACTGAAGGACTCAAGATTAATAAATCCCAGGGCTGGTGGTGTCTTAGCTGTAGTCCAGGACGTGAGAGATGTGATTTAGAAGACAATGAGACAGCTCTTCCAGCTGAATACTACTGGTCAATATAGTCATAGACCAGTAACTGACTTCTGTTACAGTACAGTCCCTCAAGACAGGGCTCGTACCAGGGACTGGAGAGCTGCTGGTCATTATAGACCAGTAACTCTGACTTCTGTTCCAGTAGAGTCCCTCAAGACAGGGCTCGTACCAGGGACTGGAGAGCTGCTGGTCACTATAGACCAGTAACTCTGACTTCTGTTACAGTACAGTCCCTCAAGACAGGGCTCGTACCAGGGACTGGAGAGCTGCTGGTCATTATAGACCAGTAACTCTGACTTCTGTTCCAGTACAGTCCCTCAAGACAGGGCTCGTACCAGGGACTGGAGAGCTGCTGGTCATTATAGACCAGTAACTCTGACTTCTGTTCCAGTAGAGTCCCTCAAGACAGGGCTCGTACCAGGGACTGGAGAGCTGCTGGTCATTATAGACCAATACATTTAACTGACATCTGTTATATACAGGGTTATGGAAATGGGAACTAGAGGATCTTCTGTACGGAAGTAACACCCTAGGGAATATGGGATTTAGAAATGCCCGACCAACTCGATAAGAGATCCTCTCACACTGTGAGACGACACCCACTAAGCAACAGTAGTAATGCGAACGATTGTGAAACTCTCGCACCACCAGCACTAAGCAGGGGACTGCGAGTGTTGGGTTAGAGAACTGGTAACTAGAACATTTAAAGTCGCCAGCTGTACCTCTCAGACCTCAGCTCACAGCTCCCTGCGCCCCCACACACGGGGGAGGAAGAGGAAGAGCCAAACGCGTCTTCCTCACCTTCGAGATCTTCATCTGTTCACATCGCATTCACACACACTCGTACCCTCACACTCATATTCAAGCACTCGCGTGCACTCTCACACTCCTGTACAGCTGTACGCAGGCGTTTGGGCCCCCCTGGCCAAGTGACATGTCTAGTAAGTGAAAAGAAGTTAACAACCTCTGCAGCGAACAAACTTCAACTTAACATAGTTCAGCAAATTTCAATGCACAGTTTATATTTATTTGCTGAGTTGGACAGATTAAAAAAAATAAAAACAGTAAATGTGGCATGTGGAAACGTTTGGGCACCCTTTCGGTCAGTACTTAGTAACCAGCTACAATCCAGTCCTCGAGCGGTATAATCAAACAGCAGAGTTAGCGGAACCTTACGTATGCATGCATACAGTGTCTCTCTGTCACACACACACGTTAAGCAACTATTACCTAGGCTGCCGAACGCTACTGTGCCATGGCGGACACTCGGACAAAACACAATCAGTGCCTACCTCTGTTGTGAGGTTTTGGGTATTCTAGACCAGACGCAGGCGTCGGGGCTTGGAATTCAATATGGAGATAATCTCATCGCTGTCTAGAGTCGGCAAATTCAAAGGACATACCGTCATACCTTCTTCGTCATACCTTCTCTTCCTCCCTGGGCCACTTGCCCTCTTCTCTCACTAAACCAGCATTCCGTCTCTTCACAGCTATCTGTTCCAAGACCAGGCTTTCTAACCACCTTCTATTGCTTTACAGATGTCGTCGACATAATATCATTCCTAAAGGATTTCGCCTTAAATTTAATACCTTTTCTTTTGACTCTGATACCACCCAGAGTAACACTCAGAGACTTCTAAAACAATTTTCTAGGAAACTAATGCTCTCTACCATTTTCTCCCTCAAAAAACAGATTATCCTTTCCGACAACAACATCAAAGAGGCTAAGGAATTTCTACGGCTTACAGCTCCACATCATCTTCCCTTCATAACTAACCTCATTAGATCTCTCAACTCTAAACTCTACCAGTTTCTCACTACAGAGAAGGACAAAAAACTCAGTCATCTTCTACAGAAGAAAACCATCAACACCCCGAACACCCTCACCAACCCTAACCTTGTTGTCACCATACCTTCTGACCTTTCCCTTTCACAGGATGAGCGATCCCTCCTCAGCAAAGGGCTCAGTTTTGTACCAGTTCCCAGGAAGCTGGACATCCCCCAGACCAATGTCGACCTTAACCGCTTTTACCGCAGGATCTGTCTCAGAGCACATTTTGCCGACAATTCCTCTTCACAGGCAGCTGATAACAACCCGGTTATTGATGTCATTAACAACATTAATCCCAAACAGAGCTGTTGGACTCCCTCCTCTGGCCGTTTTCCACCAGTTGATTATTTCATCAACCAATGCACTAATCAAGCTCCCAAGGCACTCTCTATACCCAGTAAACATAGGTCTAACCTCACCCAAGGAGAAAATCAGGCGCTCCAGTCTCTCCGCAACAGGGATGATATCGTCATCAAACCAGCGGACAAAGGAGGCGCTGTTGTGGTGTGGCGTAAGGATCTATACATCTCTGAAGCCTCTAGACAACTAACTGACACTTCTGCCTACCTCCCTCTCCAACAGGACCCTACCACTGACTACCAAAAGGAAGTGGTATCCACCATTTCTCTTCTTATCAGCAGTAATGAGCTCCCCCAGGAGGCAAACCGGCTCATCATGGAACATCCACAGGTATCTCAATTTTACCTCCTCCCCAAAATCCACAAACCGGACACCGCTGGACGCCCCATCGTATCAGCATGTAACTGTCCAACTACTTACATCTCAGCCTTTCTCGACAGCCTCATGAGACCGCTGGTTGAAGATCTTCCCTCATACATCAAAGACACCAACCACGCGCTCCAACTTTTTAATGATTTCCAATTTCAGGGTACCGAATGCTACATTTTTACCATGGACATCACATCTCTGTACACCGTCATTCCCCATAATGACGGCCTTACAGCACTCAAGCACATGCTGGACAAACGCACAGTGCTTGATCCACCCACCCACACCCTGGTACGCCTTGCAGAATTGGTCCTCACACTGAACGCATTCTCTTTCAATAATCTTTTTTACCAACAGGTCAGTGGAGTTGCCATGGGCACCAGAATGGGACCCAGCTATGCCAACATTTTTGTCGGCTGGGTAGAAGAACGCTTCTTCGCTTCCTACACTGGCTATGTCCCTGACCTCTACAAACGATATATTGATGACTGCGTCGGTGCCGCCACATGCTCCAATGATCAGCTTGAGTTCTTCCTGCACCATTTCACCAACGTCCACCCGTCCCTCAAATATACGATTAACATATCTTCCACTACTCTTCCGTTTCTAGACATCCACTTGTCTATCAACTACCCCCGACTGTCCACTTCAGTTTATTACAAACCCACGGATTCACACAGCTACCTCCTGTACAGCTCATTTCACCCCAACCACACTAAAAACTCTCTTCCTTTTTCACAGTTCCTTAGGTTACGACGGTTATGCAGCGACGACATCGACTTCGAGAACCAAGCCCTCGAAATGTACTCATTTTTCATCAACAGAGGATACCCCAGCAGTGTGATTGACAGGGCCGTTGCCCGAGCCAAAAACACCCCCCGGACCATCAACCCGATCAGGAACTCCCGCCGTAACAACCGCATTCCTCTGGTGCTTCCTTACCACCCTAAAACACTTCCTATCCCCAGGACCATTAACCACAACTTTTCCATCCTACAGGATGATCCCTCCATTGGGGCCCTCTTTTCTGATCGCCCTATCATCTCATATCGCCGACCACCTAATCTGCGTAACCTCCTTGTTCACAGCTCCCTTGACGGCCTCAACAACCATCCACACCAGGCACTTTCCCTTGCAACAGAGCTCGCTGTATCACCTGCAAATACACAGCCACCACCACACTCATTCAAGGCCCCTCAGGACAATTCCGGATCACCCAGACAGCATCTTGTACCTCCAGCAACCTTATTTACTGGATCTCTTGCAGTAAATGCCCAGCCATCTACATTGGAGAAACAGGAAGGAGACTCGGAGACCGTTTCAGAGAACACGTCAGGGCTGTAAAGATTAAAGATCTCTCCAAGCCCATTGTTTCTCATCTCACCTCTGACGGCCACGACCACTCTAATCTCTCCGTCTGTGTTCTCAAAGACGGTTTTCCAAACTCATACATCAGAAAGACCACCGAAACTAAAATTATTCTGCAGCTAGGATCACACCTTCTCCCTTCCCTTAACGACAGACTACTGTTCTTTTAAATTTTCTCCATTCATTGGAAGTTTCATTTCACACCTCTCTGCACCCATTCTGACTTAACACCTCTTGATTGGCCTCTCTTTCTGTCCCCTGCTCCCGCCTCTCACTCCTCCTCCCTCCCAACCTTTGTTCTCCCGCTACTTTACCTTTGCCTACTGCCCTGTCTCTCTCACACCTGAAGAAGGCTCCACGGCCGAAACGTTGTGTTCTCTTTCTTCTTTTTTTCAGCATGGAATAAACCTATTACTTGTTCAAATTCAAAGGACAGCTAGTTTGCAACGGTCTCTCAGGACTTTGTCTTTAGCTAAAGAAAAGCTGCAAGAGCTCATTTTCACTTGTTGCTTGTAACAGTCTCAAGTATTTCGTATGCCTGCTTTCAGACTGTTCAGTAGTATTACGAGTTACTCTGAAGTTAATTTTATTAATTTTATTGCAAAACACAATGAACAGAACGCAAAACGCAAGATTCGAAATCCGTCCGAAATATTGTATTTAAAATATCATGCAGGGTTTACCTTGAGCTCCGTGACGTTGCCCCCCCCTACAGACAGCACAAACGATGAAACCCACCTCACTCGTTAGTGCTAAGTTTGTGCCGTTGAAAGTAACTTCCCAGCTTCTTCCTTTCCCGAGATATAGTGCCTTCTTTTGGGAGGCTGTGACGTCACTCAGCCCCCCTACAACATCGTAGGGGAACCAGACCGGAAAAAAACAAACCAGACCGGTCTCAATCGTTTGTGCTGTTTTCGTTCCCGAGATACAGCGCCTTGTTTTTCCGGAGATCACGTGACCATGCACGGTGACTTTCACCTCCAGTGACCCCGTCTGCAGAGTTCAAGCGTCTGTTACCGGTGCGAGAGTAACAGTTCTGCAATTGTGTTCCTCTGTTTGCCTGGGTGGGGGGTGGCGGTGGATTTTGCATTTAATATCAGTGTCTTCTGTGCGTTTGTGTGAGCAGGAAAATTAAATTTGTCACGAATATCATAAACCCTAATCAGAAGAGTTGCGGGTGTAGTCTCAAAAGGCGAACACTAGCAAACAATTGCATGTTCTTACCAAGAGGCTTTAACAAGCACGTCTTAATACTTCGTAGCGGTGTGCTTTTTAAAAATATCTGAAGAAGTGATCAGTTTCTCAGTTTCCTTCTTAAACACGCGCACGTGTAAAGAGTCGACCCGTCAGTCGAGCCACGTGTTCAAAAAGGCTTGAATCTGCAACCTTACGAACAACAAGACCACTGTTGCAGTTTTTATGCAAAGCACATTCGTTAACGTGAAAAAGAACCAGGGTGTTTTTTTAAGGGGCACTACGTACACGGTTGTCGCGGGTAGTAAATAACACATCCGAGAAGCAACACTGGAAAGTCCACCGTCTCACACCTGCGGACCGCAGCAATATTGGAAACTTTTTTTTTATTTTCACATAACAGAAGTGAACATATATCTGAATTCTTTAATAAACTGTCCTTATCCGTGTTTGTATTTACAGGGGTCTTATGCGCAAACATGAGATGAGCTCACAGTCCTTTTATCTTTGTGGTTCTGGTCAGTCCTTGGTGTAGAGTACAGCGTGAGGGCACACCTTGACCTCTGAAGACACCGGTATGGGCGCCTGTGTTAGATCCTCAGGTGAAGTCGAGTCTTCTGCAGTCTGCAATGTAATGACCCAGACATGTTTGCTTGTCGTGCTCCATGAAGTTGCCCACCCGCCCGTCGAAAAGCACAAACGACGAAACTCACCGCAATCGTTAGTGCCGGTTTGTGTCGCTGTGAGTAGCGTTTGTGCTGATTTCGTTTCCGAGATATAGCGCCTTGTTTTTTCGGGTAATCACGTGTCTATCTACAAGGAAGTTTACAGGTACCGACAAACTCTGTACTTGATTGTGATTAAAAAAGAGGCAATATATTTTCCGAGTCTGTCTGGTCGGGTGGGGTGGATGTTTCAATACATTGTAATATAGCGCCTTCTTTTCCTGCCTTGTGACGTCACTCTGTGACATACAAAACAGCAAAGTCACGACCACCAGATCTTTCAGTTGTGATCTTTTGATCAGTTGACCCCAGACTTTGCAGCCTTTACACGAATAAACAGTCTTAAATTTAGGGAGGAGTTACTATATTAGTTCATTGGGTTAGGTGTATTATTTTAATTTTTAACCATGTTCTCGAAACTGTATTGCTTGTGTACTCCTTTTATTGGTCAAGAGGCACCAGTTTCCAAATTACCGTTGGTACAACACGAGAGCCCATATTCACATTTTTAGGTATTCGTTTCAAGGTCGATATAATTTAACAATAAAAAACAAAATTGAAAGCACGAGCATAACAATATAATGATCATAGACTTTACATTTCTATTCATTTTTGAAGTGCAAAGCGGAAGGTGTTTCCCCTAACTTAAATATACGATTAAAATTGTTCAAATACCATGTTTTCATTACAGAAAGCAGCGGAGACAGTTATATTGCAAATAAAAAATTGATTTATTCCGAAGAGTACGGGACATTGTGAATCTAAGACGTTTTAAAAAATAAGCCGATTTAGTTATTTTGCAAATAAGTAAAGCATTTTAAAAATAGATTCCCATTGACATTAAACAAGCCGATCCACCTGGCGCTGCTAGCTTGAACAGCTCTCAGACCCGTGATTGGCTAAACCCCCGAACAGCTCGGGCCGCGATTGGGTGAAGAGTGAGAAGCGACACTCTGATTGGGTAAAGCGCCACAGCGGAAGTTCCGAGAACATGTAGATACACGGGTGATGGGTGTTTAACCGGTTAACCGTGTGTGCTGTATGAGCACGCTGGATATACAGTAACACATCCATTGTTTTTCAATTACTAATCAATCTAAGAGAAGTCGCACTGAGGTCAAAACTGAGTAGCAGACAAAGAATGTCATGGCATCCACAGCGCGTTCACGACTCCGATTGCATGTCACGATAGTAGTGCGCGCATCATGATCACATCGATATCCATTCAGTCCATACATCGCGATATGACGTACCCTGACAAAACGCCCGTTCCCATGTCGCGACATGGAGCCCGCATATCGTGATACGGCGTACCCCGACAAAACGCCCACCCCATGTCGCGATATGACATGCCGAGCCAAAACGCCCTTGCCCCCATGTCGCGACATGAACCCCGTATATCGCGATATGACATACTCCGACAAAATGCCTCGTCCCCATGTCGCGACATGGAGCCCGCATATCGCGATATAGCGTAATCCCCGACAAAACGCCCACCCCATGTCGCGATATGACATGCTGAGCTAAAACGCCCCGCCCCCGTGTCGCGACATGAACCCCGCATATCGCGATATGTAATACCCCGACAAAATGCCCCGCCCCCATGTCGCGACATGGAGTCTATATGTTGCAATATGACATACCCTGACAGGATATGCTGACCCTATGTCGCGACACAAAGCCCATATATCGCACTCAACACGTCCTATCTGGGTATCTCATGTCCTGATACACTATCTTTGTTGCGACAGCGGTGCCAGGGTGGCATGGAAGCAAGGCGCCAGTCGTGATATACACTGCAGCGATATACATGGGGTCCCTATCATGACGTGCTGCGGAGGTCTTGTCGCGATGGTATCCCACAGTTACGCGTTTGGCAACAGCGTGTCACGGTAGGGAAAGAAAGGAAAACGTGATATGAAAATAAAAACCATAGATCTTACCATCACAGTGATTTTACGTGCATTACAACCACAGGTTTATGTCATAGATGGTTAACTTGTTGGCACACGTCATTTCTTAGTAGTGTAACGTCACCGCCCATCCCTGTGAATAGCAGGGACCTCAGCCTATCTCCCTTTAGCTCAGCTGGCTGGTTTCCTATCGAGTCCCCAGCGGTGGGGGGCCGACCTGAGGCGGTAGCGGCAAGGGCGCATACCCACATGAACCCGAAAGCGCTACAGTATTCTTCACATCTAAGGAGGCTCATATGTTTATGGATATTGTCTTTAAAATGTTAAGAGTACGATCTAAACTGTAACAGAGCGCTCGAACTCGGCAGACGGGGGTCACTGGAGGTGACCAGTCACTGTGCATGGTCTCGTGGTCACCGGAAAACCAGGCGCTATATCTCGGGAACGAAAGCAGCAAACGTAGCACTAACGAATGAGACCGGTTTGGTTTCCCTACGACATTGTATGGGGGGCTAAGTAATGTCACGACCCCGAAAAAATAAGGCGCTATATCTCGGAAACGAAAGCAGCACAAACGCTACTTTCAACAGCACAAACCGGCAACAACGTAGCACTAACGAATGAGGTGGGTTTCCTCGTTTGTGCCGTCTGTAGCGGAGGCAACTTCATGGAGCTTTTACCTTGCCTTGAAATACTCGGCGGACTTGAGCATGACATACGGTACCAGAAGAGCGCACACGCACGTCTGGGTTTCAGAGGTTGGAGTAATGCCTCGCCCCAAGGGTTATATCGAGTGAGGCGCTGTGAGAATAAAAACCGCGAAGGTATTAAAATATGAAGTTCTGAAGATCTTGTTTGATCCTTCATGATGCTTTTAAACTTGTATGAAACCCAGAAATCAGAATTCAATTTTCGATGCCAAAAGACACCTAAATGGGAATTTGTGACTTACTTCCCACAAGACAACACTGAATTGTTATAATTGTATTACAGTGCTAACCAATTCATCGTACTTTTAATTGCAAGAGTGGTCTGCTAATAAAAGCGTCAAATACATACTTTGGATGTATTATAGCTCCGTAAACGTCGTTCACTTAAAAATACTGCAGGGCATTTAGAGGCGATCTGAATAGTTATCTGTAAAATGCACACTCGCATCTATCCGTCAATACTATCTTAATGTTATTCATGCATTCCACAACTTGTCATTTGTTTATAGCTGCTTAGAGGAGCCCATGGTTGTTGAGTGTAAGCACAGCTTCCTGAGAGGTTCGAAGAGTCAGAGAATTTATGAAACTCTGGACTTGTCATCACCTGACTTAGATTAAGGCCTAACGAGTCAATTAAGTTCTAAAATCTTACAAAAAATAACACTAGTGGATCAACTGGAAGGGTGCCCAAACTTTTGCACATCCCACATTTACCGTTTTATTTTTTCAATCTGTTCAATTCAGCTAATAAATATTAACTGTGCATTAAAATTTGCGGAAATATGTCAAGTTTAAGTTTGTTCGCTGCAGAGGTTGTTAACTTCTTTTCACTTAGAAAATCAACAAAACGTAGCTTGGCCAGGGGTGCCCAAACGTTTGGATACAACTGTACTCACACTGCAAGCTGTATCTTCAAGAGCCCAGATAACTCGTCCCACCTACGCTCAGTGGCATTCAGCACCACCACCATGGGAATCATGCTCATGCTCAGCTGGAAACATCAACCAGGTTCGAACCCATGTTCGCAGAGCTCAACTTGGGGGGCGTCCGGTTTGGAAGATCTATGGCCAGAACAGTTACCAGGGTCCGTGCCCAGCTAGCCCAGCTAGCCAGGTGTCAGGCATCAGCAGGAAAGATGCAGCAGGGAGTTTAGTAGGAGCTACAGCCCCCTGTGTGTGTGTGTCGACCCCGGTCAGTCTCTCCACTAGAGCCCTGTGTGTGTGTGTGTCGACCCCGGTCAGTCTCTCCACTAGAGCCCTGTGTGTGTGTGTGTGTGTGTGTCGACCCCGGTCAGTCTCTCCACTAGAGCCCTGTGTGTGTGTGTGTGTGTCGACCCCGGTCAGTCTCTCCACTAGAGCCCCGTGTGTGTGTGTTGACCCCAGTCAGTCTCTCCACTAGAGCCCCGTGTGTGTGTGTGTGTCGACCCCGGTCAGTCTCTCCACTAGAGCCCCGTGTGTGTGTGTGTGTGTGTCGACCCCGGTCAGTCTCTCCACTAGAGCCCCGTGTGTGTGTGTCGACCCCGGTCAGTCTCTCCACTAGAGCCCCCTGTGTGTGTCAACCCCGGTCTGTCTCTCCACTAGAGCCCCGTGTGTGTGTGTGTCGACCCCGGTCAGTCTCTCCACTAGAGCCCCGTGTGTGTGTGTGTCGACCCCAGTCAGTCTCTCCACTAGAGCCCCGTGTGTGTGTGTCGACCCCAGTCAGTCTCTCCACTAGAGCCCTGTGTGTGTGTGTGTCGACCCCGGTCAGTCTCTCCACTAGAGCCCCGTGTGTGTGTGTGTGTGTCGACCCCGGTCAGTCTCTCCACTAGAGCCCCCTGTGTGTGTGTCGACCCCGGTCAGTCTCTCCACTAGAGCCCTGTGTGTGTGTGTCGACCCCAGTCAGTCCCTCCACTAGAGCCCCCTGTGTGTGTCGACCCCGGTCAGTCTCTCTACTAGAGCCCCGTGTGTGTGTGTGTGTGTGTGTGTGTGTGTGTGTTGACCCCGGTCAGTCTCTCCACTACAGCCCTGTGTGTTGACTCCCAGGACTTACAGAAAGTGAGGAGAGGTTCGCGGGGCCACCTTGTTCCTCCACCCGGCTGTCAGCTGGTGAGGATATGAAGACACACAGGGAACCCCGGATCCTCTCGGGGCCAGACCTGGAGTTGAAATCATCAGGGTTCTATGTTTGTTCCTGATCCATTGTGTACGTGGTGTTGTGTACTGCTGTGTGAACCTGATCGGTTCTGTGCTTGGTGTTGTGTCTCACATGCACACAGCTTTTATGTCTGGGCTGATTACAGTAGGTGTCACGACAGTGCTGTGGCTGACTGGTGCAGTACGAAGGGACCATCATTATATTCTAGTGATGGCTGAATTGCTAACAACCGACATTCATCAACACACTCCGTTGCCCTCACCCCACTCCCAACACTGATCTGGGTTCACAACCAAGACCCTCATCAGCCTGGGTGCTAACGAGCAGCTGCCCTGCAGGGTGCTGCGTGAGCAGTGAGGAATCAGGCATGGGGAGGGTGTGCTCCTAAACTGATTGCCCTGCAGTGTGGGGGTGCACAGCTGATTGGAGGGTCGTGCTCTGACCCCTCAGTGGCCCTGTGAATACACCTCTAATTGCCTCTAATGAAGCAGGAGTGGGCAATGAACCAGGGCTGCTGGGGCCAACGAGTGGGTGGCTGTTAGCTCTGTGCAAGGAGCAGGGTTGACTTAATTTGAGCACACAGCCAGACACCACAGAAATCCATTACAGTTTATTGCCATCAAGTGTTCTCAGCCAAGACACTATTGGGCTAAACTGACACCAGCATTTGCCTGTCTCCTGGAGGAAAGATCTCTGTGCTGACAGGCTGCGATTCTATACAGACAGGCCACTCTGTCCTAATGCAGATCTGCTCCTATATGGCGCCTTCCCTACTGAAAGATCTTGGGACACCTTACAATGGGGTTTCAGTTCCAGGTCACAGAAGGCAAATGTACTGTATTCTGCACCTTCCATTGGGTCTCTGGCTCTACCAAATATTGACACAAGGGCAGTGAATAGTTCCGATGTTGTGTTGATCAATGGCAAAAAATCCCAACAAATACACTTCGATTTCATATTGTAATAATAAAATGTGATACGCTCCCAAGGGGGGGTGAATACTTCTGATAGGCACTCTACATCAGAAACAGATCCCTGCGGCACCACTGCCCAGGTCTGCTAGGCGAGGGTCCACCCCATCAGACCACACTGTTTCCTGTTTGAAAACCAGTTCTCCCCACCACTGCCGAATGCATCTTGAATTCCTGTGACTTTTAATGTGGAAACCAACCTTCTGTCAGGGACCTTATCAAACTCCTTCTGAACAGATCATGACATGTGCTCTTGTGTTGTGCGATGTACTTATGTCCCATGCTTGTCTGAAGAGCTCAATAAAGTTAGAGAAGCCCCCCCTGAGCCCACATGGCCGTCTCTGAACAAGCCCTTGTTCCGTACCGTAGCCCAAACTCCCACTTCCAGAGCCCCCCCAGGGCAGCTGTGAGACAGGCCTGCGGTGTCCTGGGGCGGCTCTGCACCCTGCTCTGGGAGTCTCCACTCGGGGGCGCCCCTGCTCTCAGGGAGCTAATGTAGGCTGAGACCCCATCACTGGTCACAGGGTACCTGCAGAGCTACGAGCCGAGTGCACCCCGACATCCACGCCTCAGGGCTCACTGTGCACAAGGCCAACAGACCGCACACAGCACCAACATCCTCTAATCCGTTTTATTGTTTTTGAGCAAAAAAGGAAAAAAAAAAAGAAAGAATAGTTACAGAATTATTTTATCCATTTTTTTTACAATGTTAAACTAAAAACGCAGCTCTACGCTAGAGTGTAAGTAATTCTGAAACACAACAGGGTTAAATAAGAGTTTCTTTAAGATACAGGATGATACTTCTCTTCAATTTTAAACAGAGAACAGCTCTTAAGGTAGAAGCACCCACAGTTGTAACAACCTCCCTGGCCCACGCCCCGCGCCCCGCGCCCACGCGGAGAGACCGAGACCGAGTCCGTGACTGGGCAGAGCCTGCAGCGTGGAGCGCGGCGCTGGGCTGGCGCCGGAGTCGCAGCGCGGCCCAGGGTCTGCCAGCCCAGAGCGGCGCTCCCAGCTCCCGCCGCAAAAACCAGGAGGCAGCACTGTGATTCCCGGGAAGCACTGGAGTCACAAATCCCTGAAATATCCCCCCTCTCGCCACAGTAGGCCAGAGGCCGAGCCCCTCCCCGAGACACCGTCCCGGCCAGGGGTTCCCACGCTCTCCGGCCCCGGCGGCCTCTGCCTGCTCTCCCCGCGGGCCCAGCTCGGGAACAGCTCAGGCAGGGGAGGGCGGGCTGGAGAGCTCTCGACCAGTCTGCTCCAGTAACCCAGACCTCAAGACTGCCACCGACCAGCAGACGCCATTCTTCCCGTCTTGCTTCCGGTTCAGATCAAGCCCTGTCCTGAGGAATTCCAGGGACTCCGCTAAACCGGACTAACGGACACAGGGAATCTCAGTCCGAGAGGGAACCCGGACCCGCTCTGCGCTGTTGGGGGGGCTGGGCCAGAGGCTCAGTCACAGAGATGGGGCTCCTGCTCTATGACATCATAGCGAGACAGAGGAACTTAAGGCTGCACGAGTGAGCGAGACACGGCCACTCTGGGCTGTACTGGGGTCAGTATGGGTTCGCTTTGGCTGTGCTGGGATCAGAACTGCCATACAGTGGTCAGCTTGGGCTGTACTGGTGTTGGTGTAGGCATCTTGGGGTCAGTATTGTACTGTACTATTGTCTGTGAGAGTGGACTAGGAACAGTGGGCCTGTATCATGGTCTGTGAGAGCAGTCTGGGAACAGTGGGCCTGTACCATGGTCTATGAGAGTGGACTGGGAACAGAGGGCCAGCACCATGGTCTGTGAGAGTGGACTGGGAACAGAGGGCCAGCACCATGGTCTGTGCGAGTGGACTGGGAACAGAGGGCCTGTACCATGGATTGTGCAAGGGTACTGGGGGGGGAGTATGGCCTGTCCTGGGGCTACAGAGCCTACACTGGGGGCGGTGTGGCCTGTACTGGGGTCAGTGGGGACTGCACTGGGTCAGCGAGGCTCTGGGACAGGTGTGGGCACTGTGTCGGTGCGAGGCGCCCCTCCGGGTGCGAGCGGGGCATGCTCAGGAACACTCCTCGCCGATGCGCTGGCACGAGCGCCCCACCTTGCGCTCCAGCTTGACCATCTTGAGGACGGCCTCCTCGCGGCCGCGGCCCAGGTGGTCAAACAGGCAGTCGTGCTGCTCGGGCAGGCGGTGCAGCATGCAGAACACATAGCCTGAGAAAGCAAGGGGGAAGAGCCTTTAACAGAGGAAACACGAGACAACGTTCAGAGCAAACTACAGAAGAACCCCGAGCGCCCCACAGACAGCTCAGAGCGCAGAGAAAACCACAGAACAATGCCTCTGTGGTTTTAGGACCAAAACAGAGTACATAGAGTATGCTATGTACTCTGTTTTGGTCCTAAACGCAAGACTAGGTGTAGCAGTGGCCAGCAGACAGCGGGACTGAGAAAGCACCACTGGCAGCAGTGTTGAACCAGCCCCAGCAGCTCTAGCAGTGGAATTAGCATTTCACAGCCTCAACTAACCACAGATTACATGCCGACACCCGTCATATACTCGTTATCCTTCTAATGTATTAATTAATGCACATAATATTCCTGACATCAATGAGCACTGATTAAAAGCTTCGCATGACAAGCAGGCGTGCGTCAATTAAACTGATCACAATTAAGTGCTGGTTAAAAATAAAGACTTAATATTGCTGGCGGCGCTCCAGGTGGGTTAAATGCATTCTAACTGACAGCACTCCAGACTTCACTCACTGACAGGTCTGCTGTGACAGCCAGGGGCCTGCAGGGGGCGCACACGCACAAATCACAGCCCCATGTCACACGTCCTACCACCCTGCGGGGGGCGCACACACCACAGCCCCATGTCACACTTCCTACCGCCCCGCAGGGGGCGCACACGCGCACACACGCACACCACAGCCCCATGTCAAACTTCCTACCGCCCCGCAGGGGGCGCACGCGCGCGCGCACACACACACACACACACCACAGCCCCATGTCACACTTCCTACCGCCCCGCAGGGGGTGCACACACCACAGCCCCATGTCACACTTCCTACAGCCCCGTGGGGGGGCGCACATGCACACACCACAGCCCCATGTCACACTTCCTACAGCCCCGTGGGGGGCGCACATGCACACACCACAGCCCCATGTCACACTTCCTACAGCCCCGTGGGGGGCGCACATGCACACACCACAGCCCCATGTCACACTTCCTACAGCCCCGTGGGGGGGCGCACATGCACACACCACAGCCCCATGTCACACTTCCTACTGCCACGCAGGGGACGTGCACACACACCACAGCCCCATGTCACACTTCCTACAGCCCCGTGGGGGGGCGCACATGCACACACCACAGCCCCATGTCACACTTCCTACAGCACACAGGCCCAGAAGCGAACTAGAGCCGGGATAGGACGGGGCGCAGGGGTGAGTGTACTGTACATCAGCAGGCCCCAGTGACAGAAGTTCTCACTGTAACACAAGGGTAGACACAGAGGAGGCCGAGGGAGAGACGCAGAGACCGAGACGGACGCCGGCCAGGCTCACCGCAGCGGCACGACCCCAGCTCCTGCTGGACCAGCTCCAGTTTGGTCTGACAGCGGTGGCAGCGCCGGCGGCTCCTCTGCTTGCCCCCTCCGCGGCTGTCATCCGTTGTGGCCTCATCGTCCTGCCGCGCTCGTTTCCCCGGTGACACCTCGCTCTCCGACCCTGAACACAGAAAGAGGCATTTGGAGAGAACGTTCCCTGGCGACCCTGGGTCAGGTTCAGACAGAATGACCCCCCGACACACACATGCCGCCCTCAACCCGCATTGCCCCTTTCACCCGGCATTACCTGAGTCACAGGGCCGTTTTGTGGGCGTGGACAGTGTGCCGTGGGCTGTGTCTGTGCAGGAGACCCCTGCAGGAGAGGAAGCGAGGACAAAGCAGCCACAGGGAGGAAGGCAGTGGACCCGGAAGAGAGAGAGGAGACAGGTTACAGCTCGCTCTGTCACCCAAAATTGGAGGAGACCAAACACTTACTATAGAGAATACAGGACTGCAGCTGTCCACCGGCAACGAGTGGCCCCGCGCCCCGCCCCTGTCCCCAGCGTCTAACCACAGTCCGGCCCGCGCCCCGCCCCTGTCCCCAGCGTCTAACCACAGTCCGGCCCGCGCCCCGCCCCTGTCCCCAGCGTCTAACCACAGTCGGGCCCTCGCCCCGCCCCTGTCCCCAGCGTCGTACCACAGTCGGGCCCGCGCCCCGCCCCTGTCCCCAGCGTCTAACCACAGTCCGGCCCGCGCCCCGCCCCTGTCCCCAGCGTCTAACCACAGTCCGGCCCGCGCCCCGCCCCTGTCCCCAGCGTCTAACCACAGTCGGGCCCGCGCCCCGCCCCTGTCCCCAGCGTCTAACCACAGTCGGGCCCGCGCCCCGCCCCTGTCCCCAGCGTCTAACCACAGTCGGGCCCGCGCCCCGCCCCTGTCCCCAGCGTCGTACCACAGTCCGGCCCTCGCCCCGCCCCTGTCCCCAGCGTCGTACCACAGTCGGGCCCGCGCCCCGCCCCTGTCCCCAGCGTCTAACCACAGTCGGGCCCGCGCCCCGCCCCTGTCCCCAGCGTCTAACCACAGTCCGGCCCGCGCCCCGCCCCTGTCCCCAGCGTCTAACCACGGTCCGGCCCGCGCCCCGCCCCTGTCCCCAGCGTCTAACCACGGTCCGGCCCGCGCCCCGCCCCTGTCCCCAGCGTCTAACCACGGTCCGGCCCGCGCCCCGCCCCTGTCCCCAGCGTCTAACCACAGTCGGGCCCGCGCCCTCCCCTGTCCCCAGCGTCTAACCACAGTCGGGCCCGCGCCCCCCCCTGTCCCCAGCGTCTAACCACAGTCGGGCCCGCGCCCCCCCCTGTCCCCAGCGTCTAACCACAGTCCGCCCCGCGCCCCGCCCCTGTCCCCAGCGTCTAACCACAGTCCGGCCCTCGCCCCGCCCCTGTCCCCAGCGTCTAACCACAGTCCGGCCCTCGCCCCGCCCCTGTCCCCAGCGTCTAACCACAGTCGGGCCCGCGCCCCGCCCCTGTCCCCAGCGTCTAACCACAGTCCGGCCCGCGCCCCGCCCCTGTCCCCAGCGTCTAACCACGGTCCGGCCCTCGCCCCGCCCCTGTCCCCAGCGTCTAACCACAGTCGGGCCCGCGCCCCGCCCCTGTCCCCAGCGTCTAACCACAGTCGGGCCCGCGCCCCGCCCCTGTCCCCAGCGTCTAACCACGGTCCGGCCCGCGCCCCGCCCCTGTCCCCAGCGTCTAACCACAGTCGGGCCCGCGCCCCGTCCCTGTCCCAAGAGTTTAACCGATAGCAAGAGCACTCTGCAGTGTGCATGTAAACACTTGTATAACTAATTCAGTTCCAGTAGTAGGACCCTCTGTCTCGGTCGGTTCTTCGATAGAGGATATTGGCATTTGCTGATGTGGTCTGGGCAAGAACAGACAGCAGCCGTTAATCAGGAAGCACTTACTTCACTTTTCTAAAAATCATACCCTGGCCTCTTTCAACTAACATGACTTCAGAACAGTCATTAATCTGGGCCAGATAGAGTGCCCCTCAGTAAAAATAGCTTGGCATGGTTACTGGAGGGGCAGAGGTGCGGACACAGCTGTCCCACAGAAAGCCGCCTGCTGTCCAGACACAGCAGGGCAGACAGCCCGCTTCACGCACAGCTCTGCAGACGTTTCATGCAGATTCACAATTTCAGTTCTATAAAAAACAGTACGATTGGTACAATGATCCATACCCTGGCTTCATTCAGGAAACAGCTGAAAGAGATCCTCGGATTAAATAGCTACTAACTACCAGATGGGCCGAATGGCCTCATGGTTGTTGCCGCCCACTGAATTTTGATTAACCCGCCACTGTGACCAAGGCAGCCACTCATGTAAAAGATACAAATTGTGACCTTCTCCCAGGGTCCAAACATCTGTGCGTAACAGCTGGACACCTGTGTCACTTGCTTTTCCTGTGCCCTCAGCCCAGCCACGCCCCAGGGCTGTGATTGGTGGGAACAGAACTCACCCTCCTGTGTGCTAGAGGGGGTGGAGCTTGTGTCGCTAGGCGACAGCTGGGCAGAGCTGGCAGGCTGTGACGAGAGGGAGGAGTTACTGCTGCTCATCTCACTGCAGAACACTGCTGATTGGCTGCTGCTGGCGCTCGGGGCGGACTCGGGGGCGCAGTCCTCATCTGGCTGCTTCTTCTGGACATCTGAGAGACGGAGAGCAGATGTGAGAATGAGGGGGAGGAGGAGAACAAGGGCACAAGGAGACAAGGTGTAAGGTGGCTAACCTGGGCACAGTCATTACCAGAGCAGGACAGTGGGCGATGTTCTTAACCCCAGCAGAGAGCCACTGTCCACCTGCAGGCAGACTGCTGGGACAACAGCACTGCCAGAGCCACGAGTGTCCCAAACTTGCTCTGTGCCAACATGCGTGTCACAGTTTGTGTGTTTAAACCACCCACTCTGGAGGAGCGCAGAACCAACCACTGTGGAGCAGTTTAAGACCAAGGCATCCTCTCACAAAGCATGCTACCTGTTGCTCCCAGTGCATGCTTAACAGTACATGAACCATCGCTCCACGAAAACACCTCGCCCAGAGCACACAGTCCGTCGCTAACAGAGCGGGCGCCAGTCAGCCTGCTAGCAGAGTCTACTGGACCGCTAGCCCTCTCTGTCCTGTGGGCTGAGCTGGTCAGTCTACTGCACCGCTGTCCCGAGGGCTGGACCGGTCAGTCTACTGGACCGCCGGCCTCACTGTCCCGGGGGTTGGGCCAGTCAGTCTACTGGACCGCCGGCCTCACTGTCCCGGGGGCTGAGCCGGTCAGTCTACTGGACCGCCAGCCTCACTGTCCTGGGGGCTGAGCCGGTCAGTCTACTGGACCGCCAGCCTCACTGTCCTGGGGGCTGAGCCCCCGGTCAGTCTACTGGATCACCGGCCTCACTGTCCCGGGGGCTGGGCCGGTCAATCTGCTGGACCACTAACCCTCACTGTCCTGGGGGCTGAGCCGGTCAGTCTACTGGACCGCCAGCCTCACTGTCCCGGGGGCTGGGCCCCCGGTCAGTCTACTGGACCACCAGCCTCACTGTCCCCGGGGGCTGGGCCGGTCAGTCTACCGGACCGCCAGCCTCACTGTCCCGGGGGCTGGGCCAGTCAGTCTACTGGACCGCCAGCCTCACTGTCCCGGGGGCTGGGCCGGTCAGTCTACTGGACCGCCAGCCTCACTGTCCTGGGGGCTGGGCCGGTCAGTCTACTGGACCGCCAGCCTCACTGTCCCGGGGGCTGGGCCCCCGGTCAGTCTACTGGACCACCAGCCTCACTGTCCCGGGGGCTGGGCCAGTCAGTCTACTGGACCACCGGCCTCACTGTCCCGGGGGCTGGGCCGGTCAGTCTACTGGACCGCCGGCCTCACTGTCCCGGGGGCTGGGCCGGTCAGTCTGCTGGACCACCAGCCTCACTGTCCCAGGGGCTGGGCCGGTCAGTCTGCTGGACCACTAACCCTCACTGTCCCGGGGGCTGGGCCGGTCAGTCTACTGGACCGCCGGCCTCACTGTCCCGGGGGCTGGGCCGGTCAGTCTGCTGGACCACTAACCCTCACTGTCCTGAGGGCTGGGCCGGTCAGTCTGCTAGGAGCATCTACTGGACTGCTCACCCCCTCTCTACTGCAGACCCCACACCTTTTTTCGACACCCCCCTATTCCTGCAACCAGCAGATCCTGTTCGCCTACCCAGGGCTAAACCTCACCCCTGGAAATCTAAAGAGGGGGGTTTCCAGTCTCTCTCTCCAAGATCTGTAATGGGCTCTGTGTGCATGAAGAAAGGTCTCCTGTTCCTAGATCCTACCTGAGCAGCTTGCTATTCCCAACTGGTGCACAGACAGACAGTCACACTGAAAGGAATGAGCTGGAGGGGAGACTTACCAGCAAAACACTTGGAGCAAAGGTTCATGGTCTTGCTGGACCTAGGGCAGAGAGAGAGACAGCAGATTAACTCACACAGAGCCCAGAAAACTGGCAGCTTGATTAGAGAGACGGTTACTGCCATTAAAACATGAACTGACAATTAGCCACCCTCAATTAACACAAGAAACAGCAGGCAGAAGAGAAAACAAACCATTAATTAGTGACAAGTGAGGAACAGTACCGGACCTGTGTGTGTCTAGTGAGGGGGAGTGTATGGAGTACTGTGGCAGTGTGACTGCAGGGCGCTGTGCCAGGAGTGCACGACCCACAAGTGGGACAGGCAGTCCCCCTTCTGTCTCAGCACTGAGCAGCCTGACCTGTAGCACTGGCACCGTCTCTCTCAGGGGGGGTTAATACGAGACCTTATAGCTCCCCTTCAGTAGGGCGCTAGGCATGGGACTGGCATTATACAGAGGGAGCCTTCTCACCCGGTTCAGAAATACAGCAGGTCCAAGACTGGCATTGACCACTCTTCTAGAGTGTGTCTCAGACCCGATAAGGATCCGTGTTAATTAGGATATGGGTTTCCTGCTTGCCTTCCAGTGTTTACAGGGTTTATTCCAGGTCTGTAGAAAGCAGGACTCCGATACGGCAGAACTGGAAATATCCGAACAAAACCATGAAACACTGCGTGCAACTGTGTGCGTAAATAAATCTGTCCTGTTTAAGCTTGCTGCCTGTTTATTACTCCGTTATCAAGCTGTGCTGGAGAATGCAGAAATCGCGTGCTGCGAATCGCTCGGTATTCCCTGACAGCAGGGGGTGAAATTATCATTAATCTTTATAATTTGCTTCCATAGCAAGCTGGTGTCAGGACCTCATTTTGATTTGATTTGACAGCTCCTTGTTTTCGAGTTTTATCACCCCCTTATGTGAAACAATATCGCCAAGAAAAAGATGCACAGCACACAAAGCAGCCTCTCGCCCAGCCAGAATATGTATACAGATTCTGAACTCTGCGTGCCCTTCGAGACAAGCTCAATCACACTGCAGTACTAGACCCAGCACAGGAATGACCTGGGCCGTGTCAACACCTCCCCACAGCTGCCTAAAGCAACCAAGGTGTCATGTCTGAATGACCACCTCCTGGTGGCACTCCCCTCAGTAGTCATGAAGTGCATGGAGAAACTGGCGATGGGACACATCAACAGTATTGCCCTGGACTCCCTGGACCCCTGCAGTTTGCTAATAGGAATAATGGGTCAGTGGACAATTCGGTCTCACTGGCCCTTCACACCACTCTTGAGCCCCTGGACAAGAGGAACACCTAAGGCAGGATGTCAGCTCAGCCTTCAGCACAATTGTGCCAGGCAGGCTGGTGGTCAAGCTCATGGGTCCGGGCCTCAGCAACTCCATCTGCAACTGGGTCCTGGACTTCCTGACAGGCAGACCCCAAGTGGTGAGGATTGGAAACAAAACCTCATCCCCCTCTGATCCTCAACACAGGGCCCCCCCAGGGCTGTTGCCTGAGCCCCCAGCTACGTTCTCTATTTACACATGCCTGTGTGGCTAGATTCAACAGCAACCGCTTCATCAAGTTTCCTGATGACACCACAGTAATCGGTCTTATCAGCAACAATGATGAAACCACCTACAGGAGCGAGGTAGCAGAGCTGGTGGAGTGGTGCCACAACAACAATCTCACACTTAACATGGGCAAAACAAAAGATTATAGTGGACTTCAGGAGGCACGGAGGATGTCACACACCCATCATCATTCACGGGGCTCCAGTCGAAAATGTCAGCACCTCCAGATCACTGAGAGGCCGAGCTGGTCAGAGAACACTGCTGCCATCCTCACTAAAGCCCACCAGCGCCCTCTCTTCCCGAGTCAGTTAAGGAAGCGGGGAATGAGCAAGACAACACTCACCAATTTTTAACGTTATACCATTGAGAGTGTCCTGCCCGGTGGTATTATGGTGTGGTATGGTGGAGCCACAGTACAGGACAGAAAAGCCATACAGAGGGTTGTGAGGTCTGCACAGAAAATCTCTGAGACCGAGCTATTCTTCATCAACCGGATATATCTCGACCACTGCCACAAACGAGTTCGAGCTATACTTCGGGACCCGATTCACCCTGGACACGATCTGTTTTCACCCCTGGGTTCTGGTAGGAGGTATCGCAGTATCAGAACACTGACCGATAGATTCAAAAACAGTTTCTTCCCCCAAGCAGTCCGCATCATAAACAGCTCAAATTAGCACCTGCACATATTAGCACCTGCACTTTATAATGTACCGCACTGTTTGCACTATGTCCTGTCTTGGCTGTATTATAACGTCTATTGTCTAAATTTATAGTCCATGTCTGTTTGTCATTAGTGCCTATTTTTCCCTCTGTTACTGGGTACAGCTGAATGAGTAAGCATTCCAATACACTTGTTGTATATGGCAAATAAAAATCTTGAATCTGGCATGTTTAACCCCGATTCCCAGATCAGCTGAGGAGGAGGTTCCAAGAATGTGTCCCACAGAGCACCACAGAGCTCAGAGTTAAGGATCAGGTCAGTGACGTGTCCCACAGAGCACCACAGAGCTCAGAGTTAAGGATCAGGTCAGTGATGTGTCCCACAGAGAAACACAGAGTTCAGAGTTAAGGATCAAGTCAGTGACGTGTCCCACAGAGCACCACAGAGCTCAGAGTTAAGGATCAGTGTCAGTGGCGTGTCCCACAGAGCATCACACAGCGCTCAGAGTTAAGGATCAGGTCAGTGACGTGTCCCACAGAGCACCACAGAGCACCACAGAGCTCAGAGTTAAGGATCAGGTCAGTAACGTGTCCCACAGAGCACCGCAGAGCTCAGAATTAATGATCAGGATGACCCCCGTGCCTCAGGGCGGGGTTGAACAGTGAGGTCCACATGTGGGTGGAGAGAGAGGCCGAGGTACAGGCTCTCTGGGAAGCAAGAGGGACGCGGATGTGCTGCAGACTACAGGGGCGTGAGGAAGCCTGAGCCTGGCAGGGCTGATTACAGGCTGCTGTGGTAATGATGTGCTGATTGGAGTGGATGACAGATACAATACCGACACCGCAGGGGAGAGAAAGACAAGAGGGAAGGGAGGAGGGAAACAGCCACAAAAAAGGCTAAAAAATGTTTACAATATTTATAATAAGAATTAGACAAACATTCTTCCACCAAATTATACTGATACCATCCCAGAATTAACATAATTCCAATCCTACTAGGGGAGGAAACTCAATAGAGCTGCAGCCCAATATGTGATCTCTTGTCACAGCCTGAAAAACAGACACGGAGCCTGTCTCTCAATAATGTTATTGTACCACATTTCATCTGCAGGTAAATGCACTCGGGATACAGACATTCACATTCACCTGTGCCCTGTGTCAGAGAGACCCCAGAGATATATACAAAGAGAACAAGACAGAAAGAAAGAAGAGTGATCCAAAAAAATCAAAGCAACAGTATGAAGAACTGAAAACATTTGACTTGGCTATAAAAGACAACTAAAACCCCTTACACTCCCGGATCACAGGGCAGGAGCGACTGGACAAACTCCAGGTCCTCAGGCCACGACAGGCCTGTGGTCAAGATGGAGTCAAACAACAAGATGCCGAGACAGAGCAGCTTGGAGCTGCAGCAAGCTCTGCTCAAACTCATACTGAGAGCCAGATGTTTCCCTACGGCCTGGAATCAAGAACTGATCAGACCCATCTACAGAAGTACAGACTAGATCCTAATAACTACGGGCGCATCTGTGTAAACAGTAACCTGGGGGAGGTCCAAATACTGGCCTTCCTTACCAAGCACAGTGTCCTGAGTAAGAGACAGATGAGCCTCTTACCAAACTACTTCACATCTGACCACATTTACACCCTACATACACTTCCAAACAAACATGTCCACTGAAAAAAAGAGACGGTAAGCCTGTCTCTCAATAATGTTTCATGTTTTGTACGTAAATGTTCTATGATGTGTTTGTACTGTAAATGGTGCTGATTGTACAGGCTTTGGTAATGCTGTGAAGTTTGTTGAATTGAATTGAGAGTGTGTCCTGTGTCAGGGAGACCCCAGAGAGAGGGTACGCGTGTCATTTGTCCAGCCTAAAAACTAACAGCTCAATCGCACGGCAAGCACCCATTTCGAGCCTAAACATTCTGTCCAGAATGAACAACTGGTATAATCGGTGGGGTAACACAGGGGTCTGTACTGGGACCCTTTCTCTTCCCAATTTTACATCAGTGATCTAGACTACATTTTAGTTAGTAAACGTGTCAACCAAAAACCACAGAAGTAGGAAATAAAATTCAAAAAGACTCTCAAGCTGAGACCGGGTACGAACAGGCAATTTCAGAAAGAGTCCCATCGGAGACAAAGACTCGGATCCCCGGCACTGCCGTCTGCGCAGACGGAGCGAGCGAGAGAGCGAGAGACACCCCACGCAAACATCACTCCAGCCCAATCAAGCCCCGTTCTCTCTGGGGATAATGAGACTTAAACAAGACTAATTTGACATCTCCTGTTAAATGTCAGCCACAATTAAGGTTGATGAGGGTGGTGAGAGCTCCAATCAAGCTTGCACGCCGAAACGAAGGTCGCAGTCAAACTGGAAATCAGCCTGACTGTGCTGGGGTGAGCTGGGATCCGCGCCCCCCGAGCAGTGGGGCGCTGGGAGATGACAGCAGCTTCCTATTTTGCGTCAAGACAGCTGCTGAAAACGGGGGCAAGAGAACAAGAGCAGGGGCTGGAGAATTGCTGCTGTACTGCCCGTCCATGAGACGGGTGAGAACAATGACCCAGGTGAGACTGTGTGACAGGTCCTGGATCAGTTAGAACCCGACAGAGGGTCTGCATGGCAGCAGGGCTTTACAAGACAGGGTTTATTCAACTTTTCAAGTACAGTAAATCCTCATTTTACCAGACTGATAGTTTGGGGAAAGGATTTCCTGGATCGCCACCTGTCTGTTGAATTATGAATTAAATATCTAGAGCCCGGAAAACACACTTGCATAGGAGTACAAAATTCGATTGACTATATATATGCCGCCAGTTCAACACTGAAAGTGTCACCACAGGTTCTCCTCAGCCGTCGCTGCAGGGGAAGTACAGTTTCGTGGGCCTGGGCAGTGCTCGGCACCAGGGGCCGTACCGCTCTGAGACAGCTTCCTGACCCGCTGCCACATGGGCTTCCTGCACCAGCCCCCAGTCGTGTCGGCTGTGGCCACTCCATCACATTTCAGATTAAACAGCAGCAACTTGTCCTTCGTCTTGCGAGTGTCTGAAACCGCTTGCTTTTTGACACCATATTCCTGACACGCACAAGCCATGGACACTCCAGATTGCATTTGCTCACTCACACTCCAATTTCCTCTTTTACTCTTTTCACCCCCCTCAAGGCCACAGTTACTCATAATTATTCATTTCAAAGAGCGAAACAAAGCAAAATCCTATATTCATCACACAGAAAAACACAGAGATGTAAGAACATGTATCACGCACACAAACAGCGAGTTCTTTTTGCAGAATCTGGGCCAAGAGCTGGCTATCTTATAGAAAACAGAGGGTGCAGGTAAGGGGTGAATACTCCAGGTGGGGTGCTGTAATTAGTGGAGTACCACAGGGATCTGTACTAGGACCACACCTCTTTTTAAATTATTACAATGATCTTGAGTCCAGAATGGTAAACTAGTAAAGTTTTAAAAAATATCACAGCGGTACTAACAAACACTGCAGGTAATAATTTAAAAAATTAGATAAAACTCAACACTGAGCGAACACCTGGAATATGACATTCAATATAGTTAAGGGTTAGAATATGACAAGACAACACTGTAGATGTCCATCCTATGAAGTACTGCCTAGACAACTTGGTAGAAGAGAGTTAAACAATGTTAGGAGTTAAAGGTGAAGCCTGTATCCAAAGTGAGTTATTTACACAGCTGGAGATGTCTGAGGGCAGAGCTGTAACCCCACTCCTGTTAAAAATTGACCCCAGTTTCGCACAGGAATGACATCATCTTGACTATTTTACTACTAACAACAAAAAGTGCAAACCAGGCAGACACTCCCACACCCACAGGAGACACAGGAGACAGAGCAGTGTCACAGCACAGCACAGCAGACACTCCCACACCCACAGGAGACAGAGCAGTGTCACAGCACAGCAGACACTCCCACACCCACAGCAGACAGAGCAGTGTCACTGCACAGCACAGCAGACACTCCCACAACCACAGGGGACAGAGCAGTGTCACAGCACAGCACAGCAGACACTTCCACACCCACAGGGGACAGAGCAGTGTCACAGCACAGCAGACACTTCCACACCCACAGGGGACAGAGCAGTGTCACAGCACAGCACAGCAGACACCCCCACACCCACAGGAGACAGAGCAGTGTCACAGCACAGCAGACACTTCCACACCCACAGGAGACAGAGCAGTGTCACAGCACAGCAGACACTCCCACACCCACAGGAGACAGAGCAGTGTCACAGCACAGCACAGCAGACACACCCACACCCACAGGAGACAGAGCAGTGTCACTGCACAGCACAGCAGACACGCCCACACCCACAGGAGACAGAGCAGTGTCACAGCACAGCACAGCAGACACCCCCACACCCACAGGAGACAGAGCAGTGTCACTGCACAGCACAGCAGACACTCCCACACCCACAGGAGACAGAGCAGTGTCACTGCACAGCACAGCAGACACTCCCACACCCACAGGGGACAGAGCAGTGTCACTGCACAGCACAGCAGACACTCCCACACCCACAGGAGACAGAGCAGTGTCACAGCACAGCAGACACTCCCACACCCACAGGAGACAGAGCAGTGTCACTGCACAGCAGACACTCCCACACCCACAGGGGACAGAGCAGTGTCACTGCACAGCAGACACTCCCACAACCACAGGGGACAGAGCAGTGTCACTGCACAGCACAGCAGACACTCCCACACCCACAGGAGACAGAGCAGTGTCACTGCACAGCAGACACTCCCACACCCACAGGGGACAGAGCAGTGTCACAGCACAGCAGACACTCCCACACCCACAGGAGACAGAGCAGTGTCACTGCACAGCAGACACTCCCACAACCACAGGGGACAGAGCAGTGTCACTGCACAGCACAGCAGACACTCCCACACCCACAGGAGACAGAGCAGTGTCACTGCACAGCACAGCAGACACACCCACACCCACAGGAGACAGAGCAGTGTCACAGCACAGCACAGCAGACACACCCACACCCACAGGAGACAGAGCAGTGTCACTGCACAGCAGACACGCCCACACCCACAGGAGACAGAGCAGTGTCACAGCACAGCACAGCAGACACCCCCACACCCACAGGAGACAGAGCAGTGTCACAGCACAGCAGACACTCCCACACCCACAGGAGACAGAGCAGTGTCACAGCACAGCAGACACTTCCACACCCACAGGGGACAGAGCAGTGTCACTGCACAGCACAGCAGACACTCCCACACCCACAGGAGACAGAGCAGTGTCACAGCACAGCAGACACTCCCACACCCACAGGGGACAGAGCAGTGTCACTGCACAGCACAGCAGACACTCCCACACCCACAGGAGACAGAGCAGTGTCACTGCACAGCACAGCAGACACACCCACACCCACAGGAGACAGAGCAGTGTCACAGCACAGCAGACACTCCCACACCCACAGGAGACAGAGCAGTGTCACTGCACAGCACAGCAGACACTTCCACACCCACAGGGGACAGAGCAGTGTCACTGCACAGCACAGCAGACACTCCCACACCCACAGGAGACAGAGCAGTGTCACAGCACAGCAGACACTCCCACACCCACAGGAGACAGAGCAGTGTCACAGCACAGCACAGCAGACACTCCCACACCCACAGGAGACAGAGCAGTGTCACAGCACAGCACAGCAGACACTCCCACACCCACAGGAGACAGAGCAGTGTCACAGCACAGCAGACACTCCCACACCCACAGGAGACAGAGCAGTGTCACAGCACAGCACAGCAGACACTCCCACACCCACAGGGGACAGAGCAGTGTCACTGCACAGCACAGCAGACACTCCCACACCCACAGGAGACAGAGCAGTGTCACAGCACAGCAGACACTCCCACACCCACAGGAGACAGAGCAGTGTCACTGCACAGCACAGCAGACACTCCCACACCCACAGGGGACAGAGCAGTGTCACTGCACAGCAGACACTCCCACACCCACAGGAGACAGAGCAGTGTCACAGCACAGCAGACACTCCCACACCCACAGGGGACAGAGCAGTGTCACAGCACAGCAGACACCCCCACACCCACAGGAGACAGAGCAGTGTCACAGCACAGCAGACACTCCCACACCCACAGGAGACAGAGCAGTGTCACAGCACAGCACAGCAGACACTCCCACACCCACAGGAGACAGAGCAGTGTCACAGCACAGCACAGCAGACACTCCCACACCCACAGGAGACAGAGCAGTGTCACAGCACAGCACAGCAGACACTTCCACACCCACAGGAGACAGAGCAGTGTCACTGCACAGCACAGCAGACACTCCCACACCCACAGGAGACAGAGCAGTGTCACTGCACAGCACAGCAGACACTCCCACACCCACAGGGGACAGAGCAGTGTCACAGCACAGCACAGCAGACACGCCCACACCCACAGGGGACAGAGCAGTGTCACTGCACAGCACAGCAGACACTCCCACACCCACAGGGGACAGAGCAGTGTCACAGCACAGCAGACACTCCCACACCCACAGGAGACAGAGCAGTGTCACAGCACAGCAGACACTCCCACACCCACAGGGGACAGAGCAGTGTCACAGCACAGCACAGCAGACACGCCCACACCCACAGGAGACAGAGCAGTGTCACAGCACAGCAGACACTCCCACACCCACAGGAGACAGAGCAGTGTCACTGCACAGCACAGCAGACAGAGCAGTGTCACTGCACAGCACAGCAGACACTCCCACACCCACAGGGGACAGAGCAGTGTCACAGCACAGCAGACACTCCCACACCCACAGGAGACAGAGCAGTGTCACTGCACAGCAGACACTCCCACACCCACAGGAGACAGAGCAGTGTCACAGCACAGCAGACACTCCCACACCCACAGGAGACAGAGCAGTGTCACTGCACAGCAGACACTCCCACACCCACAGGAGACAGAGCAGTGTCACAGCACAGCAGACACTTCCACACCCACAGGAGACAGAGCAGTGTCACAGCACAGCAGACACTCCCACACCCACAGGAGACAGAGCAGTGTCACTGCACAGCACAGCAGACACACCCACACCCACAGGAGACAGAGCAGTGTCACAGCACAGCACAGCAGACACTCCCACACCCACAGGGGACAGAGCAGTGTCACTGCACAGCACAGCAGACACTCCCACACCCACAGGGGACAGAGCAGTGTCACAGCACAGCAGACACTCCCACACCCACAGGGGACAGAGCAGTGTGGGCAGTGCCAGGGCTTTCCAGTGGCTTCCTCCTGAACTTGAGCTCTACAGGGGTTACAGCAGCAGCACGGCACACACAGCCTGTCGACAGCAGCTGTCACACCGGGGACAGCTCTGACAGACTGGCTCTGGATTGAAAGAGTGATAAGAAGAGATCCTCACTCATATCACCACCACACAGACCCCTGAAGGTCCCAGAGCGCGACAGCCTGGCCTCTGTAACTGTGACAGGAAGAGGAACTCTAGAGATGACTGTGGGCACGTGTGGGCAGCGTGTCACACATCACCCTCAAACACCACTGACCGGCCCCATGAAGATACGATCACACATGATACAGTGTGTGCTCTCAGCGTGCCTGGTGAAGACCTCTATAAGATAGCCAAAGACTGTGTGATCAGTCTGCCACTTAATCAGCTGAACTTTACTTAATCGATGCCCTCACTGAACTGACATGCTGCTGGATCTGAACATTTGCCATCAGGTTTTCCTCTTACTCACAGGTTTATTATTTTAGGTCACTTGTGAAATACAGTAGCTGTAGGGTCAAGTCCAACATATTTAAGAGCTGAAAGTTATTTCAGGTGAATGCTGGTATAACGTTCCTAAATGGATTCCAGCACCAGGACTGGGTACCCCGGCTGAAAACTACTGACTGGACTCCAGTATGTCCACAATCCAGCAGCCCTCTGTACTCGAGTAGATCGAGCTTACCCAGAAAGTTAAGTCAGCCAGGCTGTCTCAAAGTGCTGGTGCATTAGGACCTTCGCGTGGGCTTCATTAGAAGAGACTGCAGCGAGGAAGACCCGGAACGGATCAAACTGCTGTCCGATCGGATTCCGTCGCTACAGCAGTAGCGGGCACTGACCCCTCGCTCCCCCAGGTGCGAGATACCAGCACGCCCGCTGCCCCCGGCTCACACAGTCCCGCACAGCCGGCCGGGCGGAGTAAAGAAGCAGGAGTCACAGATCAGGAGCGGAGATGTCTTATCCTAGGTCACGGCCGAAATTAAAGCCATACTCCCGGCCTTAGCAGCGCTCACAGACGGTGAGAAAGACAGAGGAAGCAATTATGTAAGTGTTCAGGCCGACGGGGAACACCATAGACAGCGACACAGAAGTCAAGTCCAATGCCCGCTTCCAACATCGCAGTGGTGTCCGGTGTGAGTTCGGCGGGTCGGTGCCGCCCGGACCCTCTGCCGTCACCCCAGGGGTCCGCCGCGGCCTTTAACGGGGAGCCAGACCGCCCCTCCCCCCGCCTGCCACAACAACAAAGCGCTTCCTGGCCCTCCCCAGGGTCCCCGGTCCTCTGCCCGTCTCCCGACACCACCAGCACCGCGACACGTCCAAACAAACACCGCAACTTACCCCCAGAATCCGCAGGGGCAGCGTGGCGGGAGGCTGGGCGGTTTGCTGCGTTCGCTGCCCGTGTCCCCCATGGCTCCAGACGGCAGGGCGGGGTGGGAGAGACCGAGGATGGAACAGAGGCCTGGCGGCAGTAGGCGGCTTCTCGGCGGTCTGCGGGTAGGGAGAGTCGGCACAGCCGGGCAGCCTGCAGTCCACAGGGTTTAGCGGGGTCGAGGGCGTCGCCGACACGAGCGGCCGCTTCCACCCAGCCGGGGAAAACAGTATAAAAAGAGGGCGAACTCGGCCACGGAGAGCCCGAGGATCCGCACCGGGCACCAAGGCCGATCAGCTGGAGGGAGGACGTCACCAACGGCTGAAGAGGGGAGACCAGTAGCCCCGTCCACTGACAACTTCAAAAACAAGGAAAGAAGTTACAAAATTACCGCTTATTATTTCAAATAAAAATAAACTCAGTACTTAAGGTATTTATTTTTGTGCTATTTCATTATTATTACTTGTGTTACATTGTTTTAAAAGCTTATTACCTCCTTTGAGCATGAAGTGGAATCCTCCAACAGATTCCGCTTGTTTGAGACCAAATAAATCAGGTTATGAAACTAGGCCCCTTTCAGTCGCCATGTTGGCTCAAGCTGCTCTGTGGTTTAACACTCAGCTGACTCCGTGTCGGAATCAAAATGGCGTCAGTTTCCAAACCCGGTCACTTCTGGGTCTCTCGAGAGCAAGCTGAAAATCAGCAGGACCGGGACACGTTCATTTTCATTAAGATAGAGGGGGGTGGAGTAAGCAAAACCCGGAATAAATACTTTTTTATGCACAAACTAACTTAATCTCGTCTTTATTTCCAAATTACCTGACGTGTTATATTTCAGTATAATATACTACAGCTACGTTGAATTGGATGACGTAACGGTGTAAGAGAGATGGGTGATCACCCCCCCCCGACTCCTGACGGTTTTGGGGGCCCGGTCTTTGACCACAACAACCCGAGTATAACCTGCGGGGCGGTTTAGCGCGCCGGGCTCAAGGCTCGTCGTTGTTTTCTTTGTCGCGGGATCAGCAGGCTGCGACGATCTTTACAGATATTTTACAAAGCAGTAAATAATGTGTAGCGATGATGGGTAAAACACTTTAACTCCCTGGAGGAATGTGGGCTCGGGAGTCCCGAGGCGGTCGGTGTGGTGTGGTGGTCGGTGCGCCCCCTGCCCCCTCTGTCGACAGGCAGGCAGGGCTGACCACTGCGTCGCCATGCTCTTCAGACATTAACCTTCCCAGTTAGACAGATCAGAGCCTCGCAGACGGAGGACCAGGAATCGGAAGCGCAGGCGGGAGGAGAGGGAGACAGCCTGCCTGTGCCCAGGGGGTAACGCAGAGAGAGGAGGTGAGAGAGTGTCGAATCTGAGAAAGATAACTATGAAAGCACTCTGAATTGTTGTAGCTTCCTATTAAAAAAACAACATTAACAGAGAAGTAACATAACTGCTGCAGAGCAGTCACTCACGCCATGTGATAAAAGTTGAGGAGAAACATGGCTGAAGTTTGCTTTTACCACGCAGCTCTACTGTGGTAGAACTGCTCCTGGGCTCTGCTGTCTGGAGACTTCAGGGGCTGGGAGAGGAGGAGAGGGAGACGGGAGAACGGGGACTCGTCTCCCATCAAAGAGTCACCACGGCCCCTCAGCAGCCCAAATCAAGCCCCAGGCCAGCAGGGGCCTTCTGGGACTGTGCTGTACAGCTTCAAAGAGACCCCCTGCTCAGCACCCCCTCACACACACACAGCGCTGAGAGATTACTGGTGCTCAGAATGAAGCACTGTAGAGTAGCACCACACACACACAGCAACGCACAAAAACAGTAACACACACCACAACACAGCTAACCCTAACCCCTGCTCAGCACCCCCTCACACACACAGCGCTGAGAGATTACTGGTGCTCAGAATGAACCACTGTAGAGTAGCACCACACACACACAGCAACGCACAAAAACAGTAACACACACCACAACACAGCTAACCCTAACCCCTGCTCAGCACCCCCTCACACACACAGCGCTGAGAGATTACTGGTGCTCAGAATGAAGCACTGTAGAGTAGCACCACACACACACAGCAACGCACAAAAACAGTAACACACACCACAACACAGCTAACCCTAACCCCTGCTCAGCACCCCCTCACACACACAGCGCTGAGAGATTACTGGTGCTCAGAATGAACCACTGTAGAGTAGCACCACACACACACAGCAACGCACACCACAACACAGCTAACCCTAACCCCTGCTCAGCGCCCCCTCACACACACAGCGCTGAGAGATTACTGGTGCTCAGGATAAAGCACTGTAGAGTAGCACCACACACACACAGCAACGCACAAAAACAGGGACACATAGTAACACACACCACAACACAGCTAACCTTAACCCCTGCTCAGCACCCCCTCACACACACAGCGCTGAGAGATTACTGGTGCTCAGGATGAAGCACTGTAGAGTAGCACCACACACACACAGCAACGCACAAAAACAGAAACACACAGTAACACACACCACAACATAGCTAACCTTAACCCCTGCTCAGCACCCCCTCACACACACAGCGCTGAGAGATTACTGGTGCTCAGGATGAAGCACTGTAGAGTAGCACCACACACACACAGCAACGCACAAAAACAGGGACACATAGTAACACACACCACAACACAGCTAACCTTAACCCCTGCTCAGCACCCCCTCACACACACAGCGCTGAGAGATTACTGGTGCTCAGGATGAAGCACTGTAGAGTAGCACCACACACACACAGCAACGCACAAAAACAGGGACACATAGTAACACACACCACAACACAGCTAACCTTAACCCCTGCTCAGCACCCCCTCACACACACAGCGCTGAGAGATTACTGGTGCTCAGGATAAAGCACTGTAGAGTAGCACCACACACACACAGCAACGCACAAAAACAGGGACACATAGTAACACACACCACAACACAGCTAACCTTAACCCCTGCTCAGCACCCCCTCACACACACAGCGCTGAGAGATTACTGGTGCTCAGGATGAAGCACTGTAGAGTAGCACCACACACACACAGCAACGCACAAAAACAGTAACACACACCACAACACAGCTAACCCTAACCCCTGCTCAGCACCCCCTCACACACACAGCGCTGAGAGATTACTGGTGCTCAGAATGAAGCACTGTAGAGTAGCACCACACACACACAGCAACGCACAAAAACAGTAACACACACCACAACACAGCTAACCCTAACCCCTGCTCAGCACCCCCTCACACACACAGCGCTGAGAGATTACTGGTGCTCAGAATGAACCACTGTAGAGTAGCACCACACACACACAGCAACGCACAAAAACAGAAACACACAGTAACACACACCACAACATAGCTAACCTTAACCCCTGCTCAGCACCCCCTCACACACACAGCGCTGAGAGATTACTGGTGCTCAGGATGAAGCACTGTAGAGTAGCACCACACACACACAGCAACGCACAAAAACAGAAACACACAGTAACACACACCACAACATAGCTAACCTTAACCCCTGCTCAGCACCCCCTCACACACACAGCGCTGAGAGATTACTGGTGCTCAGGATGAAGCACTGTAGAGTAGCACCACACACACACAGCAACGCACAAAAACAGGGACACATAGTAACACACACCACAACACAGCTAACCTTAACCCCTGCTCAGCACCCCCTCACACACACAGCGCTGAGAGATTACTGGTGCTCAGGATAAAGCACTGTAGAGTAGCACCACACACACACAGCAACGCACAAAAACAGGGACACATAGTAACACACACCACAACACAGCTAACCTTAACCCCTGCTCAGCACCCCCTCACACACACAGCGCTGAGAGATTACTGGTGCTCAGGATGAAGCACTGTAGAGTAGCACCACACACACACAGCAACGCACAAAAACAGTAACACACACCACAACACAGCTAACCCTAACCCCTGCTCAGCACCCCCTCACACACACAGCGCTGAGAGATTACTGGTGCTCAGGATGAAGCACTGTAGAGTAGCACCACACACACACAGCAACGCACAAAAACAGAAACACACAGTAACACACACCACAACATAGCTAACCTTAACCCCTGCTCAGCACCCCCTCACACACACAGCGCTGAGAGATTACTGGTGCTCAGGATGAAGCACTGTAGAGTAGCACCACACACACACAGCAACGCACAAAAACAGTAACACACACCACAACACAGCTAACCCTAACCCCTGCTCAGCACCCCCTCACACACACAGCGCTGAGAGATTACTGGTGCTCAGGATGAAGCACTGTAGAGTAGCACCACACACACACAGCAACGCACAAAAACAGTAACACACACCACAACACAGCTAACCCTAACCCCTGCTCAGCACCCCCTCACACACACAGCGCTGAGAGATTACTGGTGCTCAGAATGAAGCACTGTAGAGTAGCACCACACACACACAGCAACGCACAAAAACAGTAACACACACCACAACACAGCTAACCCTAACCCCTGCTCAGCACCCCCTCACACACACAGCGCTGAGAGATTACTGGTGCTCAGAATGAACCACTGTAGAGTAGCACCACACACACACAGCAACGCACAAAAACAGAAACACACAGTAACACACACCACAACATAGCTAACCTTAACCCCTGCTCAGCACCCCCTCACACACACAGCGCTGAGAGATTACTGGTGCTCAGGATGAAGCACTGTAGAGTAGCACCACACACACACAGCAACGCACAAAAACAGAAACACACAGTAACACACACCACAACATAGCTAACCTTAACCCCTGCTCAGCACCCCCTCACACACACAGCGCTGAGAGATTACTGGTGCTCAGGATGAAGCACTGTAGAGTAGCACCACACACACACAGCAACGCACAAAAACAGTAACACACACCACAACACAGCTAACCCTAACCCCTGCTCAGCACCCCCTCACACACACAGCGCTGAGAGATTACTGGTGCTCAGGATGAAGCACTGTAGAGTAGCACCACACACACACAGCAACGCACAAAAACAGTAACACACACCACAACACAGCTAACCCTAACCCCTGCTCAGCACCCCCTCACACACACAGCGCTGAGAGATTACTGGTGCTCAGGATGAAGCACTGTAGAGTAGCACCACACACACACAGCAACGCACAAAAACAGTAACACACACCACAACACAGCTAACCCTAACCCCTGCTCAGCACCCCCTCACACACACAGCGCTGAGAGATTACTGGTGCTCAGGATGAAGCACTGTAGAGTAGCACCACACACACACAGCAACGCACAAAAACAGTAACACACACCACAACACAGCTAACCCTAACCCCTGCTCAGCACCCCCTCACACACACAGCGCTGAGAGATTACTGGTGCTCAGGATGAAGCACTGTAGAGTAGCACCACACACACACAGCAACGCACAAAAACAGTAACACACACCACAACACAGCTAACCCTAACCCCTGCTCAGCACCCCCTCACACACACAGCGCTGAGAGATTACTGGTGCTCAGAATGAAGCACTGTAGAGTAGCACCACACACACACAGCAACGCACAAAAACAGTAACACACACCACAACACAGCTAACCCTAACCCCTGCTCAGCACCCCCTCACACACACAGCGCTGAGAGATTACTGGTGCTCAGAATGAACCACTGTAGAGTAGCACCACACACACACAGCAACGCACAAAAACAGTAACACACACCACAACACAGCTAACCCTAACCCCTGCTCAGCACCCCCTCACACACACAGCGCTGAGAGATTACTGGTGCTCAGGATGAAGCACTGTAGAGTAGCACCACACACACACAGCAACGCACAAAAACAGAAACACACAGTAACACACACCACAACATAGCTAACCTTAACCCCTGCTCAGCACCCCCTCACACACACAGCGCTGAGAGATTACTGGTGCTCAGGATGAAGCACTGTAGAGTAGCACCACACACACACAGCAACGCACAAAAACAGAAACACACAGTAACACACACCACAACATAGCTAACCTTAACCCCTGCTCAGCACCCCCTCACACACACAGCGCTGAGAGATTACTGGTGCTCAGGATGAAGCACTGTAGAGTAGCACCACACACACACAGCAACGCACAAAAACAGAAACACACAGTAACACACACCACAACATAGCTAACCTTAACCCCTGCTCAGCACCCCCTCACACACACAGCGCTGAGAGATTACTGGTGCTCAGGATGAAGCACTGTAGAGTAGCACCACACACACACAGCAACGCACAAAAACAGGGACACATAGTAACACACACCACAACACAGCTAACCTTAACCCCTGCTCAGCACCCCCTCACACACACAGCGCTGAGAGATTACTGGTGCTCAGGATAAAGCACTGTAGAGTAGCACCACACACACACAGCAACGCACAAAAACAGTAACACACACCACAACACAGCTAACCTTAACCCCTGCTCAGCACCCCCTCACACACACAGCGCTGAGAGATTACTGGTGCTCAGGATGAAGCACTGTAGAGTAGCACCACACACACACAGCAACGCACAAAAACAGAAACACACAGTAACACACACCACAACATAGCTAACCTTAACCCCTGCTCAGCACCCCCTCACACACACAGCGCTGAGAGATTACTGGTGCTCAGGATAAAGCACTGTAGAGTAGCACCACACACACACAGCAACGCACAAAAACAGTAACACACACCACAACACAGCTAACCCTAACCCCTGCTCAGCACCCCCTCACACACACAGCGCTGAGAGATTACTGGTGCTCAGGATGAAGCACTGTAGAGTAGCACCACACACACACAGCAACGCACAAAAACAGTAACACACACCACAACACAGCTAACCCTAACCCCTGCTCAGCACCCCCTCACACACACAGCGCTGAGAGATTACTGGTGCTCAGGATGAAGCACTGTAGAGTAGCACCACACACACACCACAACACAGCTAACCCTAACCCCTGCTCAGCACCCCCTCACACACACAGCGCTGAGAGATTACTGGTGCTCAGGATGAAGCACTGTAGAGTAGCACCACACACACACAGCAACGCACAAAAACAGTAACACACACCACAACACAGCTAACCCTAACCCCTGCTCAGCACCCCCTCACACACACAGCGCTGAGAGATTACTGGTGCTCAGGATGAAGCACTGTAGAGTAGCACCACACACACACAGCAACGCACAAAAACAGTAACACACACCACAACACAGCTAACCCTAACCCCTGCTCAGCACCCCCTCACACACACAGCGCTGAGAGATTACTGGTGCTCAGGATGAAGCACTGTAGAGTAGCACCACACACACACAGCAACGCACAAAAACAGTAACACACACCACAACACAGCTAACCCTAACCCCTGCTCAGCACCCCCTCACACACACAGCGCTGAGAGATTACTGGTGCTCAGGATGAAGCACTGTAGAGTAGCAAAACATCTGAGACACACAGCAACATACCTGACACATACAGCAAGACACCTCACCCCTCACCCACACGCAGTGCTTGTGATTATTGGTGCTCAGAAGGAAGCACTGTAGAATAGCAACTGTTCTGTTAAATGTATTGTGTATCGTGTTATTTCTTTTTGTCCTGCCTGCAAAGGAAATTTCCCATCTTGGACAATAATGAAAGTAAGGTAGCAACATACTTCGACACACGCAGCATCACACAACCACACGCACAGCACTGAGAGATTACTGGTGCTCAGAATGAAGGACTGCTAGCAGCAACAGACAGCAACAACACAGCTGCTCAACACCCCCTGACCTACACAGAACACATAGTGCTGAGAGATTCCTGGTGCTCAGAATGAAGCACTGTAGAGCAGCAACACACCGATACACACAACAACATACCAAACCCAAACTCGTGCTTACCATCCCCTCATTCACACAGCACACACAACGCTGAAAGATTTCTGATGTTCAGAATGGAGCACTGTAGAACTGCAGCATACCCAAAACAAACAGCAAAAAACAACCCTGCAACACACCTCTCACCTTTGACCCTTCCCACTCTACCTGGCCCCGCCCCTTTCTCTGTCCCCTCTCACACTGGCTCCGCCTCCTGTCTCTGTCTCCTACCACTCAGTTGGAATCTGCCCTTCAGTTTATGGTCTTGACTCCTCCCACTCTTCCTGATCCTGCCTCTGTTTCCTCCTCCTGTCTCTGTCTCCTCCCACTCAGTTGGAATCTGCCCTTCAATTTATGGTCTTGACTCTTCCCACTCTTCCTGATCCTGCCTCTGTCTCCTCCTCCTGTCTCTGTCTCCTCCCATTCTCCCTGGCTCTATCTCTTTTCTTATGCTGAGAATCTGCCCATTCATCATGGCTCCACCTCCTTTCTAAAGGCTGTAACTCCTCCCACCCCACACAGCCCTACGTCCCGCCTTATGGTTCTGATTGCAATTCAAGATGCTTTATTGGCATGACCAATGAATAATCAGTGTTGCCAAAGCAACACAAATATAATTAACATACAATCTACAGACATTTACAGAAATTTTACAATACAGACACATCTAAATACAGTTACATGCAAACATATGGAGCATTATTGAGAGACAGGCTCACTGTTCCTCAGGCTGTGACAGGAGATCACATACTGGGCTGCCAGTTCAACTGAGTTCCCTCCTCCCTCTCCCAGTAGGATTGGGAGTTGTTGTGACTCTGGCAGGTGTGGGAACTCTGGGATTAGATTTCTGAATTTAGGGAAGAATGTTTCTCTAATCCCAGAGTATCTGTCACAGTGCAGTAGGAAGTGCACCTCTGTCTCTATTTCTCCCCGCTGGCAGTGGGAGCACAGCCTGTCCTCTCTGGGCAGCCAGGTCTGCCTGTGTCGCCCAGTTTCTATGGCCAGGCTGTGGTCACTGAGCCTGTACTTCCTCAGGGTCTGTTTCTGTTTGCTGTTTCTTATCTTGGTCAAATATTCGGCTAGTGTATATTGTCTATTAAGGGTTCTTACCGAGAACGCTGCTCTCACCGAGAGTGAGCACTCTCTCCATCAGTCTGTTCCTCAATGTCCAGTGACCCAGACTTCCAGATACCCAGACATTCTGAATGGAAGATCTCCATTCCTGAAAAACATGGACCTTTTCAGATTCTAATGTGTCTCAAACCATTTACAAACAGTGATAAAAGCAATATGAAACTATAATTTGCAGGTCATATGTGAAAATTGCAATTAAAATGAAGCATATTTGCAAAGAAAACAGTTTGGGCCGGGACTGAAGCTACTGCACCTGAGCCCAACAACTCTGATCAGACAGCCAGCAGGGGGCAGTGTTGACTGCTTCTGTCTGCTCACACTGCTTCTGCAGTACAGGACATTACACCAGGCTGTGCCAGGGCACAAACAAACACAGTCTATATTAAAAGCAGCACGGCTGCCTTTTCTAATATTCTAGAAAAACGAATCTCCTGTGGAAATCAGCAAAAATCTGAAGCTGAATTTGACCGCAGGTGATCACGCTGATGTTTACAGCGCGGCGCAGGCTGTAAACAGGACAGGGTGCAGATCAAACAGAATACTCAACTCGGGGTTGGGCTTCAGGGCAGCAGAGGAGGAGAGGGGGAGCAGAGGGACACAGAGAGACGGGGACACGCCCTGCAGAATGAAAGAGGCACGTACATAAACAGGCAACTCACAGACATCGAGGAATCAGCAAACCAAAACTGCTGTTGGGAAAAGAGGAATAATTTTAAGTAAACCAAAACCCCAAAGAACTGGCCATCTTTCCAAAAAGCTACTCGATGCAGGAGGATTAGACCAAGAAAATAACTATGAAAATCTCAGAATTCTGGAAATGGCTGTTAAAGACAACCCCTTACACTCCCAGGAGCGACTGGACAAACTCCAGGTCCTCAAGCCACGACAGGCCTGTGGTCAAGATGGAGTCAAACAACAAGATGCCGAGACAGAGCAGCTTGGAGCTGCAGCAAGCTCTGCTCAAACTCTTTAACCAGGTGGCTCTAACTGCCCAGGTGATCCATGTTGCATTAGGTGTGAAAAGATCAAAGAGCTGTGCATGTACAGCCTTGACTCCAGCCTTTGGAGTCTGCCTCTAGACGTCATCAGCCAAGGTGGAGACAAGAGAGTCGTCTATGACAGCAAAGAAAAAGATAAATAAAGATCAATAAATCACTGGATGAGAAAACGATTGGCAAAGACCAGATTGTTTAGAGAAGAAAACATCAGATGACAACAAAAATGATCAGAGCAGCGAAAACTCGGTACAGAGGTCACTGTATAGGAGACGCGGACAGGAGAATTTCAAGGGCTCCACTGCAATGAGCAAACCTCTCGTCAGCACTAAAAGAGAAAGGCTGGGTTAGAATACGACCTACAACAGTTCTGGAGCAAACTTTAGGGACAGATGAGATGAAGATAAAGCCCCTATCAAAGTGAAGGAAAGAGGGACTGCAGATGATCCGGAGCACCGCACCTCTGACTGCTGTGAAGCACTGGGCTTTGAGACGGAGGACTGGGACAGGAGGAAAGAGACTGAACTGGGACAAGGGGCAGGAGACTGGACTAGACTGGGGCAGGAGTCTGGACTGGAACAAGGGGCAGGAGGCAGGAGACTGGACTGGGACAGGAGGAAGGAGACTGGACTGGACTGGTGGCAGGGGGCAGGAAACTAGACCTGACTGGGGCACGAGACTGGACTGGACTGGGGCAGGAGACTCGACTGAACAGGGGACAGGAGATTGGACTGGGAGCAGGAGACTGGACTGGGTCAGGTCTCGGGGGAGTCAGTGAGCTCAGTCCAGTGCTAGTCAGTTACTTGCTCATGGCTGCTGTTTGGACAGGGTGACACTCTGTCCGGGAAAGGGTCTGACTCAGGATTGACTCAGGGTCTGTTTCATGCAGTAATGAGATAAAAGCCCATTTCCTGACTATGAGTGTAATGCAGCCAGATGTTAATGGCTGAATGGATTTCTGGTGGGCCCTATGATTTAAGACAAGGAGTGTAATTACATCCCTAGCAAATCAGATAAGAGCATAACACTTACTTCAGGGAGTGATAGGCACTTCACTGAGGAACCAATGAGCCAATTCTCACACACAGTACTTCACTTTTAATGTCTTCACTGACATGTCAGGTGTCTCCTCCAGCTTGGGCGCTTTGAATCTGGAGGTCAGCATTGTAGCTCAGGCGCGTTGTAGCTGGGGATCAGTGGCCCAAATTGGGCCCGTCAGCTGGAGGTCAGGTTGGGAGTGTTGTAGCTGGAGATCGCCATCACAGGTCAGGGGGCGGGAGGCTACACTGGAGGTCAGTGTCACAGCTCAGGTGTGCTGTACCTGGAGATGAGTGTCACAGCACAGGCGTGTTGTAGCTGGAGGTCAGTGTCACAGCTCAGGCGTGTTGTAGCTGGAGGTCAGTGTCACAGCTCAGGCGTGTTGTAGCTGGAGGTCAGTGTCACAGCTCGGGCGTGTTGTAGCTGGGGATGAGTGTCACAGCTCAGGCGTGTTGTAGCTGGAGGTCAGTGTCACAGCTCAGGCGTGTTGTAGCTGGAGGTCAGTGTCACAGCTCAGGCGTGTTGTAGCTGGAGGTCAGTGTCACAGCTCAGCCGTGTTGTAGCTGGAGGTCAGTGTCACAGCTCAGGCGTGCTGTAGCTGGAGCTCAGTGTCACAGTCCAGGCGTATTGTAGCTGGAGGTCAGTGTCACAGCTCGGGCGTGTTGTAGCTGGAGATGAGTGTCACAGCTCAGGCGTGTTGTAGCTGGAGGTCAGTGTCACAGTCCAGGTGTGTTGTAGCTGGAGGTCAGTGTCACAGCTCAGGCGTGTTGTAGCTGGAGGTCAGTGTCACAGCTCAGGCGTGTTGTAGCTGGAGGTCAGTGTCACAGCTCAGCCGTGTTGTAGCTGGAGGTCAGTGTCACAGCTCAGGCGTGTTGTAGCTGGAGATGAATGTCACAGCTCAGGCGTGTTGTAGCTGGAGATGAGTGTCACAGCTCAGGCGTGTTGTAGCTGGAGATGAGTGTCACAGCTCAGGCCTGTTGTAGCTGGAGGTCAGTGTCACAGCACAGGTGTGTTGTAGCTGGAGGTCAGTGTTGTAGCTCAAAGAGGTTGGAGCTAGAAGACAGTGTCATTAATACGAGTTCAGGGTGCTGGTTGCTGACACAGAGAGTGAGAGTGTGTCAGATAACAGATGACACCTCTTTCATATCTTTTCAAGTTTCTGAGAACAGTGTGGACTGGGGCAGTGTGTGTGTATATTGTGGGGATTTGTGTGTGTGATTTTGTCTGTGTGTGAATGAAAGTGCCTGTGTAGCTGTGTGTATGTACCTGTCCTCTCCATTATCAGTGTGAGTGTGTAGGTGTGTGTATGTACCTGTCCTGTCCTTTACCACTGTGAGTGTGTAGCTGTGCGTATGTACCTGTCCTCTTTATTACCAGTGTGAGTGTGTAGCTGTGTGTACAGTATGTACCTGTCCTTTACCACTGTGAGTGTGTAGCTGTGCGTATGTACCTGTCCTGTCCATTACCAGTGTGAGTATGTAGCTGTGTGTATGTACCTGTCCTCTTTATTACCAGTGTGAGTGTGTAGCTGTGTGTACAGTATGTACCTGTCCATTACCACTGTGAGTGTGTAGCTGTGTGTATGTATCTGTCCTTTCCGTTACCACTATGAGTGTGTAGCTGTATGTATGTACCTGTCCTCTCCGTTACCACTATGAGTGTGTAGCTGTGTGTGTGTTCCTGTCCTCTCCATTACCACTGTGACTGTGTAGGTGTACTCTACCTGTTCCTGTAACTGTACTGCATCTGCTCCTGTCATGTACCTGTAACAGTATCTGTACTGTATCTTTACCAGTACCTGTACTGCACTGTACTGTATCTGTACTGCAGTTGTTCCTGTACTGTACCTGTACCAGTACCTGTACTGCACTGTGCTGTATCTGTACTGTACCTGTACTGTACAGTACATCACCTGTATTGTACTTGTATCTGTTCCTGTATCTCTACCTGTATCTGTACCTGTACTTGTACTGCGCCTTTACTGTACGTCTTGTCTTGTGCGCCGCTCGCCTGTGGCCTGTTGCCATGGTACCCTTCGACGGGAGATAAGAAACAGCATCCAGACTCATCAGTGGGAGCCCCTGGAGTGTCTGCATCAGGCCCTGCGAGCTCCCTGCTGCCCCTGTTATCTCTGTGTGTCGGGATCTCTTTCTTGCGGGGCTTGCGTTTTAAACACTTGTTAAGTCCGATGCCACACGCGTGTCGTCTTCATCACGCAGAAAAACCGCGCCGAACTGCATGTCCGTCCTGGAGGGGGCTGGGGTTCGAGGGGCCCTGTGTTTCTGATACCCCGCCGAACGGCAGGGCTGTTCACGGCGCGGGGAGCAGGCCGCCCCCGAGAGGGAGCAGATTTCTCAGCGCTCCGTGTCCCATCCTGCTCCCAGAGCTCGAACACGCACTTGGCATAGAGGTCAGCCCTGCGTGATCATCTGCCTCTGGCCCTGCGCGGTACTGGGACTGTAGCCAGTAAAGCAGAATGGATCCCAAAGCTGCGGATTCTGCCCTCAAGTGAAGCCCAGCTGATGCCCCCTCAGCAGTATTAACCCACGTCAGGCTGACAGGCGGGCACAGCCTGCAGCCTCCATCCCCTGGGGTGAATTTGGACATATTCTCAGCGCAGTCTGGTCGGGCTACAGGGAGGGCATCTGCGATCAGGTCCTGCATGATATAACTGCTGCCCTGCTGTCTGCGCCTGTCTGTGTGCTGCTCTGCTGAATTATTTCCTCTTCTCAGCCTCAGCAATAACCACAGACCTGTTCCAGGAGCTCCGCGCTGGCTGGGCCCCGCGCCTGTCCCTGTTCTCCGGCTGTGTCCCGGCACTGCGAGGAGCTGTGATAGCGGAGCGAGGGGGAGGGTCAGAGTTGGGATGGGCTCTGGCTCGTCTGTCAGAAATCGGTGACAATGCAATTTCTCAGCCACACAGGATTCCATTACCAGGCAGTGATAAAATTTCCTAATGACATCCTCTGCTATCACATCTCAGAGGTGAAGATGGAAGCATAAATTCCCTGGAACCGTGAGCTGCGCCTAATTGCTAATTGCTGTAATCTCACATTACAGACAGTGGGCTCTAACTAATACAATTGCCAGGAGGCAGGAGGAAAGAGGAAAGGCAGGGCTGTGATCACTGTCTGTTGAAGGTCCTGTCCTCGTGTCAGCAGCAGGGCCTGAACTCCCCAGTTGGATGGGGGTAACCAGCATCGCTCACTGTGCATCCTCTCACTGGCTTCTTCTTCAGCCAAGCACAGGCTGTGCAACCTGACCTGCACACTCCAGTGTCAGAATGTCATCACGGCACAGCTCTGAATGGGCAGTGAAGAGTACAGACACCTCGTCATCGATGAGCAGTGAAGAGTAAAGAGACCCCATCATTGATGAGCAGTGAAGAGTACAGAGACCCCATCATTGATGAGCAGTGAAGAGTACAGAGACCCCATCACTGATGAGCAGTGAAGAGTACAGAGACCCCATCACTGATGAAGAGTGAAGAGTACAAAAAACCCATCACTGATGAAGAGTGAAGAGTACAGAGACCCCATCACTGATGAGCAGTGAAGAGTACAGAGACCCCATCATTGATGAAGAGTGAAGAGTACAGAGACCCCATCATTGATGAGCAGTGAAGAGTACAGAGACCCCATCACTGATGAAGAGTGAAGAGTACAGACTTCTCGTCATCGATGAGCAGTGAAGAGTACAGAGACCCCATCATTGATGAAGAGGGAAGAGTATAGAGACCCCATCATTGATAAAGAGGGAAGAGTACAGAGACCCCATCATTGATGAAGAGGGAAGAGTACAGACACCTCGTCATCGATGAGCAGTGAAGAGTACAGAGACCCCATCATTGATGAAGAGGGAAGAGTACAGAGACCCCATCATTGATGAAGAGTGAAGAGTACAGACACCTCGTCATTGATGAGCAGTGAAGAGTACAGAGACCCCATCACTGATGAAGAGTGAAGAGTACAGAGACCCCATCATTGATGAAGAGTGAAGAGTACAGAGACCCCATCACTGATGAAGAGTGAAGAGTACAGAGACTCCATCATTGATGAAGAGTGAAGAGTACAGAGACCCCATCACTGATGAAGAGGGAAGAGTACAGAGACCCCATCATTGATGAAGAGTGAAGAGTACAGAGACCCCATCACTGATGAAGAGTGAAGAGTACAGACACCTCGTCATTGATGAGCAGTGAAGAGTACAGAGACCCCATCACTGATGAAGAGATGTTTTGATGAGCACTGATGTTTGTGACCTGTCTTATGTCCTTGTGCACATAAGACCTCGTCATTGATGGACAGTGTGGAAGACCCCCATTCTGCTGTAACTCCTGCTTGTTTTGATCACTTTTTTTACTCCGTTTCATAACAAGACATCACTTCTAAAGTACATTTTTTAACTCTGGTAATAAATATATATTTAACAAGCAAATGGAAAATAAGCTGAAAAAATCTCCTCTTCTTAAGCTGTGGCACCTCCACTCTCACTCCCCTCAGGCGGTGAAGAAAAGCTCTTTGTTCTGCTATAAACTGCACAGCGACACAATTTCGAAAGTAAAACCAGCCTGACAAACTAAAAGCCTCCCAGGTGCCAGAGAAAGCAGAACAATCAGGACGTCTTGGTACAGATGTGCTGGCTGCTGTGTCCACAACCCACCCGCAAGAATCAAGAGTGGAGCTGAACTGGGCACTGTCTGGGTGTGTGTGTGGTGTGTGTATGTGTGTTTGCATTTATGTGTATGTAGTGTGTGTGGTGTGTGCGTAAGGGTGTGTGTGGGTGTGTAGTGTGTGGGTCTGTGTGGTGTGGGTGTGGGTGTGTGGTGTGTGTATGTGTGTGTAGTCCATGTGGTGTGTGTATGTGTGTGGTGTATGTTGTTTGTGTGTGTGGTGTGTGTATGTGTGTGTAGTCTATGTGGTGTGTGTGTGTGTGTGTGTGTGTGTGTTGTTTGTGTGGTGGTGTGTGTGTGTGTGTGTGTGTCTTTGTCTTTGTCTTTTCCCCTTGCTGCAGCCTGTCTTTCAGAGAGAAAGCAGAGAGAGAGGGGAGACAGGAGAGAGGCTGTCCAGGCAGAGAAAGAGAGAGTCTATTTATCCAGGAGGAAATCTGTTTTACAGCTGCAGACAATATAAGGAAACACACAAACAAACAATACACATGTACATATCCAGAAGAATCATCTGCTGAGCAGGGTTATGGCCGCAGGTACAGTATAACTGAGAACTTAAACCTGTTTGTTCTCAGAGTGAGAAATCTGTGTCTGTAACTGGAATTCACTAGACAAGGGCTGTGAAGGGTCCTTCAGGATGGAATATGCTTTTTGCAGGATTGACGTGGGACAGGGCTGAAAGATCCGAACCTTTCTGACATAGTTTGACAACACTCTCCAGTTTGTTCTTACTCCTCAGATTCACTTTCCCAGACCAGCGGATCAGTGCAGATTCACTCAAAGACTGATCACACATGATCAACGAGGAATTATCAACCTTTAAATCTTTGAGCTTCTTTAAGAAAAATAGATGCTGTTGCCCCCTTTTTTAAGAAAGAAAATGGATGTTTGCCTCAAAGTGTAACTTGTAGTCTAGAACAGCCCTTAAATACTTATACTCGTCTACTGTTTCCGCAGATCGTCCTCTGAGGCAGGTTTGAGTGGGGTCTGAGGGTTTCAGAGACATTCGGCGAGAGTTCTGCTCACACCAAGTGACGAACGCACGCCCCTTGGCCCCACTCATCGGCTTGCAACAGACTGACAATCATAGAGTCGTCTGCAAATGTAATTGTGTGTCTTGGGTGTTGATAAGTCTCACAATCATCTGTGTACAGAACAAAGAGTCAGGGAGACAATACACGCCCTTGGGGGAGGCAGTGGAAGAAAACACAGCGTTAGACACAGCGCTGTTGACTCTCGCCCTCTCAGTTCTGTCTGAGGGAAATCTGTGAAACTGCTGACAAGACTAAGATCAAGACCAAATTATACAGGAATTTAGGAGCCTGTAAATATGGTTGAATACAATTGAATACTGAAGCAAAATCCACAAATAGCAACCTATCATGTGTCTTACATGCCTTAAGATGTAAAGAAGTGACCACAGCCTGGACAGAGAAGCTGGATACAGGCAGATCTGACTGTCCAGAGAGGACAGGCCCAATGACCACAAGTCTGGACACAGAAACTGGACACAGGCAGACCTGACTGTCCAGAGAGGACAGGCCCAATGACCACAAGTCTGGACACAGAAACTGGACACAGGCAGACCTGGCTGTCCAGAGAGGACAGGCTCAATGACCACAGCCTGGACAGAGAAGCTCGACACAGACTCACGTGTACTGCCCAGAGCCAGGGCTCCGCTTGGTGGACGGGCCGTGACTGCGGAGCCCGGGGTCGATACTCCCGGACAGAGCCCTTCCCGTCAGCAGCCTGAGCTCTCTGGCGGCGGCCAGGGCAAGCCTTACAGAGGCGACTGAGCCTCCTGCAGCTCCGCTCACTCCTTCTGCATGCCAGACAGTGTCCACCCCCCCTGCCCACAGGGGGACTGTCAGTGGGTGTGTCAGGGGGAGTGTCAGTGGGTTTATCAGGGGGAGTGTCAGTGGGTGTGTCAGGGGGAGTGTCACTGGGTGTGTCAGGGAGAGTGTCAGGGGGAGTGTCAGTGGGTGTGTCAGGGGGAGTGTCAGTGGGTGTATTAGGAGGAGTGTCAGTGGGTGTATCACGGGGAGTGTCAGTGGGTGTATTAGGAGGAGTGTCAGGGGGAGTGTCAGTGGGTGTATCAGGGGGAGTGTCAGTGGGTGTATTAGGAGGAGTGTCAGGGGGAGTGTCAGTGGGTGTATCACGGGGAGTGTCAGTATGTGTATTAGGAGGAGTGTCAGTGGGTGTATCAGGGGGAGTGTCAGGGGGTGTGTCAGGGGGAGTGTCAGTGGGTGTATTAGGAGGAGTGTCTGGGTGTATTAGGAGGAGTGTCAGGAGGAGTGTCAGTGGGTGTATCAGGGGGAGTGTCAGGGGGTGTGTCAGGGGCATGTCAGGGGGAGTGTCAGTGGGTGTATTAGGAGGAGTGTCAGGGGGAGTGTCAGTGGGTGTATCACGGGGAGTGTCAGTGGGTGTATTAGGAGGAGTGTCAGGAGGAGTGTCAGTGGGTGTATCATGGGGAGTGTCAGTGGGTGTATTAGGAGGAGTGTCAGGGGGAGTGTCAGTGGGTGTATCAGGGGGAGTGTCAGTGGGTGTATCACGGGGAGTGTCAGTGGGTGTATTAGGAGGAGTGTCAGGAGGAGTGTCAGTGGGTGTATCAGGGGGAGTGTCAGTGGGTGTATCAGGGGGTGTGTCAGGGGCATGTCAGGGGGGTTTATCAGGGGGTGTACCATGAGGAGTGTCAGGGGGTGTGTCAGGGGCGTGTCAGTGGGTGTATCTGGGGGAGTGTCAGTGGGTGTATCGGGGAGTGTCAGTGGGTGTATCAGTGGGTGTATCAGGGGGAGTGTCAATGGGTATTTAAGGGGGAAAGGGGGAGTTATAACTGGACTTTGTATATTAAACTCCCAGGGAATCTTTAAGACTCAATTTTTTCTATAGCATATAATGTTTTTTTAACTAAAGGCCTTGTTGACTAGTCTACCACTATCTCACTAGAGGAGTCTGGCTCTGTCTCCTGTAAGGATGACATGTTCATTGTGTTGGGCTGTTTGTCAAAATGATTCCTCCACGATCTCCTCAGTTGAGATCGGCATCTCATCTGACCCAGCTGTGCCCCTTGAGCCTCCCGAGGCCACTGTGCACTGCTCCACGGTGAGCACCAGAGCAGCAGCCAGCTGACCGAGAGACGGAGTCAGAGGGATTACGAGCAGCTCTCAGGGTGGTGGCCTCAATACTGGAGGCTCGTGGGTTCAAATCTCTGGTGAGACACTGCTGTTGTAGGGCTCCAGTCAGACACCCTGAAGGTAAGCCATTCTTCAGGGGCTGCTGCAGGTTAAACTGTGTGCAGATCCTTTCTTGTGAAGGACTCTGAGGTTTCTTGGGATGATAAGACACGTTATAAACTGCATAATAGGCTGCAGAGAGGAAGAGAGGAGGCAGGAATCGCTCTCTGGCAGACAGAAGCAGGAGGCAGCTGTCGGGGCTGAGCTCTCTGTTCCTTATTCTAAATGGTTTCATTAGGAGTGAATTCCCTGCAGTGCGTGAGTGTGGCTGTCTGGCCCCACCCCTCCCCTCTCCGCGCTCTAATGAGGATCAGTGTTGTTTTAAACAGGGAGTTTGCAGTCTGCGCTGATCAATACACACCATTACCTCCGGCCCTAATGACGCTGCTGTCTCAGGCCATTTCTCCACAGCCGATCGCCGGCATTCAGAGGTTATGAAATATCGAATCCTAAGACATCATGTTGGTCACCAATTACTGGGTGAAAAATAACCCCCGTTTACAAGATCTCATGGCAATTACTATTAGTGCAGGAGGTATTTAACCACCATCGCTGCCTTCACTCATACCTCCCCGCACCGTGGGGCAGGAGACAGACCGAGAGCCGGGCCGCAGAGGGCGGGACACAGACAGGGAGACAGGGAGATAGAAAGACAGGGAGATAGAAAGACAGGGAGACGGAGAGATAGAGAGACAGAGAGACGGGCAGATGGAGTTGGAGAGATAGGGAGCTGGAGAGACAGGGAGACAGGGAGACAGAGAGGGAGCTGGAGAGACAGGGTGACAGGGAGACAGGGAGACAGAGAGACAGGGAGCTGGAGAGACAGGGAGACAGAGGGAGCTGGAGAGACAGGGAGACAGGGAGACAGGGAGGGAGCTGGGGAGACAGGGAGACAGGGAGCTGGAGAGACAGGGAGACAGAGAGGGAGCTGGAGAGACAGGGAGACAGAGAAGGAGCTGGAGAGACAGGGAGACAGGGAGACAGAGAGCCAGGCCCCAGGGAGGGGAGAGGTGGACAGTCAGGCTGTGGGGGGCGGGACAGAGACAGAGAGGGGGTGTCAGAGCAGAGGATCCCCAGGACCTCATGAAAACAACGGCAGGAATATTCCACGGGTCTCCAGACTCTGGGCTGGAAGAGGTGGCCCGTCACGCTCATTGATCTGAGAAGCTGCATCACCCTCGTCTTCCTCTTCATCTTCATCTCACCCGCCGCCTCGCGGCCCTCTCCTCTAGCTAAGCACTGTGCACTTCCTGTGTGTAATCAAAATGATAAATGAAAAAAAACAAGCAGAGGGTGACAGGAATGATCAGTGTATATGCTGACGTCATGTGTCAATGTCTTCCTCAGTATGTTAACTGTGATCCAGTCACTGGGAGAGAACGGCCCTCAGGCATCACCCTGGGAGCACAGCAGTCATTCCTGGAACAGTGAGAAGACCAAAGTTCACTGCATCCCCTTCTGAATGAGGTGTCCCACACCCTCTCTCCTCTCCCACACCCTCTCCTCTCTCCCACACACTCTCTCCTCTCCCACACCCTCTCTCCTCTCTCCCACACCCTCTCCTCTCTCCCACACACTCTCTCCTCTCCCACACCCTCTCTCCTCTCTCCCACACCCTCTCCTCTCTCCCACACCTTCTCCCCTCTCTCCCACACCCTCTCCTCTCCCACACCCTCTCCTCTTCCTCACCCTCTCTCCTCTCCCACACCCTCTCTCCTCTCTCCCACACCCTCTCCTCTCTCCCACACCTTCTCCCCTCTCTCCCACACCCTCTCCTCTCCCACACCCTCTCCTCTTCCTCACCCTCTCTCCTCTCCCACACCCTCTCTCCTCTCTCCCACACCCTCTCCTCTCTCCCATACACTCTCTCCTCTCCCACACCCTCTCCTCTCTCTCACACCCTCTCTCCTCTCCCACACCCTCTCTCCTCTCTCCCACACCCTCTCTCCTCTCCCACACCCTCTCCTCTTACACACCCTCCCTCTCTCCTCTCCCACACCCTCTCCTATCTCCCACACCCTCTCTCCTCTCCCTCACCCTCCCCTCTCCCACACCCTCTCCTCTCCCACACCTTCTCCTCTCCCACACCCTCTCTCCTCTCCCACACCCTCTCCTCTTACACACCCTCCCCTCTCCCACACCCTCTCCTCTCTCCCACACCCTCTCTCCTCTCTCCCACACCCTCTCCTCTCTCCCACACCTTCTCCCCTCTCTCCCACACCCTCTCCCCTCTCTCCCACACCCTCTCCTCTCCCACACCTTCTCCCCTCTCTCCCACACCCTCTCCTCTGCACACCCTCTCTCCTCTCCCACACCCTCTCCTCTCCCACACCCTCTCCTCTCTCCCACACCTTCTCCCCTCTCTCCCACACCCTCTCTCCTCTCCCACACCCTCTCCTCTCCTACACCCTCTCCTATCTCCCACACCCTCCCCTCTCCCACACCCTCTCTCCTCTCCCACACCCTCTCCTCTCCCACACCCTCCCCTGTTCCCACACCCTCTCTCCTCTCCCACAACCTCCCCTCTCTCCCACACCCTCTCCTCTCCCACACCCTCTCTCCTCTCCCACACCCTCCCCTCTCCCACACCCTCTCCTCTCCCACACCCTCTCCTCTCTCCCACACCCTCTCTCCTCTCCAACACCCTCACTCCTCTCCCACACCCTCTCCTCTCTCCCACACCCTCTCACCTCTCCCACACCCTCTCTCCTCTCCCACACCCTCTCCTCTCCCACACCCTCCCCTGTTCCCACACCCTTTCCCCTGTCCAGTTACCCTCTCTCCTGTCCAGTTACCTTCTCTCCTGTCTCGTTACCCTCTCTCCTGTCCAGTTACCCTTACCGGGACTCTGAGCTGATCTCCTCACCAGACTGCTCCTTCCTGAAGACTCGGCCCGGCTGTCTGTGTCTGGCCCTGCCTCAAGCGCAGCTCGGGCCCGGTGAGAAACTGGGTCACAGGCCCGCGCTGCCAGGAGACGGCGCCGTGCTCCATAAATCAGAGCCACATCAGCCTGACACCACTCCAGCCCAGCTGGGAGAAACCCTCCGTAAATCAGAGCGGAGTTAATAACAACAGAGCCCTTCCTCGGAGAGCAGGTGCGCACAGATTATCACCGCTGCGTACGGTCCTCAGTAATGAGCCTGATCAGACTGGATGTAGAAGATCCTGCTCTGAAATTTCATTTTCGTGTATTACTCAGCCCTCATCCGACCTGTCGCTGTGTAGATGCAGCTGCCTCTTTAGCAGTTTGTGCCCTGTGCTCCTGTCCACCTGCTGATCCTGTTAACGACAATGATAATTACTTTGTTATTACTAATACCGATCATGTTCATAGTTCACACATCGCACACAGGACAGAATGTTATTATAAAAGTTCACAGTGTTAATAGTTCACACATCAGACACAGGACCAAATGTTATTATCAATACTGATCGTGTTAATAGTTCATACATTACACGCAGGACTGCAGGATATTATCAATATTCATCGTGTTAATAGTGCACACATGAGACTCGGGACAGATTGTTATTATCAGTACTGATCGTGTTAATAGTTCACACATCAGATACAGGACAAAATATTATTATCAACACTGATCATGTTAATAGTTAACACATTACACAAAGAACAGAATCTTATTAGTAATACTGATCATTCCATACACAGAACCAGGCGTAAATTGCATGTAAGTGAAGAGACAATTTTACAGGTATTTTATAGTAGAGAGACTATTACATAACAGCTATAGAGAAAGGGCTTGAAGTGAGTTTTGAAAACCCCAGAGTGATTACTGATGTGGAGAGGTTCTAGCGAGCACACAAGCTGCAGAGATCTGTGCATACCAATGCCTGCTGAGGCGATTAGAAGACAGCCCAGTCAGCGAGGTGTTTCAGGAGTCCAGGCACACTGAAATCCAGACGTGTGTCAGTTCCAGCCTCACACAGGTTGGCAGTGCAGGTGTGTTAGCAGAGCCGTGTTACACAGGCAGGAGAAAGACACCCTCGTGAGGTTTCTTACAGGAGCTTCAGATGACGGCACAGGGTCAGAGGTCACAGCCAGGATTCCAGCGCCAGTCAAGGATTGTAACGGTGCTGGTGCCAGAAAATCAAGAGATCAAGATGCGAAAAACTGGTGATCTCACGCGTAGAGCGAGAGATAGAGAGAAAAAACAAGGCACAGAGAAAAGCCAAATCCAGGGATCGAGAATCGTCGTCGAAGTTCAGTCACGGGTCAGAAAGCCAGAGGATCAATAATATTACAAAAGGCAGGAGTTTCTTGAAAAAAGGCGAGAGATGGGAGTGCCAGTGGTGAAACCAATAGTGAGCGCTGTGGTGATTGTAGTGAGCCCTTAAGTATACTGAGAGACAGGAGGTGCGGTGAATAGTGGGAGGTGTGATTGGAAGATTAGTTAATGTGCTGACGTTTATGAGAATTGGGAAGAGCAGGTGTCTGATTGCCTGAGGTCGTGGGAATGCGTCGGCATTTGCGGGAAGGACCTGGTGTTGAATTATGTGTGATTGTGACAGGGATTTAATTTCAGCACTTGAAACAGCAACAGAGTCTGATTTGTCCTTGGGACTGCAGTGATACCAGGGTTCATGATGGAGAATTCACCCAAGAGGCAACATGTAGAAACTAAACAGTACGGGACCCAGCACACAGCCCTGTGGAACACCCTGAGTGAGACAACGCCTTATGTGAAGCAGTCAAGATTTACAAATTGTCTTCTGTTAGTCAAATTGAGGCCAAACTTATGAAGGTTTGCACGAATCAATGATCACTACTGATGTTTTTGTATCATCTAGTGAATCTCCATGTTTGGTACCAAACCCATATTTGATTCCAGGAAGAGAAGAGCATCAAGTACCCCAGAGTTAGACATCACCAGAGGTGTTAGTGGGGCCAGCAGGGGGTGCTCACCCTGTGGTCTGTGTGGGTCCTAATGCCCTAGTATAGTGACAGTGACACTATACTGTAAAAAGGCGCCGTCCTTCGGATGAGATGGAACACTGAGGTCTTGACTCTCTGTGGTCATTAAAAATCCCAAGGCGTTTCTCGAAAAGAGTAGGAAGTCCTGGCCAAATTTCCCATTGGCCTTTACCAATCATGGCCTCCTAATAATCCCCCTCTGTGAATTGGCTTCATCACTCTGTTCTCCTCCCCACTGAGAGCTGGTGTGTGGTGAGAGTACTGGCGCACTATGGCTGCTGTTGCATCATCCAGGTGGGGCTGCACACTGGTGGTGGTGGAGGGGAGTCCCTCCTGAGAGCAGCCGGCTGGGTCCAGCACAGACACCACAACACTTCCGGGTGCAGGATCATCCCGTTACCAGAAACCCGACCCGGAGCAACAGTCCAGTAATCCAGCCACAAGGACAGACTGTGCGGAACAACAGCTGGAGACCTGGGCTCTCCCTGCGCCAGAATCCAGACACCTGCTGTGAAATTCCAGAAACCAGCTCATTTCACACTGAAGGCTTCCGACAGCGAGGTAAGTACAGAGGCCCAGAAGTGCAAAACACACAAAAACAAGTGCACAAAGAAAAACGACACAATACAAAAACAACCCTGCAAAACAAAAATAAGTGCACAACCAAAAAAGTGCACAGGTAAAACTGTGCTCAAAGTGGAAATGGCTTCTCACAATGGACATGACATCTGCTGTAAGGTGAGAGGTGAAGTATAACTTATTTGGGCCACATTAAAGGTTACTAGAAATAAATATGTATATGTACATCATTTTGAAAAGCGGTGAGCAACCCTCTAATTTAATTTAAAATAATTTAGACTTCAGATTTCCATTTCTAAATTAGAGTGGCACACTTGCATAAGAAACCGTATACTGTACATGGGCTTCTCATAGAAACAAAGCTCTGGAAAGGGTGCGGCACTTGACAGCACATTGCTTTGACCTCAGTGTGGACACAATGAATGGTTTTCACCAAGCTGCCCTCCACAGACCTGGCCGAACATCCTGCTCTCCTGGTGTTTTCCTGGAGTCCATGTCCATCGTGAGACCCTGTCTCCATTCTGAGCACCTTTGTCTGTGCGCTTGTTTTTGCTTGTGTAGTTTTTTGTGCAGTCTTGTTTGTGTGTGCAGCCAGTTTCGTTTTTGTGTTTTGCACTTCCTGTCCACTGTAGATAGGTTACAGCAGAAACGAAAGAGAAAGAGCTGAAATCTGTTGGTTGCCTCCGTTTTCAGACCCGTGATTTCTATATCTGGTGGGAGCACCTCTGACAGCAGTGACAGCCAAGTCTTTTTGGATGAGTCTCCCCCAGCTTTGCTCGCTGTCTGGCTGTTGTGAATGTTGCTTTAGGATCCGTGATGGACACTGCTCCGTACAGCTCTCCTTTGTGGATATAGGTGGCTCCTGGACACCTTCTCCCATCGCGGGCACTGAAGCAGCAGCTCGTTCAAAGTCACTGCTCCATCTTTCAGAGAGCTCCAGTGCCAAGAGTGCTGTTGCAGTTGCAGTGGCATTATTCCCCGGCTGAATCGCAGACTTACCTGCCTAGATCTGTGACTAGGATAACTCACCCAGTAATATGGAGATATCCCCCATGGCTGGCTGGTCCCAGACCTGCAACACGTCTCACAGGGTTTTACTGAGACCCAGTCCTCCCTCACTAGTCTGAAAGACTGTAAGAGCAGGTATTCAACACATCATGCACACATTTGACACAGCATGGCAGCGCATTTATAACAGGGGGCACTACTTTACACAAAGGGTGGTGGGAGTCTGGAACAGGTGCTTCAGCCATGTTATTGATGATTGCTGGAGCTGCTGCAGAGGGCCCCCTCTCTGCGTTACCCTTCCCATGTTCTTGCCTGTTGTGCTCACAGACTGTTCAAACATTCTAGGCAAAAATAGAAATGAGCCTGTCTATCAGCCACATGTATGATTCATGGTGTCATAACAGTGAGAGGCTGTGAGCGTCACTGCAGAGCCGTGGTCTCGTGCTGTCAGGTGTGCGCAGCGGGGTCTGAGTGAGCCTGGCTAACAGCAGTAATAGCGCCTTCCTCTGTCTCCTCTCTCAGGGGCCTGGCTGGGCTCCTGGAGCTGTCCGAGGTGCTGAGTGCCTGCTGCTCTGCACTGGTCTTATTCAAACTCTCACTTAACTGAGAACCGGCTTTAAAACCTCTTCCGAGCTCAGTTCATAACACATTTCCTCGTTTCAGCACAGACGTTTATCCTCTCCTTCCTTGCTCCCCTCTCCTCTCCTGCCCTCCCTCTGTTAGTTCTTGGTTGCCTGTCTTTGGATTTTCACTTGTGTACATCGTATGTCGGCTTGGTTAAGGGGGGCAGGGGGGTCTTTAAGGCAGCCCCCCCCCCCCCCCCCGCCAGCTGGTATAAATTTAGCCTAGCTCTGTCATAGTCTAACCCTCCTCTGATGTAATAAGAACATTCGCTCGAAACGGCTGATACTTTCAGCTCTTCCACATGTGCCAGGCCCGCCCCTCCTCAGGTGGAGGAACCAGACCAGCAAGTAAATATCAAACAAGGAGGTTTAATTCGAATAAACGTCTTCAAAAGACACAGCACCATCTACCCTCAGGAATCCCCTTCTACAACTCGGTTAGGCTAAATCGGACCCAGAATGTGAGAATGTGACTCACAGTCCTCCTCCAAATATCCAATTAATCAACTAACCCACCTCATGTGAATCTGTTTACACTCAAAAGAGTTCTGAACGCCCTCTGTTGGCAGGTCAGCTGAAATCACAAACCACAATTACGGCTGGCCTGCCACAACCTGCTGGACCTACCTTTGAAATACTGTTCCATGAGTAAAATAAAGGGCGGTGGTTAACATTGCTGCCACACAGCCCTGGGGCCCTGGTTCGATTCCTGAGGTGCTATCTGTGTGGAGTTTGCATGTTCTCCCTGTGTTTGTGTGGGTTTCCTCCAGGTGCTCCACTTTCTTCAGACATACTGGCAGGTTAATTGGCTTCTGGGAAAACTGGCCCTGGTGTGTGTGTGTGTGTGTGTGTGTGTGTGTGTGTGTGTGTGTGTGTGTGTGTGTGTGTGTGCCCTGTGATGGACTGGTGTCCTGTCCAGAGTGTATCCCGCCTTGTACCTGTTGCTTGATGGGACAGGCTCCGGCTTCCCTGCAATCCTGAATTACTGGCCATGATAGACTCCTGTTCTAGTGCAACCCAGCATTGGATAAAGTGGTTACAAAGTGAATGTATGGAAATAAAATAAAATCCCAATAGCTTTGAGTACAAAAAATTCCTGTCGAGCAACTTTGATTAAGGAGCTTGAGACAGGTCATAGATGGGAGGAGCTTTTCAGCTCATGCACTCTGTTGGGTTGTTAATATTTAATGGATACCAGGGTCACATCCAGCTGTGGCTTGAACAAATCCAGGATCTTAGCTCCAACAACATTGCTGGGCAGCTTGTTCCACATTCCTACCACTCTCTGTGTATGTAAAGAAGGGCCTCAGTTCTAAATTAATTTTCCTGTAGTTTCCTTGTATTTTATTTTTCATTTGTGTCCTCTGACCTGGGTTTCACAATTCATTCTGAAGAAATCCACTTTGTTGACTCTGTCGGTTTCTTTGAGGATTTTAAATACTTGTATCAGATCTCCTCACAGTCTCCTCTGTTCAAGACTAAAGAGACTCAGTTCCTTCAGCCTGTCAGTGTAGGACAGTCCCTTAATAATTGTATCAGTCTCCTCACAGTCTTCTCTGTTCAAGACTAAAGAGACTCAGTTCCTTCAGCCTGTCAGTGAAGGACAGTCCCTTATACCTATATCAGTCTCCTCACAGTCTTCTCTGTTCAAGTCTTCATGAGCTTCCCCAGTGTCTGGAAGACAGAAGTGGCGTGTCAACAGGCGTGTCACCTCTGTCTGTTTCTCGTGGTGTCAGGCTTCAGGCTTCAGCAGCTGTGTGGTCCTGCAGGACCTGGACTGAGAGCCCCAGAGCTCCTCTTCCTGGGTGAGCACTCTGGAAAAGTGCCACTGACACAGAGGAACAGCAGGGTACTGTCTGGGTATCCCACATCCCTGTACAGCCACTGTCAGCTGCTGGGCCTGGAGTGGCAGACAGGCCAGGGGTCACTGGTGGGTCAGACAGACCAGGGGTCACTGGTACATCAAACAGGCCAGGGGTCAATGGTGGGCACTGGTGGGTCAGATAGGCCAGGGGTCACTGGTACATCAAACAGGCCAGGGGTCAATGGTGGGCACTGGTGAATCAGACAGGCCAGGGGTCATTGGTGGGTCAGACAGGCCAGGGGTCAGGGGTCACTGGTGGGCACTGGTGAATCAGGCAGGCTAGGGATCACTGGTGGGCACTGGTGAAACAGACAGGCCAGGGGTCACTGGTGGGTCAGACAGGCCAGGGGTCACTGGTGAATAAGACAGGCCAGGGGTCACTGGTGGGTCAGACAGGCCAGGGGTCACTGGTGAATCAGACAGGCCAGGGGTCATTGGTGGGCACTGGTGGGTCAGATAGGCCAGGGGTCACTGGTACATCAAACAGGCAGGGGTCAATGGTGGGCACTGGTGGGTCAGATAGGCCAGGGGTCACTGGTACATCAAACAGGCCAGGGGTCATTGGTGGGTACTGGTGGGTCAGACAGGCCAGGGGTCACTGGTGGGTCAGATAGGCCAGGGGTCATTGGTGGGTACTGGTGGGTCAGACAGGCCAGGGGTCACTGGTACATCAAACAGGCCAGGGGTCATTGGTGGGTACTGGTGGGTCAGACAGGCCAGGGGTCACTGGTGGGTCAGATAGGCCAGGGGTCACTGGTACATCAAACAGGCCAGGGGTCATTGGTGGGTACTGGTGGGTCAGACAGGCCAGGGGTCACTGGTGGGTCAGACAGGCCAGGGGTCACCGGTGGGCACTGGTGAATCAGACAGGCCAGGGGTCACAGATCTGAAAGTACTGGGCATTGCAGTAAAACCTGCAGTGCCCTTCAGAGCCGCCCGCGCGGGTGTTTATCTTCACAGACACCTGCATGACTATCTGTGGAGCCGCCTCATTGAGACTGATGGGCCCTGTCGGCTCTCCGATCGGCTGTCTGGAGTGTTTATTGAGCACCGCTAGCTGCTGGTGTTCATCTCTGTACCACTGCTGTAAAATGTGGATCATGAAATGTGATGATTTATATAACTGATCAAAGTAATTGAATAATAGAGTTTCTTTTGAGACCTGTCGACACGGATGTATGTGTACAGAGAGGCAGCGATAGTCACTGAGATAGCAGGCTACAGAGATGAAAAGTGGCTCAAGCGCGCCGCCTGGCGGCGGGACTCGGGAGTCGGCGAGGCAGGAAACGGACCTGGAGGCAGGAGCTGCGCGGGTAGAGGATGTGAGAGTGTCTGTGATGTGTGTCTCTGTGTGACTGTGTACATGTGTGTGTGAGAGAGAGAGAGCGCGATTGTGATTTTTCTTTCTATCCCGGCCTCTTTCTTATTTAATTGGTCCTCGGGGAAACGGGGAGAGCGCTCTGTAGGCTGGACGCGAGTGCAGCTGCACGGCTCTAATTGGCTGGCTGTGCCGGAGGAGTCGCAGCCGCTCACACCGAGCACGGAAAACAATTAAACCGGCTCACCGCCGTCTCCCTCTGCTCTGGCGCGCTCGCGGACACAAGTTGAGTAGGGCTGAGCTAGTCGCGAGCGGAGTTCGGGGAGCAGAGCCGACGGCTCGCACGGGCCAGCGAACCGGGACCCCCAGGAGCCCGAACCGCGCCGGCTCCAGGTCCGCTCCGGCTCGGGCGTCTCGCGCTCGTCACGGACGCAGGGGAGCGGGGTTCCAGGAGTGGATCTGACGCGGGTGTCTGGAGAAGGGCCGGCGGATATAAACTTGCGGCCGCTCCGGGCAGTGGCGGACTGACAGAACAGGCTTCCTCCCACCTCCTGTGAGCCCGGCACCCGGCGGCCCAGCGCCTGGAAGTGCCCGCGGACCCGGGTCCGGCGGCGGGCGGCGGGCGGCGGGCCGGGTGGATTATTAAGGCTGACCCGCGGCGGGCGCACGCAGGAGTGGGGCTGTGGAGAGTTTCAGGCGACATCGCCAGGTCTGCGGGATCCGCCCTCTCTGGGAAGGACCGGGAGACGGGACACTTGTCTTCCCAGTGATTTCCGACTTCCCGGCGGCTGTGCGAGGTGTCAGGGGCGGGAGGCAGCGCGCAGTCCCGGACTGGACAGACCCAGACCCCGCGCAGGGTAAGAGCCGCGCCGCCCGACCCGCACACGGCCGCCAGCCCCCGGCGGCGCAGACAGAGATCGGCTCGGCCAGCCGTGAGTCTGAACCGGGAGAGTGCTGTCTTGGTACTCGGATAGATAAAACCAGCAGCCAGCAGCCAGCAGCCGAGATTCAAGTCTGGTCGCAACTGCTTTTGAACTGCTCTTTTGAAAAGTTGCATAGGAAGATGTAGTCGGGCGGACGGGAACGCATGAAACAGCGAGTTCTCGTCACCAGGGAAGGAAGGTCGTGTTCTGGGTATAGTCTGGGCACCGTGGGGCTCAGGGGGACCCGGCAAACTGTCCCGGACCCGCGCTGTGCTTTAAACACTCTGCAGACGGGGTGGAGGACAGAGCCGTGTAGTAAACACGCTACAGTGGCAGAGGACAGAGCTGTGTATTAAACACGCTTCAGTGGCAGAGGACAGAGCTGTGTATTAAACACGCTACAGAGTGGATTGTGGAAAGAGCTGTGTATAAAACCCGCCACGCTGGGAGAGGACAGAGCTGTGTATTAAACACTAAAGCCGTGTATTAAACACGCTTCAGTGGCAGAGGACAGAGATGTGTATTAAACACGCTACAGAGTGGGCTGAACACAGAGCTGTGTAGTAAACACGCCACGGTTGGAGAGGACAGGGCTGTGTATAAAACAGTATATACTGCATATATCAATTATTACTAATTAAACGCTCTGCACGTCACTGTGTAAATGAGACGATCTTTATCTCTACAGCCAAAGTAAATATTTTTACATACCCGTTTGCAGTCAAATTCCCTTCTTCCATTTCCGACTCTAAGAATGAAAGGCGCTTTGGCGGTGTCGCGGAGCCCGGTTTCTTCAGCCTGATCTCTGCAAGCGCTGGGCGGGCTGTCACGAGTGAGAGTGGGCGCTGGGAATCTGGGGGACGGGTTTCGGAAATTCGGAGTGAGGATGAGTTCTCAGTAATGAAACTTGAAACTTGTTTGCGTTGTATTAATAGCAAATTAAATGCGAGCTTCTTTAAGCTATTTACATTTGTCACGGCGTTAAAATTGCTTCATGTAATTTGGCCTGTACATCGATCCTGGGTGTTTTCTGTTTGGCGTGGTGTGGAGATCTTCTATTGATCAATTCAACCGTGAGTTAAAAGTTGTACAAAAGATCCTACTGGGGCTGGGATTCTCACGCATGGTGTTAAATCTGCACCGGTACACCAGTAGGAGTCACGGCCACCTGTCCAGCACCTAACTGGACAGCGGGCTCCCGAGCGATCCACGGGCTTCCGTGGAACTGTCACGCGAGGCGCCCGGTAACCAGGGTTAAAGAAAAACACGCCTCCGACGCTAGTGTCCAAGTGTAGGGTTCGTGAGGTGGTGACTGAGCAGTCTATACAAGAAGGGGATCTGGACAGAGACGGATAGTGTAAGTTTATGTTTTTGAACGGGCACATTTCCACTTTACTTCCTTCTCTCTCATACCTCCGCCTTTGTCACATTATCCGGTATGAGCAACCGGAGAACAGGAGAACCTGTATTAACGTGGACTTTTCTCCAAACTGAAACAGGGGCTTCTGCAGGACACACACCAGAACTCTGCCTGCATAATTGAATACTTCAAACTGCAGGACACAACAACAGAACTCTCACTGCATAACTGAATAAAACGACACAGGACATAAGCTCACAAGGGTTTGGGTGCGATCCTGAAGTTCTGGTTTAATCTGCGGCGAGAGGGACCAACCTCCTGCCCGGCGACCCAGCGGGACGTCCCCGGAGCGCTAGCCGAGTCCGGGCTCACTCTCCCCGGCCGCCGCCGCCGCCGCCGCCGCGCCGGCCGCTCGGGAGTGCGCTGAAACCACGTGCTCCGCTTCTTTCCACAGGTTATGAAGCGCCGGAGCTGAAGATGGATTTTGTGTGGATTCTGTTCCTCTCCGCCCTGTACCCGTACGCAGCCGGACAAGGAGTGTACGGTAAGCGGACCGTGCGGGGGGGCGGGGAGGGCGAGTGTCTGTAAATGTCTCGGAGTTGTTTCGGCTCCCGCAACACTGTCACTCAGCGGCCCTTTGAACCCGTGAGCGAGGCGGCAGGCTCACCCCGGTCGGGGTCCGGGAGCCGGGAGCGGAGGTCTGTCCCGGTCTGTCTGGGGAGCAGGCTCGGTCCGGTAGTCCCGGGACGCACCGGGTCGGGTCCGTGTTGTGACCAGGTGCCCACCTGCCGCGCCGCTCCCCCGTACCGTGACGTTCTCGAGATTCAGCGCGTTACATTCGCGTGTGAACGACGTCTTCAACACTATATTTATAAAACGACCTGTTATTCCCTCCCAACAAACCTGGCGCAGTAAGAGACGAGACCCGCGGTTTTTAAGGCGTGAGACCGGAGTTAATTGCGTTAGAAAGTCTCCCAGCGGCCCCGCCAGCAGCGCGCCCTCCGTGAGCATCCCACCCAAGTCCCCGACACGGGCGATGTGCTGGAGATGTGTTCTCTCTCCGCCTCTCCCTTTACTCCTCAAAACTTCAGGAACCCCGTCGTTGACCCCAAATGAGAGTCGCTCCCGTGTAAAAGCAGAAGTGTAAATAGGAGATTTCACACCTTATTAAAACTCGCGGGGGAAATAGTTTTTCTAGAGTGTGAGCTGCGCTTCTGTACCCGCGCTCAGAGGCGTGGCGGCAGGAGAAACGCGTTTTACAGGGAGCAGACCGACAGGACAGGCGGAGGCACTTGTGCTGCTTCATCACCGTCCTCATCGTCACCAAGCGGGATACCACCGCTGTGCGCGACACCCGTGTCTCCACAGCCGGAAACACTGCTCAAACGGACAGCACAAGCCAGCTCGGCTTCCCTACGGCCCCACGAGCGAACTGGGGTCTTCTTCCTCGAAACGCAGCGTGAACGCGCTCTCCGCCGTGTGACAGTGCGGTCCCACTCGTGTTTTCCTCCTGCCTGAGCCGGAGCGGGCGTCCTGGGAGCGATTCCGCGGGTAATTACTGAACCGGGCCTACACCGCTATCACAGCAGTACACAGCTAATACAGACCTTTTCACCAGTCTGAAAGCGCTCGGGAGACTTAAACTGTATATTCGTCGCGTACGTGCCGCGTGTCACACACGATTACCACAGTCCACAGGGACAGACCGTGAAACTGTAATAAACGCGGGTATTAAAAAATCACTTGGCCTCCGTTGGACACGGAAACGCCCACGCTCACGGGGTAGTGTAGACCTGTGTTCAGGGCTTTCCTGGAGCGCGGCCTGCCACACTGGGGAAATTGGCTACGTAAACTTTCGATCCGGTTTCTGAGATGAGTTTGTTGTGTGCGGGGTGGAGTAAAGACAATTATAGCCAAATATATGCAGAAAGACCACATTTCAGGGATCTTTCAGTGTGTTTGCACCCCTTTTCCAACACCTGTGTCCCCCTAGGGTACATCAGCCTGCACCCTCTTTCCAGCAGCTGTGTCCCTCTGGGGTACACCACGCTAGATCAGATCACTTTATCAGCCCTATACAACTTCTTGTATTTGGAATTTGTCTTTTCACCTACCCCAGCTTGCTCTCCATGAGACACACAGACACACAGACAGGGAGAGAAGTTTGGGGTCAGAGCGCAGGGTCAGCCATTGTACAGCGCCCCTGGAGCAGTTGGGGTTAAGGGCCTTGCTCAGGGGCCCAACGGAGTAGGATTCCTCTGCCAGTTGCGGGATTTGAACCTTCCAGCCACAGACACAGATCCTTAGCCACAGAGCCACCGCTCCTGCAACCCCTTTCCAGCAGCTGTGTCTCTCTGGGGTACACCAGCCTGCACCCCCTTTCCAGCAGCTGTGTCCCTGTGGGCTACACCAGCCTGCACCCCCTTCCCCAGAGCTGTGTCCCCCTGGGGTTCACCAGCCTGCACCTCCTTTCCAGCAGCTGTTTCCCTCTGGGGTACACCAGCCTGCACCCCCTTTCCAGCAGCTGTGTCCCTCTGGGCTACACCAGCCTGCACCCCCTTCCCCAGAGCTGTGTCCCCCTGGCCTTCCTGGGAGCTGTGTCCCCCTGGGGTTCACCAGCCTGCACCTCCTTTCCAGCAGCTGTTTCCCTCTGGGGTACACCAGCCTGCACCCCCTTTCCTCATGTGCTGAAACAGCAGCAGGTGTGTTCCTACAGCCCTTTGTACCTGTGGCATAAATATCTGCCTCTGGCCCCACACAGGACACACAGGGGACAGCACAGGGGCCACAAGGCCTTGGGCAGTGTGTCAGAGCGTGTGTTGGGCACTTATCGGGCAGCGCGACTGGCAGCATGTCGGGCAGCGTGTCGGGTGTGCGTGGACCAGCATGTCGGGCAGCGCGTGTGGCATGTGTTGGGCAGCGTGTAAAACAGCGTGTTGGGCACGCATTGGGCAGCGTGTCGGGTGTGTGTTGAGCAGCATGTCAGTCAGCGTGTTAGGAATGTGTCGGGTGTGTGTTGGGCAGGGTGTTAGACGTGTGTCTGGCTGCGTGTGGAGCAGCGCGTTGGGCAGGGTGTTAGACGTATGTCTGGCTGCGTGTGGAGCAGCGCGTTGGGCAGGGTGTTAGACGTGTGTCTGGCTGCATGTGGAGCAGCGTGTTGGGCAGCGTGTCGGGTGTGTGTGGAGCACCGTGTGGAGCAGCGTGTCGGGTGTGTGTGGAGCAGCGTGTCGGGCAGCGTGTCGGGTGTGTGTTGAGCAGCGTGTTGGGCAGCATGTCAGGCATGTGTCCGGTGCAGCGTGTCGAGCAGCATGTGGAGTAGTGTGTTGGGCAGCGTGTTAGGCGTGTGTCTGGCTGCGTGGAGCACCGTGTTGGGCAGCGTGTCGGGTGTGTGTTGAGCAGCGTGTTCGGCAGCATGTCAGGCAGTGTGACACAGACTGTCAGTGTGCACTGGGAGGGAGCAGTGTGACACAGACTGTCAGCGTGCACTGGGAGGGAGCAGTGTGACACAGACCGTCAGTGTGCACTGGGAGCGAGCAGTGTGACACAGACTGTCAGTGTGCACTGGGAGGGAGCAGTGTGACACAGACTGTCAGTGTGCACTGGGAGCGAGCAGTGTGACACAGACTGTCAGCGTGCACTGGGAGGGAGTAGTGTGACACAGACTGTCAGTGTGCACTGGGAGGGAGCAGTGTGACACAGACTGTCAGCGTGCACTGGGAGGGAGTAGTGTGACACAGACTGTCAGTGTGCACTGGGAGGGAGCAGTGTGACACAGACTGTCAGTGTGCACTGGGAGGGAGCAGTGTGACACAGACTGTCAGTGTGCACTGGGAGGGAGCAGTGTGGGAGGGCACTAGGCAGAGAGCACTGGGTTTAGGCAGCTTGTCACAGACTGTCAGCACTATGTTCTTAGGTTCTCTGTGTTTCTGTCCAGATAGTTATCCTGCATGTCTGCAGGTCTGCAGTTTGCAGACATGGTCTGCCTCTGAGTGGGCGAGCTTTGGATGCTGTATAATTTACCCGTGCCTGAGAGCTTGACTGTGTGAAACTAGGGTCTGGGGATCTCAGCCTTTCCTCGTGTGGAGCAGCGCGTTGGGCAAGGTGTTAGACGTGTGTCTGGCTGCGTGTGGAGCAGCGCGTTGGGCAGGGTGTTAGACGTGTGTCTGGCTGCGTGTGGAGCAGCGCGTTGGGCAGGGTGTTAGACGTGTGTCTGGCTGCGTGTGGAGCAGCGCGTTGGGCAGGGTGTAAGACGTGTGTCTGGCTGCGTGTGGAGCAGCGCGTTGGGCAGGGTGTTAGACGTGTGTCTGGCTGCGTGTGGAGCAGCGCGTTGGGCAGGGTGTTAGACGTGTGTCTGGCTGCGTGTGGAGCAGCGCGTTGGGCAGGGTGTAAGACGTGTGTCTGGCTGCGTGTGGAGCAGCGCGTTGGGCAGGGTGTTAGACGTGTGTCTGGCTGCGTGTGGAGCAGCACGTTGGGCAGGGTGTAAGACGTGTGTCTGGCTGCGTGTGGAGCAGCGCGTTGGGCAGGGTGTAAGACGTGTGTCTGGCTGCGTGTGGAGCAGCGCGTTGGGCAGGGTGTTAGACGTGTGTCTGGCTGCGTGTGGAGCAGCACGTTGGGCAGGGTGTTAGACGTGTGTCTGGCTGCGTGTGGAGCAGCACGTTGGGCAGGGTGTTAGACGTGTGTCTGGCTGCGTGTGGAGCAGCACGTTGGGCAGGGTGTTAGACGTGTGTCTGGCTGCGTGTGGAGCAGCGCGTTGGGCAGGGTGTTAGACGTGTGTCTGGCTGCGTGTGGAGCAGCGCGTTGGGCAGGGTGTTAGACGTGTGTCTGGCTGCGTGTGGAGCAGCGTGTTGGGCAGCGTGTCGGGTGTGTGTGGAGCACCGTGTGGAGCAGCGCATCGGGTGTGTGTGGAGCAGCGTGTCGGGCAGCGTGTCGGGTGTGTGTTGAGCAGCGTGTTGGGCAGCATGTCAGGCATGTGTCCGGTGCAGCGTGTCGAGCAGCATGTGGAGTAGTGTGTTGGGCAGCGTGTTAGGCGTGTGTCTGGCTGCGTGGAGCACCGTGTTGGGCAGCGTGTCGGGTGTGTGTTGAGCAGCGTGTCGGGCAGCGTGTCCGGCAGCGTGTCTGGCAGCGTGTCGGGTGTGTGTGGAGCACCGTGTGGAGCAGCGTGTCAGGTGTGTGTTGAGCAGCGTGTTGGGCAGCATGTCAGGCATGTGTCCGGTGCAGTGTGTCGAGCAGCATGTGGAGTAGTTTGTTGGGCAGCGTGTTAGGCGTGTGTCTGGCTGCGTGTGGAGCAGCGTGTCGGCTAGCGTGTCGGCTAGCGTGTCGGGCAGCGTGTCGGGCAGCATGACTATAGTGTGCTGGACAGCGCGTTGTCTTCCTTCCAGGAAGTGACTCTGATTTTCTAATATCCGCTTATCAATAGAGTTCTGCCATCAGCGATTTCGCTGCCTGTTCAAGATTGTTGTTTTTTAACTGGGAGAGAAGTTGTCAGATTCTGCGTCTGTCCTTCAGTCCTTCTTCGGAAAACAGATGAGAAAACTAACTGGTGCTCATAGACAACAAACATCAGTCGTCTGTGAGGAGCGACAGCACTGCAAGAGCTCCTGAGCAGCCGGCATTTCGACTGTGAGTGATTATTGCTAAAAGTGTTAATACAAGTCTAAAAATAGGCTTTCCTAAATATTGAAAAATACTCTTTCATGCAGTTGGGCTGGGCAAATCATACCAAACACATCTATGAACTGTTCAGTAACTTGCCTTTGTCTCTTTCTGATGGTCTCGTGACTCTGTGAGCTGTGTGTCTCAGAGTCTCCTGGATTCAGAGCCTGGGGCTGTGAACTCGCAGTTTCCATTTGCTTGGGCTCTTAACCTGCTGGCTGGTCTGTCAGTCCAGCAGCATGTCCGAGACTGTCAGTGTGCACTAAGAAGGAGGGAGCAGTGTATCACAGGCTATTAGCGTGCACTGGGAGGGAGCAGTGTGACACAGAGACCGTCAGTGTGCACTGGGATGGAGCAGTGTATCACAGGCTATTAGCGTGCACTGGGAGGGAGCAGTGTGACACAGACTGTCAGCGTGCACTGGGAGGGAGCAGTGTGACACAGAGACTGTCAGAGACTGGGAGGGAGCAGTGTGACACAGAGACCGTCAGTGTGCACTGGGAGGGAGCAGTGTGACACAGACTGTCAGTGTGCACTGGGAGGGAGCAGTGTGACACAGAGACTGTCAGTGTGCACTGGGAGGGAGCAGTGTGACACAGAGACTGTCAGTGTGCACTGGGAGGGAGCAGTGTGACACAGACTGTCAGTGTGCAGTGGGAGGGAGCAGTGTGACACAGACTGTCAGTGTGCACTGGGAGGGAGCAGTGTGACACAGACGGTCAGCGTGCACTGGGAGGGAACAGTGTGACACAGAGACTGTCAGTGTGCACTGGGAGGGAACAGTGTGACACAGAGACTGTCAGTGTGCACTGGGAGGGAGCAGTGTGACACAGACTGTCAGTGTGCACTGGGATTGAGCAGTGTGACACAGACTGTCAGTGTGCAGTGGGAGGGAGCAGTGTGACACAGACTGTCAGTGTGCACTGGGAGGGAGCAGTGTGACACACACTATGAGCGTGCACTGGGAGGGAGCAGTGTGACACAGACTGTCAGTGTGCACTGGGAGGGAGCAGTGTGACACAGACTGTCAGTGTGCAGTGGGAGGGAGCAGTGTGACACAGACTGTCAGTGTGCACTGGGAGGGAGCAGTGTGACACACACTATGAGCGTGCACTGGGAGGGAGCAGTGTGACACAGACTGTCAGTGTGCACTGGGAGGGAGCAGTGTGACACAGACTGTCAGTGTGCAGTGGGAGGGAGCAGTGTGACACAGACGGTCAGCGTGCACTGGGAGGGAACAGTGTGACACAGAGACTGTCAGTGTGCACTGGGAGGGAGCAGTGTGACACAGACTGTCAGTGTGCACTGAGAGGGAGCACTGTGACAGATTGTCAGTGTGCAGTGGGAGGGAGCAGTGTGATACAGACTGACAGCATGCACTGGGAGGGTGCAGGGTGTCATAGAGACTGTCAGTGTGCACTGGGAGGGAGCAGTGTGACACAGACGGTCAGCGTACGCTGGGAGGGAGCAGTGTGACACAGACGGTCAGCGTACGCTGGGAGGGAGCAGTGTGACACAGAGACTGACAGTGTGCACTGGGAGGGAGCAGGGTGACACAGACTGTCAGTGTGCACTGAGAGGGAGCAGTGTGACACAGAGACTGACAGTGTGCACTGGGAGGGAGCAGGGTGACACAGACTGTCAGTGTGCACTGAGAGGGAGCACTGTGACAGACTGTCAGTGTGCACTGGGAGGGAGCAGTGTGACACAGACTGTCAGTGTGCACTGGGAGGGAGCAGTGTGACACAGAGACTGTCAGTGTGCACTGGGAGGGAGCAGTGTGACACACACTATGAGCGTGCACTGGGAGGGAGCAGTGTGACACAGACTGTCAGTGTGCACTGGGAGGGAGCAGTGTGACACAGACTGTCAGTGTGCACTGGGAGGGAGCAGTGTGACACAGACTGTCAGTGTGCACTGGGAGGGAGCAGTGTGACACACACTATGAGCGTGCACTGGGAGGGAGCAGTGTGACACACACTATGAGCGTGCACTGGGAGGGAGCAGTGTGACACAGACTGTCAGTGTGCACTGGGAGGGAGCAGTGTGACACAGACTGTCAGTGTGCACTGGGAGGGAGCAGTGTGACACAGACTGTCAGTGTGCACTGGGAGGGAGCAGTGTGACACACACTATGAGCGTGCACTGGGAGGGAGCAGTGTGACACAGACTGTCAGTGTGCACTGGGAGGGAGCAGTGTGACACAGACTGTCAGTGTGCACTGGGAGGGAGCAGTGTGGGAGGGCACTAGGCAGGGAGCACTGGGTTTAGGCAGCTTGTCACAGACTGTCAGCACTATGTTCTTAGGTTCTCTGTGTTTCTGTCCAGATAGTTATCCTGCATGTCTGCAGGTCTGCAGTTTGCAGACGTGGTCTGCCTCTGAGTGGGCGAGCTTTGGATGCTGTATAATTTACCCGTGCCTGAGAGCTTGACTGTGTGAAACTAGGGTCTGGGGATCTCGGCCTTTCCTCTGTCTGAGAGACGCTATCTTTTTATTTATTCACCTGCTGTGGCCAAAGAGCAAAAGTTTAAATAAAAATAGAGAAAATATATTTTTTCCATGACATGTAGCTTCTGCTTTGACCTTCTCTCCTTCTTAAATTCAAATCCTTTCCTCTCCTGTGGAGCCAATTACACTGTTTCCCTTAGTTAGACTGGTTCAGTTATGTTTATACTGTTTCACTGGTTTATCTTGGTGGTGTTGGTGTTCAGGCTGAAGCTCTTCACTGGCGCAGCCACCCCTGACTGACTCACCCCACTCTCCCAGCCTCCTCAGGAATCACACCTTTCACTATGTCGCAGCTCAGGAGGCCTGTTTCTGTCAGGTGACTGTCCACTAGCCAGTGGGCCACACCGCCTCTGTGTCTGTGAGACAGGAGCCACGCTGGGCTCGGAGTGAGACAGGAGCCACACTGGGCTCGGAGTGAGACAGGAGCCAGGCTGGGTCAGAGTGAGACAGGAGTCACACTGGGGTCAGAGTGAGACAAGAGCCACACTGGGCTCGGAGTGAGACATGAGTCACACTGGGGTCCAGAGTGAGACAGGAGCCACACTGGGGTCCAGAGTGAGACAGGAGCCACGCTGGGCTCGGAGTGAGACAGGAGCCAGGCTGGGTCAGAGTGAGACAGGAGTCACACTGGGGTCCAGAGTGAGACAGGAGTCACACTGGGGTCAGAGTGAGACAGGAGCCACGCTGGGGTCAGAGTGAGACAGGAGCCACGCTGGGCTCAGAGTGAGACAGGAGCCACACTGGGCTCGGAGTGAGACAGAAGCCAGGCTGGGTCAGAGTGAGACAGGAGTCACACTGGGGTCAGAGTGAGACAGGAGCCACACTGGGCTCGGAGTGAGACATGAGTCACACTGGGGTCCAGAGTGAGACAGGAGCCACACTGGGGTCCAGAGTGAGACAGGAGCCACACTGAGCTCGGAGTGAGACAGGAGCCACACTGGGCTCGGAGTGAGACAGGAGCCACACTGGGGTCGGAGTGAGTCAGGAGCCACACTGGGGTCGGAGTGAGACAGGAGCCACACTGGGGTCAGAGTGAGACAGGAGCAACACTGGGCTCGGAGTGAGATAGGAGCCACGCTGGGCTCGGAGTGAGACAGGAGCAACGCTGGGGTCGGAGTGAGACAGGAGCCACACTGGGGTCAGAGTGAGACAGGAGCAACACTGGGCTCGGAGTGAGATAGGAGCCACGCTGGGCTCGGAGTGAGACAGGAGCAACGCTGGGCTCGGAGTGAGACAGGAGCCACACTGGGGTCAGAGTGAGACAGGAGTCACACTGGGCTCGGAGTGAGACAGGAGCCACGCTGGGCTCGGAGTGAGACAGGAGCCACGCTGGGCTCGGAGTGAGACAGGAGCCAGGCTGGGTCAGAGTGAGACAGGAGTCACACTGGGGTCAGAGTGAGACAGGAGCCACACTGGGCTCGGAGTGAGACATGAGTCACACTGGGGTCCAGAGTGAGACAGGAGCCACACTGGGGTCCAGAGTGAGACAGGAGCCACACTGGGCTCGGAGTGAGACAGGAGACACACTGGGCTCGGAGTGAGACAGGAGCCAGGCTGGGTCAGAGTGAGACAGGAGTCACACTGGGGTCAGAGTGAGACAGGAGCCACACTGGGCTCGGAGTGAGACATGAGTCACACTGGGGTCCAGAGTGAGACAGGAGCCACACTGGGGTCCAGAGTGAGACAGGAGCCACACTGGGCTCGGAGTGAGACAGGAGCCACACTGGGCTCGGAGTGAGACAGGAGCCACACTGGGGTCCAGAGTGAGACAGGAGCCACACTGGGCTCGGAGTGAGACAGGAGCCACACTGGGCTCGGAGTGAGTCAGGAGCCACGCTGGGGTCGGAGTGAGTCAGGAGCAACGCTGGGCTCGGAGTGAGACAGGAGCCACACTGGGGTCAGAGTGAGATAGGAGCAACGCTGGGCTCGGAGTGAGATAGGAGCCACGCTGGGCTCGGAGTGAGACAGGAGCAACGCTGGGCTCGGAGTGAGACAGGAGCCACACTGGGCTCGGAGTGAGACAGGAGCCAGGCTGGGCTCGGAGCGAGTCAGGAGCCAGGCTGGGCTCGGAGTGAGACAGGAGCCAGGCTGGGTTCGGAGTGAGACAGGAGCCAGGCTGGGTCAGAGTGAGACAGGAGTCACACTGGGCTCGGAGTGAGACAGGAGCCATGCTGGGCTCGGAGTGAGACAGGAGCCAGGCTGGGCTCGGAGTGAGTAGGCTGGTCAGTTAGAGACAGGCTAAAAGCTGGGAGTGATTCTGGGAGCTGTCACCACTCCTGCTGTTTTTTTAATCAGATAGCCCAGTTCCCAGCAGGAGTAGCAGATGTCCCACCTGCCCCTTCAGGCCCTGAGCTTCTGTCTCTGCAGGAGGGGTGGGTCTCATTCTCGCCTGCCTGGCGCTGCGGGCCTGCCTGCCTGCGCGATCTGCTGCCACGCTCATCCCACTGTCCTGATGAATATTAATTGAGTCACACACTCCTCGTGGTCCTCGGTACATCAGTTTCCATTAGTCACACTGTCACCCTTTTTAATAATTTTTTATTAACTCATCAACAGCTCGTGCGCCTGTGTGTGCGCGCGTATGCATGCACGAGTTTGGACACTGGCTGAAGCCAAGGTGCAGTTGTGATCTGATTAAGGAGCAGACACCAAGTAACCTGTGCCCTGCACATCCTCCCTGCTAACACATAGTGTACCTGCAGTATGTGATAAATCAGAGATACAGCTAGCACTGGCCTATAACCCTGTGTGTGATAAATCACAAAAAAGTTACAGCTGGTACTGGGCTATACTCCTGTTTGTGGTAAATCAGATACAGCTGGTGCAGGGCTGTACTCCTGTTTGTGGTAAATCAGATACAGCTGGTGCAGGGCTGTACTCCTGTTTGTGGTAAATCAGATACAGCTGGTGCAGGGCTGTACTCCTGCTTGTGGTAAATCAGATACAGCTGGTGCAGGGCTGTACTCCTGTTTGTGGTAAATCAGATACAGCTGGCGCAGGGCTGTACTCCTGCTTGTGGTAAATCAGATACAGCTGGTGCAGGGCTGTACTCCTGTTTGTGGTAAATCAGATACAGCTGGTGCAGGGCTGTACTCCTGTTTGTGGTAAATCAGATACAGCTGGTGTTGGGCTCTACCCGACACCCAGCTGGGTAAAAGTTTTCTCTCCAGGCTGTGGAGGTAAGAGAGTGCTCTTCTCAGTTGAGTCATGGGGTTACTAGGTGGGGAAGCCTGGCCTGGGTGCTGGTGTTGTTACAGTAAAGGCCATCTGTCCTGTGCCTCTGAAATGAATCAAGGGGGCATGGTGGGGCATAGAGGGGCAGGGCTGGGGTTCTTCTCAGAGAGCAATATCTGGGCTCCCCTGCTGTCCTGATCACCCCAGCTGCCACTCTCTCTGCAGGGGCCAAACTCCGACAACTCCTGCTGTTTTTAAAAGGAACGTTTAACTAATTAGCGACAGCTCAGGGCTCCGGGTTCGAGACTCGGACATTGTTCTTCACATGTCAGGACAGGTAGAGGAGTGGAGGAGGATCTAAGACACATATCCAGCTGTTAGCAGAGAGACTGGAGACCCATCACAGGAAACACAGTGTGGTCAGTATCACAGTGCTGGGCTGCAGTGTGGTCAGTATCACAGTGCCGGGCTGCAGTGTGGTCAGTATCACAGTGCTGGGCTGCAGTGTGGTCAGTATCACAGTGCCGGGCTGCAGTGTGGTCAGTGTCACAGTGCTGGGCTGCAGTGTGATTGGTGTCTCAGTATCACAGTGCTGGGCTGCAGTGTGGTCAGTGTCACAGTGCCGGGCTGCAGTGTGGTCAGTATCACAGTGCCGGGCTGCAGTGTGGTCAGTGTCACAGTGCTGGGCTGCAGTGTGATTGGTGTCTCAGTATCACAGTGCCGGGCTGCAGTGTGGTCAGTGTCACAGTGCTGGGCTGCAGTGTGGTCAGTGTCACAGTGCCGGGCTGCAGTGTGGTCAGTGTCACAGTGCCTGGCTGCAGTGTGATTGGTGTCTCAGTATCACAGTGCCGGGTTGCAGTGTGGTCAGTGTCACAGTGCCGGGCTGCAGTGTGGTCAGTATCACAGTGCCGGGCTGCAGTGTGGTCAGTGTCACAGTGCCGGGCTGCAGTGTGGTCAGTGTCACAGTGCCGGGCTGCAGTGTGGTCAGTGTCACAGTGCCTGGCTGCAGTGTGATTGGTGTCTCAGTATCACAGTGCCGGGCTGCAGTGTGGTCAGTGTCACAGTGCCGGGCTGCAGTGTGGTCAGTATCACAGTGCCGGGCTGCAGTGTGGTCAGTGTCACAGTGCCGGGCTGCAGTGTGGTCAGTATCACAGTGCCGGGCTGCAGTGTGGTCAGTGTCACAGTGCCGGGCTGCAGTGTGGTCAGTGTCACAGTGCTGGGCTGCAGTGTGATTGGTGTCTCAGTATCACAGTGCTGGGCTGCAGTGTGGTCAGTATCACAGTGCCAGGTTGCAGTGTGGTCAGTATCACAGTGCCGGGCTGCAGTGTGGTCAGTGTCACAGTGCCGGGCTGCAGTGTGGTCAGTGTCACAGTGCCTGGCTGCAGTGTGATTGGTGTCTCAGTATCACAGTGCCGGGCTGCAGTGTGGTCACTATCACAGTGCTGGGCTGCAGTGTGGTCAGTATCACAGTGCCGGGCTGCAGTGTGGTCAGTGTCACAGTGCTGGGCTGCAGTGTGGTCAGTGTCACAGTGCTGGGCTGCAGTGTGATTGGTGTCTCGGTATCACAGTGCCGGGCTGCAGTGTGGTCAGTATCACAGTGCCGGGCTGCAGTGTGGTCAGTGTCACAGTGCCGGGCTGCAGTGTGGTCAGTGTCACAGTGCCTGGCTGCAGTGTGATTGGTGTCTCAGTATCACAGTGCCGGGCTGCAGTGTGGTCACTATCACAGTGCTGGGCTGCAGTGTGGTCAGTATCACAGTGCCGGGCTGCAGTGTGGTCAGTGTCACAGTGCTGGGCTGCAGTGTGGTCAGTGTCACAGTGCTGGGCTGCAGTGTGATTGGTGTCTCGGTATCACAGTGCCGGGCTGCAGTGTGGTCAGTATCACAGTGCCGGGCTGCAGTGTGGTCAGTGACTGTCTGTTCTTGTTCTCTCTATGTGTGGTTTCCTCTTGCTGTCACAGTAATGTGAAGGAGACAGACTTCTTTTCTCTCTACATTATTGCTCTTCCACTTATACATATTTATCACCACTACTGTTCTCCCTTCTGAAATGTTCAGTAGACATAAATCTGGCTCCCCTCAAATGAATGTCTTTGCCCCTGCCACAGACACACACACACTATTATTTATTATTTTATTTATTTATAAAGAAACTCTTTTAACTTTCTTTACATCAGTTTCTGGGAGACAGGAGGGAGATGAATTTATCACCCCTGTTCACAGTCTCATAAACACATTCCACAAGCCTTCTCCACCAGCAAGACGTCTCCTTGCTCCTTTGCTGGAGAACTAGCACACTGTCTGACCACTGTCTGACCTGCACACTGTCTGACCACTGTCTGACCTGCACACTTTCTGACCACTGTCTGACCAGCACACTGCCTGACCTGTAGCTGTAGCTACAGTGATAGAGCTGTAATGCTGTAGTATAGCTCAGTGATAGAGTGATAATACTATAGTATAGGTCAGTGGCAGTGTGGTTATACTGTAGTATAGCTCAGTGGCAGTGTGGTAATACTGTAGTATAGGTCAGTGGCAGTGTGGTAATACTGTAGTAGAGCTCAGTGGCAGTGTGGTAATACTGTAGTAGAGCTCAGTGCCAGTGTGGTAAGACTGTAGTATAGCTCAGTTATAGAGCTGTAATGCTGTAGTATAGCTCAGTGATAGAGCTGTAATGGTGTAGTATAGCTCAGTTATAGAGCTGTAATGCTGTAGTATAGCTCAGTGATAGAGCTGTAATGGTGTAGTAGAGCTCAGTGATAGAGCTGTAATACTGCAGTAGAGCTCAGTGATAGAGCTGTAATGCTGTAGTAGAGCTCAGTGATAGAGCTGTAATGGTGTAGTAGAGCTCAGTGATAGAGCTGTAATACTGCAGTAGAGCTCAGTGATAGAGCTGTAATGCTGTAGTAGAGCTCAGTGATAGAGCTGTAATGGTGTAGTAGAGCTCAGTGATAGAGCTGTAATACTGCAGTAGAGCTCAGTGATAGAGCTGTAATGGTGTAGTAGAGCTCAGTGATAGAGCTGTAATACTGCAGTATAGCTCAATGGCAGTGTGGTAAGACTGTAGTATAACTCAGTGATAGAGCTGTAATGCTGTAGTAGAGCTCAGTGACAGTGTGGTGACACTATATACAGTATACACACTTACACATACAGTCTTTTTGAGGAGTCGTTATTCTTCTTTAGCTGCTCTCATACGTATTGATCCTGTTATGTACACAAGCACACAGTGCTTCTGAATAATTAAAGCTCGTTAAAGGAGGTATTTAATTATTCAGTGGCTGCTCTTGTGTAATTAATATTGTAGAGCTATGTGTAGACGTGTGTTTCCTCCACTCCCTCTCCCAGGAGCTGGGGCGGCTGCAGGTGGGGGCCTTGTGGTCTCAGGTGGATGCCCCAAGGGTGCACTGTGATCTTGACCTCAGGTCCTGGTGCCCATGGTCCTCACATGGAGCACATGGTCAATGTTTGGGCCTCCCTCTGCCAAGCTGGGACAGACAGAGGCCTGGGTGCTTCAAGATCCACTGAGCCCCTGTCCAGGACCTGGGCCTGACCACTGTCCAGAACCCAGGGCCTGACCACTGTCCTGAGCACAGGGCTAGCCTGTCCAGAACCCAGGGCCTGACCACTGTCCTGAGCACAGGACTAGCCTGTCCAGAACCCAGGGCCTGACCACTGTACTGAGCTCAGGTCTAGCCTCCTGTCCAGAACCCAGGGCCTGACCACTGTCCTGAGCACAAGGCCTGACCACTGACCAGAACCCAGGGCCTGACCACTGTCCTGAGCACAGAGTTAGCCCACTGCCCTGACTCTGGGCCAGCACTCTGTCTAGAACTAAGACTTATTGTATTAGATTGTCGTTATAATAATTTTGTGCACTTAACATTTGTGAAAGCAATGTGATGTGTACATTCTAGGAGTTTTAATCCAAATGAATCCTTGAAACGATACAGTGGTGATGTCTTCAGGGTCCTGCTAGAGTCTTTCTGGGGGTTGCAGGACTGTGCTGCTCAGTCTGCTCATATGTGCCATATGCCCCATTGCACTATCACCACATCATCCTGTCACCTTCTCATCCCATCATACCATCGTCCTGCCACCTCCTCACACCATCACCTCCTCACCACATCAACCCATCATCCTGTCACCTTTTCACCTCCTCACCCCATGACCCCATTGTCCTTTCACCTCCCTCACCTCCTCACCTCTTCACCCCATCACCTCTTCACCTCCTTATCCAGTCACCCCATAACCTCCCTCACCTCCCTCACCTCCCTCACCTCCTCACCTTTTCACCCCATCACCTCTTCACCTCCTTATCCAGTCACCCCATAACCTCCCTCACCTCCCTCACCTCCTCACCTCTTCACCCCATCACCTCTTCACCTCCTTATCCAGTCACCCCATAACCTCCCTCACCTCCTTACCTCCTCACCCAGTCACCCCATCACCTCCCTCACCTCCCTCACCTCCTCACCCAGTCACCCCATCACCTCCCTCACCTCCCTCACCTCCTCACCCAGTCACCCCATCACCTCCCTGACCTCCTTCACATCCTCACCCCATCACCTCCTTACCCCATTACCTCCTGTCCTCACCTCCTCACCTCATCATCTCATCACCTCCTCACCCTATCAACCCATTAATATGTCGATTCATCACCCCATCACCTCCTCACTCCATCACCCCAACGCCCCGTCAACTCATCAACCTGTCGCCTCCTCACCCCATCACCCTGTTGCCCTGTCACCATCACCCTTTTTCCTCTTCATCGCCTCGTCACCCCATCTCCCTGTTGCCTCATCTCCTCATCACCCTGTCAAGACTCGAAACACACTTCCTGGAGTGTGTGATTTTGTCTCCTGGCTCAGCTTCCCTGCTCTTGCCAGAGGTCAGCAGGCCTTTCCAGACAGCGCCCCCTACTGGCCACGTCCCTGCTGCGCAGCTCTGTCCTGGACGGCAAGATGTCTCTCGTGAAGTGGCTCGTACTTGACTAGCAATTTCAGTTTCATTACCTAACGGAGCGGTTTCTTCCTGCTGGTGGAGAGTGGGTCCCGATCACAGCCAACTCCAGTTCTGCGCTATTACTGCCAAGCCGAAATTACTCCGGTAATAGCGCCGCGATGCTAATATAAATCCACAGTCCGCCGGGGACACCCTGCAGCCTCGCACAATTTATTGCCGTAATGTATTCCGACTCCTTGCCTTATTTTCCTCGTGGTAATTGTGCGGAATTGGGCTTTGACCCATGCGTTTTATTGCTTGTTAATATGCACTCCTTACAAACACACTCCAATGGCTATTATACTGGAACTGGCAGTCGACACCGAGCTGGCAGATAGGAGCACTTGTCTGAATCCATCAGGGACCTGCTGTGTGAAGCAAATGAGCAGTGTGTGGGTGCATGTGTGTGTGTGTGTGTGCACGCTTGCGTGTCTGTATGCGTGTCGTGTGCACACATTTCCGTGTGTGCGTGTTGTCTACACATGTATGTGTGTGTTGTGTGTGACATACGAGTTGTGCATACATGAGCACACGTGAGCATGCATGTTTGTATGCGAGTCATGTGTGATGTGTGTACGTCCATGGATGTGTGTGTGTGCATGTGTCCGTGTGAGTGTGTTGTGTGTTGTGAGTATGTGTGTGTGTTGTGTGTTGTGAGTACGTGTGTGTATGTGCATGTGTGTATTTGTGTGTCGTGTGTTATGCGTACATAGAAGTGTGTGCATGTAAGTGTGTGTCGTGTGCACATGTGTGTGTGTGTGTGCGTGCATTTGTTTTGCACCCATGTATGTGTGAGTACAAGTGTGTCATGTGTACATGCCTGTGTGTGTTCTGAGACTCTGATCCAAGTTCATTACTGTCTTGGAAGTATCGGCCTTTAATCAACAATTAGGTCAGCTCTCTTCCTCTGTCCGTCAGGGCTGCTGCTGTTGGGCTTGAAAGAGCTCTTCTTGTTAAGCGCCGAGCTGATTAGCGCTTGACAGAATTCAGCAGCTTGTCTGGAAGTCTCTGGCTAAAGCTGGTAGAGGGAATCGATGAGTCCCAGTCCGCCCAATCCCACCACACGTGTCCTGCTGTGTAGTAAACGCACATTACAGCAGAGCTAATTAAGACAAAACTGCAGAGCAAATTGCTTTGCATGGCGGAGTAAGAGGGCTTAGTCAGGCCCTATTTCTCTGCCAGCTCTCGGTGTGAGCTTCCTGTTGGCATGTCAGGGTACCAGCAGTGGGGGGGGGGGGGCAGTGATGCCCTGTGGCACATTAAAAAGCTTCAGTGTATTTGTCTGCACAGTGCCGTGTGAGAGCTCAACCTCCAGTACATGGTTCAAGAGCAAAGCAGCGTGGGAGACTTGTTACAAAGTGTTGCTACTGTTGAAGGAGTCAGGAAGGAGCTGCCCAGCCATATCATTGAAGCCAGTACCCTGGTTTCTTTCAGACGGGCCAGAGGGGCAGAATGTATCTCATATTTGTCATATATGTTGACTATGTAGCATGTCCACAGTCCCGGTTGTAACTTTGGGCCCTGGTCAGTCAGAACCAGAGAAGCAATCCTGCTGGCCTAGAATACCACAATTAAAGACCCTGTAGGGCTGCTTCATCTTTAAAAAAACAAATCTGCGGGAGGGTTTAATGTGTGCTGCTGGAGAAATTGGTGTTCCTGACCTTGGTGCAGAAAGATCCTATTTTAATTGACTCAGTGCTGGAGGCCTTGAGCAGCACAGCTGTTTATATCACTTTAATAACCTGTAGTGCTGCAGTGATAGACAGGAGAGAACAGGACAGAACAAGGAGGAACTGCAGAGACTTTGCTCTCACTTCTTACCTGTCCCCCTGCTCACCCTCACCTCTCGCCACTCTCCCTGCTCACCCTCACATCTCATCATTCTCCCTGCTTACCCTCACCTCTCACCATTCTCCCTGCTCACCCTCACCCTCACCTCTCACCACTCTCCCTGCTCACCCTCACATCTCATCATTCTCCCTGCTTACCCTCACATCTCATCATTCTCCCTGCTCACCCTCACCTCTCACCATTCTCCCTGCTCACCTCTCGCCACTCTCCCTGCACACCCTCACCCTCACCTCTCGCCACTCTCCCTGCTCACCCTCACATCTCATCATTCTCCCTGCTCACCCTCACATCTCATCATTCTCCCTGCTCACCCTCACCTCTCGCCACTCTCCCTGCTCACCCTCACATCTCATCATTCTCCCTGCACACTCTCACCTTGTCACCATTCTCCCTGCACACCCTCACCCTCACCTCTCGCCACTCTCCCTGCTCACCCTCACCTCTCGCCACTCTCCCTGCTCACCCTCACATCTCACCATTCTCCCTGCACACCCTCACCCTCACCTCTTGCCACTCTCCCTGCTCACCCTCACCTCTCACCATTCTCCCTGCTCACCTCTCACCACTCTCCCTGCTCACCCTCACTATTTTCCCTGCACACTCTCACCTCTCACAATTCTCCCTACTCACCCTCACCTCTCACCACTCTCCCTACTCATCCTCACCATTCTCCCTGCACACTCTCAGCTCTCACCATTATCTCTACTCACCCTCACCCTTCTCCCTGCACACTCTCACCTCTCACCATTATCTCTACTCACCCTCATCATTCTCCCTGCACACTCTGACCTCTCACCACTCTCCCTGCTCACCCTCACCTCTCACCTCTCACCTCTCACCACTCTCCCTGCACACCCTCACCTCTCACCTCTCACCACTCTCCCTGCTCACCCTCACCTCTCACCACTCTCCCTGCTCACCCTCACCTCTCACCTCTCACCACTCTCCCTGCACACCCTCACCTCTCACCACTCTCCCTGCTCACCCTCACCTCTCACCTCTCACCACTCTCCCTGCACACCCTCACCTCTCACCTCTCACCACTCTCCCTGCACACCCTCACCTCTCACCACTCTCCCTGCTCACCCTCACCTCTCACCTCTCACCACTCTCCCTGCTCACCCTCACCTCTCACCACTCTCCCTGCACACCCTCACCTCTCACCACTCTCCCTGCACACCCTCACCTCTCACCACTCTCCCTGCACACTCTCACCTCTCACCACTCTCCCTGCTCACCCTCACCTCTCACCTCTCACCACTCTCCCTGCTCACCCTCACCTCTCACCTCTCACCACTCTCCCTGCTCACCCTCACCTCTCACCATTCTCCCTGCACACTCTCACCTCTCACCACTCTCCCTGCTCACCCTCACCTCTCACTACTCTCCCTGAACACTCTGACCTCTCACTATTCTCCCTGCACACTCTCACCTCTCGCCACTCTCCCTGCTCACCCTCACCTCTCACCACTCTCCCTGCGCACTCTGACCTCTCGCCCCTCTCCCTGCACACCCTCTCCTCTCACCTGTCCCCCTAAACACCCTCTCCTCTCACCTGTCCCCCTAAACACCCTCTCCTCTCCCTGTGTTTCCCTGCGGCTCTGCTCTGTGTGAGTGCACCAGTCATTTAACCCTTCACCTGGGTCGCCAGTCATCAGAGGTGTGAAAAGGATTCATACACTGACATTCCACCTTCAATCACAGTCGATGTGTCCTCTGTGCCTTTACATATTCATATAAGCCATTATAAACCGAAATTCAAATATATTTCTAGTTTTTCTATCTGAGAAAATATTTGAAGCCATCTTTTACATGGGGCTGTCTTTTGGTCAGCACTGAGGTTTTAAACCCATGGTAGAAAAAATAATTTAATTAAACTTTGATTTGTTATGATTCTGGTCTCTGCATCCTGTACATCAGTGTGCGTGTTGTTCCTGCTGTGCTATACTTTCTGTTTTAATTAACAGCACTCTGTGCTAATTAGCACACGTGTGCCGTTCCACGGCCAGGAGCAAAAAACCTGAGAGAGAGAGAGACGAGAGAGTGGAGGAAGAGATTTTATTTTACTTTATTCTCTTGAATATTCAAAGCTTTTCACGTAAGACATGTCAATAAAGCATTTCTAAATTTGAATCGGAGAGAGAAGAGGCAGGAGGTACAAGGTTGACTCTTTCCAGGGCAGGATGCAATATCTGAGCCAGGATCTGGAGGGCTGGGAGCCCTGTCCTGTCTCGGACAGCCATGCAGAGCCAGTGTCACGGCCGGACAGGTGAGAGGGTGGCAGCAGGAGCTGGACAGGACACCTGCCAGGAGTTTGTGTCAGTGCCCAGCGGTCAGGCTGGCAGCAGGTCAGAGCAGCTCAGCTGCGGAGAGGACAGAGCTGGATAAGACACCTGCCTGCCAGGAGTCAGTCTTAAACTTACTGGTACTAGAGATCCACAATAAAATTAAAAATCGCAGTTTCAAAGGAGGACCCAGGACGCCCGCAGTTCAGGACCCTGTGTATGCCCTGTTGCACCTTGCTTCTGACGCGCACACCACTCCAGCTGTTTAAAGATCTGCTGGTTTCTGAGACAGAGGCCAGGGTCTGCGGTGTTGGTGCCACTGGGCCCAGTGCAGGCTGGGAGCCAGGCCCACACTCGGTCTCTCTCGGTTCTGCGCAAGCGCTCTCGTCGGGTCGCAGGCCTCTGTCCGGAAGGACTGGAGGCACCGGGCTCACTCGACAGATCTTAGACCCCTGTCCTGTGTGTCTGTAGCTCAGGTAGAAAGGCTCTGTAGTTTGGGCTTTTCAGGTAGGTGATGCCTCGTAGCCACCTGTGAGATCTGACTGCTCCAGAGCCCAGATGTAGTGAAGGCGAGGGTGAGGCCCAGGCTGCAGGCGTAGTGTGTAGTGTGTAGTGTGTAGTGTGTAGCCTTGTTCCCTTTGTCTCGTTCCCTTCGTCTCCCTCCCAGGCCGCAGCCTGCGCTGTAACAATCCGAATCACCACTGCTGGTTCACCGCTGCGGCTGCCTTCTCCTGGATAAACGCATTCGCGCGCCTGAACTGTTTTAATTATACTAAGCTGGCGGAGCCTGAAATGCAAACTTGTGCAAGTGTGCCGTGCCAAGGCAGGAGAGCACGTGGCTGTCCCCGCACCCCGCTGCAGGAGGCGTGGCGATGGTGCAGGCTGGCTGATCCCATTCCACTCCGTTAGCTGTGCTTTACCAACCCCAGATTCCATACTGAGCAGTACAACTGAACACCCCCGGCCCCCTCCTCCCTTCCACAGGGCCCTAGTCAGTGACAGTCCGATTGCTCTTGGGATGGCCGAGCGGCTCGTTTAGACTTCAGGACCAGGCTGTCCCGCCCTGAGCAGAAGAGCACCTCTGTCACTTGAGGTCCTCGGGATCCTGGGTCAGGCCTGATCCTGTCACGTTCACATTAACTTCAGGGTCCTGTTGACTGACTGGGATCTTGGACCCCTGGGCCTAGGACTACCGAGCCAGGGCATGTTGGACCGGACCGGGCCGGGCCTGTTGTAACCAGCTGGCGCTCCTGAGACGCGTGAGTGGAGTGGTGCTCACTGACGGGTGGCCGGTGGCCAGGAAGCTACGAATTTGGAGCACCCTTTGTTGACAGCTGCGACAGACAGGGGTGTGTGAAAGTGTTTGTTAGTCCCCAAGATGATGGTCCAAAAGCAGAACCGCAGTTTGAATGCAGGACAGCCGTCCTGAAATTGAGCCCCGAGCTGAGCCCGGCGGTGGCTCTGCTAGCGTGAGCTGGGCGCTGTGGGGTGCAGAGTGCAGGGTAGAATTTGTGGTCTGCTGGGAAGTGGGAGCTGTGGGGACTCCGCCGCTGCAGGCGGGGAGCTGTTCAAGCTCAGTTCGAAGATTGTTCGGACATGTGGAACGTTTCTGTGGAGGGCTGGCGGGGGCTGCTGGGAGGCGAGTGAGTGGTCTCCGAGCCCTGTGGGGGGAGGGGTGGTTCTCAGACAAGAAACACAATCCATGAAACCACAGCCCCCTGAAAGGTCTGTATAAATGCCATAGGTCTCATGAGGGAATCCTGCACGATTCCTCCCAGCCCACGACTGACTCGTCTACGCCTTTCCGCACAGGAGGATAAGACAGACTTTAAACCAGGTTACCCGAATCCAGTGTGCAGAAGAGCTTGGAGCGACTCGCAGGAATAGTGTGCTGGTGTCCCAGTGAAGAGAACAGTGTCCCAGTGTCTCAGTGGGAGAGGACAGTATCCTGGTGTCTCAGTGTTCTGGTGTCTCAGTGAGAGAGGACAGTGTCCAAGTGTCCTGGTGTCCCATTGTCTCAGTGAGGGAGGACAGTGTCCTGGTGTCGTCGTGTCACAGTGCCTCAGTGGGAGAGGACAGTGTCCCAGTGTCCTGGTGTCCCATTGAGAGAGGACAGTGTCCCAGACCCCCACTGAGAGAGTACAGTGTCTCAGTGTCCCAGAAAGAGAGAGCAGGGAATACTATATGTTATGATAAATAGTACTCTGATGTCTGACTGCATGGCAGCTATGTGAATGATATCTGTGAGGTGTTTGGCCAGGACTCTTCTCATCTGCTCGTCTGCAGCCTGTTCAAACAGCCTGTGTGTCTGACATGATTGTCCCGCAGCTGGATAAATACACAGATGAGTAAATCCGGAGCCCTGCCCTGCTGGAGCACAGAGATAACAACGCTGGACCTGAGGCGTGAGTGCAGGGCCTGACTCAGACTGTCACTTTCCAGAGACAGCACTCTGCTGAGCCCGTCTGCCAGAGGGCTGTCCTGTGAACGGTCTTGGAAAGAGACTGTTGGGATGGAGGGAAGGATCCTGCTTGATCTTCTTCTTTACTCCTCTTCTCCATCTCTTCCTAACCCTCTAATCTAACCCTCTTCATCCCTGTCAAACTCAACTTCAAGGGCTTTATTCGCACGGCCAGTAAGTTCCAGTGTTGGCAAAGCAAGAAGTGTTAGCAGAAACATATTGGGCATTTTCAGTCATGTACAAAAAAAACTTGTTCTGAGAGACTCACTCTCTTCCTCGGGCTCTGATAGCAGATCACATTCTGGGCTGCAGCTCTATTGAGTTTCTTCCCCAGTAGGATTGGAAGCTGTTATGGTTCTGGCAGGAGTGGGAATTAGATTAATTATTTTGGGGAAGAATGTTTTTTGAATCCCAGGATACTTCTTACAGTGCGGCAGAAAGTGCATCTCTGTGTTTTCTCCTTGCTGGCAGTGAGAGCAAGCGAACTGTGTTCACCGAGTCTCTGCTTCATCACGCTCTGTTTCTCTTTGCTGTTTCTTACCCTGGTCGAATATTCTGCTGGTGTGTGTTGTCTGTTTAGGGCACTTTAGCATTCACGTTGGTGTTGTGTGGTTTGCGCTGTGAGTTGGTTGATTTTGATTCGTGTTGCTCCAGCAGTGCTGTCCTGAGGCTGGCTGGTGTCAGTGAGCCTCAGGACCAGCTGGCTGAGGGGGCTCTTCTCTGGGCTCAGCTCTGGGCTCAGCAGGGCCTTGTGATAATGGGAGTTCTGGACAGTTTTTCAAGTGTAGCCAATTTGATTGCTCTTTTAACTATATTGATTAGCAAGGGGTATTGGCCTAATTCGGCCCTGTTAGTAGGAGTTGCTCTCTGCACAGACCTCTGTGTTCAGGGCTTCTATGGGTTGTTTGTCCCATTTAGTGCAATCCTAGTCTATGATTGGACCCACACTTCACTGCCATATAGTGTTGGATTAGACATTCAAATATTCATCGCTCTTGCCCTGTGATGGCCTGGCGCCCGGTCCAGGGTGTACCCTGCCTTGTGCTTGTTGCTGGGGCAGAAATGCTGGAGCTGCAGACTGATCCAGCATTTCTGCTATTTTACTGATAGAGATACTGAACAGTGTGGGGCCAAGAGCTGCAGACTGTTCCAATATCTCTGCTTTCTTACTGATAGAGATACTGAACAGTGTGAGACCAAGTGCTGCAGACTGTTCCAATATCTCTGTTAGCTTACTGTTATAGATATTGAACAGTGTTGGGCTCAGACTGCAGCCCTGTCTCACCCCTTGACCCTGAGTGAAGAATTCTGTCCTTTTGTTTTCGATTTTCACTGCACTTATTCTCTGAGTAAATTGACTTAATTACATCATAAACTTTACCTCCTACGCCACTTTGAAGAGGTTTGCAAAATAGTCCTTTGTGCCAAATTGAGTCAGATGCCTTTTTTGAAATCAATAACGTAGGTCAATATTGTTCTGTGGTTTTTTTGGTGGAAAAAATGTTTGTAAGTGTGTGTAGGGTGTATATGTGATTGGGTATGCGGCGGTTTGGTATGAAGGTGATCTAACTTTTACTCAGGACACTGCTCAGTGATAAAGGTGTTTGTGTATTCATGATACTGCAGGACATCTCCCCCAGATGATTTCTCTCTGGGAAGGTCAGTATTGGGGTATTCAATTCAATTCACTTTCAATTCAAGCTTTATTACCCTCTGGGGGAAATGTGTTTTACGGTACAGTCCAATACAATACTACAACAAGGAAGACAAGCTTTAACGACAGAGACAATAGTGTTAAAAGAGATCAGAGAGAAGAGAGCTATTGCAGTGGAGTCTGATACATTTACACCTGGAGGCACAGAGGCGTCTCCCAGATGAGAGCAGTGTAAATTGAATATGGAGAGGGTGAGACACACACTCCATACTGCTCTTGGCCTTCTTTACAGCATTCTGTTTGTGGAGGGTATTTAAGTTGATTGGTTCTAATTATTTTGCCACTTATTTTCACTAATTTTCTCAACCTATTATCAACAGTCCTGAAGTTACCAAACCAGTAAGTGAGACAGTATTCTACACTTTCTATTAATGGCTTAAAGAAAAGTGGTAAAATAGTTCTCTCTACCTTGAAATGGTTGAGTTTCCTAAGAAAAAAGTTATCTAAGTTGTCCTTTTTTATAAATGGTGTCATGTTTGTCCTATCTCAGGTTTTTTTTCTGTGTCCAGTCCTGAGTACTTGTAGTTATTGATCATGTTTACAGCCTGACTGATAATTACTGTAGATTGGAGGGGTGTTGCTTTTCCCTAAAATCAGTGACCAGTTCCTTTGTTTTCAAGACACTTGACTTCAGAGAGAACTCATCACACCACTTAGTAAACTTGTTTAGAATGGTCCCATGATGATTTTCGAGGTCCTGTAATACGCTGACCAGGGCTGTGTCTTCAGCAAATGTAATGAGATGTCTGTCTGTGTTTGCTCTTGCAGTCATTAGAGCACAAAATGTACAGTAGGGGAAAAAGACACAGCCCTGCGGTGATCCAGTGGAAGTGTAGTGAAGGTCAGATAACTATTTCCCCCATTTGAGCTGTTCAGACCTGTTTGTGAAGAAGTCTACAACCCATCCTGTCAAGTTACTGTTTAAGATAAGATCAGTTTACTTTATTGACCATATACAACTTCTTGTATTGGGAATTTGTCTTTTCACATATCCCAACTTGCTCTCCATGAGACACAGACACAGAGGCAGGGAGAGAAGTTTGGGGTCCGAGCGCAGGGTCAGCCGAACTGGCAACCTTCCAGCCACAGGTGCAGATCCTTAGCCACAGAGCCACAGCACCGCCCCATTAAACTGAAGAACTTTGAGAGCTTCCATGCAAGCAGCAGTGTTTGTATTGTATTAAAAGCAGATGGAAAATCAAAATAAGATCCTTACAAATGTCTTTGCTTGGTCATGATGCTGATAGACCAGTTTGAACTGTGTGCAGTTCATGATACTGCAGAATACCTGCTCCAGGTTACTGATCACAAGGCACTCTCCAGTCCTTCACCATATAACAGAGATTCCTCTAGATCCATCTCTCCTCCTCTCTGCCTGCCTCTCTCTCGCACTGCGATCCCGACAGTGGGACGTTCTCTGTCTTGCACAGTGTGATGGCGCCCGTTGGCTTCTGCAAAATTCATGCCCAAATTAAAATTTTAAATAGCTGTAGCTGGTTAAAAATGCATGGAGCAGGGGGAGATGGCGACGTGTGTCAGTCTTGTCTCCGGTGCCCCCTGCTGTGAAGCGCCAGCGAGCTCCTCTCCTGCTGTACTGTTACTATGATGATGCAGTCTGGGGACCGCAGGGCTTGCAGGCATGCTGGGCCTGTGTGATGAGTATCCCCAGCACCAGCCAAGCGCATGAGATGTATGGAGAAACACATCACCTCAGTTTGCTTTCTGGATGCATTGTGATGCTGGAAATGTTTGTACAGCACTCGGATCATGCTTGGACTGGGTTTGTGATGTCTGTGCCTCTGAGCCTAGCAGGACTTCTGTCTGCAACAGTATGGGAGGGAGGGCGAAGGATGGGTGGATTTGGTTGGTGGATTGGGTATGTGGATGGGTGTGTTGAGTTGGTAGAGGAGTGGGTTGGGTTGGTGGTTTGGGTTGATGAGTTGGTGGATTGGGTTGGTGGATTGGGTAAGTGGGTGGGTGGATTGAGTTGGTAGAGGAGTGGATTGGGTTGGTGGTTTGTGTTGATTGGTGGTGTGGGTTTATGAGTTGGTAGATGAATGGGCTGGTGGATTGAGTTGGTGGATTGGGTAAGTGGATGGGTAGATTGGGTTGGTGGATTGATGGATGGGTGGGTATATGAGGTTAGTGGATTGGATTGGTGGGTTGATGGTTGAATGGATGGATTGGGTCAATGGATGGGTGGTTTAGGTTGTTAGAGGAGTAGATTAGATTAGTGGATGGGTGGATTAGGTTGTTAGTCGAGTAGATTGGATTAGTGGAGGGGTGTATTGGGATGGTAGACGGGTATATTGAGTTAGTGGATTGGACGGGTGGATTGACGGATGGATGTATGAGGTTAGTGGATTGCATTGGTGGATTGATGGATGGGTGGGTGGATTAGGTTGTTAGATGAGTGGATTAGATTGGTAAATTGGGTTACTGGATGGGTGTATTGGGATGGTAGATGGATATATTGAGTATGTAGATTGGAAGGGTGGATTGATGGATAGATGGATGAGGTTAGTGGATTGGACTGGTGGACTGGGTAAATGGGTGGATTGTGCTGCTGGGTGGATGAATTGTGTTAGTGGATGTATTGATGTTTAGCTGGGCTCGTTTGGACCTGTTCAAAGCCTCTTCGTGATGCTTGCTCATGGCTTCGGTTAACACATTTATCCTGCCTCCCCTGTGGAGCAGGAGGGCCGAGCAGGAGCCTCTCTGTCGTCTGTCTGTGCTTGCCTGAGATTAGCTCTATTATTAGAAGACAGTCCTGGTTGCTGTCGGCAGGAGACCTAGTTCTGCTAGTGCTTGTATATTGGGTAAACCTACCCTGCATTCAACTCTGCTCCTGGATTGTAACAGGGGCTGCTCATTCGTGCTGTGCTAGTCTCGTAATAGGGTTTTGTTTAATACAACATTGAGACAGGAGGATAATCTGATTCCAGACAGGTAGTGCTTCCTGCATCCCCGCCACTTGCTCTCTGTACACGGCTGGAATACACCAAAATAATCGAACACTCTGATGTCTCCCCTCTCAACCCCTCACTTCCTCACCTTAAATTTCCCCTCTATGCTCCCCTCTGCAGCTCTTGAGAGGCCACTCAACTAGCTAGACTACAAAGCCACGCTGCCCAGGGCCTCTGGGAGAGGTGATGTCATTTCCTTTGCGAGATTCTGTCGTGTTTGGGCAGTAATAGGTGACTCACTTTCAGAACCAGGAATCTGTTTGATGCCCACCCAGAGGAACTCTAGACGCATGGGAGTAACTCCTGCTGTGAGCTGGAAATTGTTGAGCGCAGCACCATGCCCCAGGTCCTGTCTGTGTGCCAGGGAGATGTCCCATGTGCCTTTGTGCCAGGGAGACGTCCTGTGTTCCTCTGTGCCTGGGAGACATCTTGTGCGGGATGCAGTGGTCTGCTGTGCTGAAGTGTGTCCCAGTTTCCCATCTCTGATCTGATGCAACACACAGGGAGAAATGGAGATCTGTGTGCAGACCTGACTCGGGCTTGCAGAGCCATTGTGGTGCTATCCAATAATGAGGTTTCAAGAACAGCGGCCCCCCCCGAGGAAGAGCAGGAAGGGGACCCTCTCAGAGCCCTGTTTCCAGAGAGGCCCTGACTCTTGTGTGTAGATGTGCTGCACTGATTCAGCGGCCTCATGGAAGCTGGAGGGTGTGCTGTAATGTGCTAATAAACTGTCTTAACGAGGCTCTGATTAATCCAGCATGCAGCACTTTGTTCATGCTGGAGTCATAATGCTGCAGCTGAGAGCTGTTTCCTGCTGATCGATAACAATCTCTGATCCTTACAGCCTCTGTCACCGCTGGCCCCTCTGGACCAGAACCAGAACACAGCTGTCATGAAGCTGGCATGTGACTGGGGGCGTGTGGTGTGTGGGAGGATCCTGTGTGTCTGATGGTGTACAGTATATGTGTGTGACGCAGTGTGTGTTGATCTGTGTTGTAGTAGTGTGTGTGTTTGTGTGTGTGTGTGTGTGTGTGTGTGTGTGTGTGTGTGTGTGTGTGTGTGTGTGTGTGTGTCGGTCTGTGCTGTAGCAGTGTGTGTGTAGATCTGTGCTGTAGAAGTGTGTGTGTTGGTCTGTGCTGTAGCAGTGTGTGGTGTGTGTGTTAGTCTGTCTGTGCTGTAGTAGTGTGTGTGTGTAGATCTGTGCTGTAGCGGTGTGTGTGTTGGTCAGTCTGCGCTGTAGCGGTGTGTGTATGTCGGTCTGTGCTGTAGCAGTGTGTGTGTGTGTTGGTCTGTGCTGTAGTAGCACATCATCCTTCCGATGAGACGTAAAACCGAGGTCCTGACTCTCTGTGGCCATTAAAAATCCCAGGGCGATTCTCAAAAAGAGTAGGGGTGTAACCCCAGTGTCCTGGCCAAATTTCCCATTGACCCTTACCAATCATGGCCTCCTAATAATCCTCATCTCTGAACTGGCTTCATCCCTCTGATCTCCTCCCCACTGAGAGCTGGTGTGTGGTGAGTGTTCTGGCGCACTATGGCTGCCGTCGCATCATCCAGTGTAAGTGTGGAAGTGTAAGCAATTATTATTATGAATTATTAGTGTGTGTGTGTAGATCTGTGCTGTAGCGGTGTGTGTGTTGGTCAGTCTGTGCTGTAGCGGTGTGTCTGTGCCCTGGTCTTCTTGGAGTTCTGTCAGAGCAGTGTTTCCAGGGAGAAGATTCAGTAGAAAGATTCACCTGTCTGTAAGTTGGGGACAAATGGGACATCATCTCAGTCTGATCTCTGCAGTGCTGGACAGGTTCACCTTCACAGGGCGGCTCAGTTCGATTGTGAAATCCGATCTCGCATGCCTCAGAGCCTGGCCTCTGACAGGGTCTCCTGGCCTTCGACCGGAGGGCTTGTCTTTCACTACAGGCAGGTTTCGTCTTTCTGTAGGTCGATAGACAGGACTCGTTCCATAAAGAGACTCAGTTTTCATCTTGCTGCGAAGGGGGGCGGTTTTCACTGTTGGCTTTCTCCACATCTTTAACAGCGAGACAGATCTGTTTCACCTGAGCACAAGCCCTTTCTGTGTCCCTATCACAGCATACTGACCAGCACTCAGGAGCCCCGGCCCAGCTCAGCTCCCCGTGCCCCGTGCCCCTGGACAGCCTGTGTGGTGGGCATGTGGGGGCTCTGGCACACAGGGTGAAAGGTGTCTCTGATGCTTTTAATAGACTGTATTGTTAGTGCAAGCATCTTTGGGTTCCCAGGTCTGTCTGTGTCCTGTTCCTGTGTCCAGGCTGTGGTCACCTAGCCTATACTTGCTGGGAAGCCAGGTCTGTCTGTGTCCAGTTCCTGTGTCCAGACTGTGGTCACTGAGCCTGTACACTCTGGACAGCCAGGTCAATCTGTGTCCAGTTTCTATGGCCAGGCTGTGGTCACCTAGCCTTATACTTGCTGGGCAGCCAGGTCTGCCTGTGTCCAGTGTCCATGGTCAGGCTGTGGTCACTGAGCCTGTACACTCTGGACAGCCAGGTCTGTCTGCGTCCAGTTCCTGTGTCCAGGCTGTAGTCACTGAACCTGTCTTGTTTATATGTGACCAGTGTGGACTGTTTGTTTTGCTTATTCCCAGTAGTCCTGGTAGAGGTGCTGGAGCAGTGTCTGAGCAGTGCTGAGAGTGCGGTGGATTACTCGGGGTGATCGACAGGACCAGCTGACTCTTCCCCGTTCTCTCTCTCTCTGCCCCAGCTCCGGCCAACGCTCAGATTGTGCACTCGGGGCAGGCGTGTGTGGTGAAGGACGACAACATGAGTGAGAGGATCTACACCATCCGTGAAGGAGACATGCTGGTGCTGCAGTGTCTGGTCAAAGGGCACCCCCGGCCGCAGGTACTCCCCAACACCCCTATCACTGACAGCCACTGAGACCCACTAACAGAGCTCTTGTCCACTGCTGGCCCCTGCAGAGGGAACAGTGCTGGTGGAGGCAGGTACCAATCACTGGAGTATTTTCAACCTGAGGGTGAGGGGTAGATGGATTACTGTTACATTGTGAGGGCTGTATGTTTGTAGGGTAACGCTGAGCGCTCAGACAAACCACAAAGGCTGAAAAGCCACAGAGCTGATTTAGTTAAAGGTAAAATCCTGCAGATTACTGTGAGCGATTGTACAGGGAAATATTAGGGGGATAAAATTTAGTTTGGAGCTGTAATACTTTTCTCTCCAGAGTGGAAATATTAAGGGATCGGAGCTCTGAACCCCAGCAGAGCTGGGTCTACAGGACAGTGTCTCTCGAGGGCAGTGCTTTATAAGGAGGAGCTCCAGACTGTGGGTCAGCTTTCACACGTGTGTTAAAATGAAAATGGGGTTTTCTGTCCATGGGGAATGGGCCGTTGGTTATTGATATCATGATCTGGTTTCTCTGTGGCCTTGGAGACTTTGTTAGTCGGCTGGGGGTCAGTGCTGAGAGCCACGTGCAAGTAAAGGCAGAATCAGGCCATCGGAGCCACCGGCCACTTCACAGAGCCCACACCGGGCCTGGCACAGCCTGGACAAGCGCAGGCTCCCAGGGGAGTATACCAGTCTGCCAGGCAGTCCTGCTCACAGTGCCCCAGCCAAGCTGGTGACTTACTGGTCCACCAGCGGCAAGCTGTTTTTTCTTACTGGTCTCCCATCACACTCCCGATTAGTGATGGAGGACCAGAAGCTGGCCCTAACCCTAACCCTCTGGACTGCAATGTCCCAATCCATGGCCCAGCGTGGTGACTGCGGTGCTGTAGGCGCTGATCTCTGGGTGAGGCTTTAAACCCATAAAGACCCCCGGACTATTTGTAAGAGTAGGGGTGTCAGACCTAGTGTCCTGGCTACAGTGAGTCGGCAGGTGCTGTACGGTGAGGCTGTCCTGTGGCCCAGTGGCTGAATAAATAGAAGTATGAACATTAAACACAAGACAGATCACAAACGAGAGGAGCCACTCTGACCATCTGGCCTGTTTGGTAGTTATTTGATTCCAGGATCTCATCCACCTCTTTCTCGAAAGAAGCCAGGATGTCAGCTTTAACAATATGGCCGGGTGCCAACATAACCTGTTCTACACTCCCACTGCCCTTCATGAGAAAGTAACGCACCCACCTGTATAAAACCAAGAACTGTTTCCACTTGCGTCCTGTGGTTGGCGTTGGCGCACTGTTGATGCTGAAGAAGTCTGCTAGGTTGACTTTGTCAGTGTCTTTGAGGATTTTGAGCACTTGTGTCCCCTGGTACACAGTGCGTCATCGAGTATCAAGCTCTTTCACAGCCTGTCGGAATCGTCTGAAATCACTTGCAGTCAAATCCCACTTCTCAGCCTGTCAGTCACACTGACATTCCCTGGTCGGGGAGTGAGAGGGCACTGGGCCCAGAGTTCTGGTACTGGTGAGGGAGTGAGAGGGCACTGGGCCAGAGTTCTGGTACTGGTGAGGGAGTGAGAGGGCACTGGGCCCAGAGTTCTGGTACTGGTGAGGGAGTGAGAGGGCACTGGGCCAGAGTTCTGGTACTGGTGAGGGAGTGAGAGGGCACTGGGCCCAGAGTTCTGGTACTGGTGAGGGAGTGAGAGGGCACTGGGCCCAGAGTTCTGGTAGTGGTGAGGGAGTGAGAGGGTACTGGGCCCAGAGTTCTGGTACTGGTCGGGGAGTGAGAGGGCACTGGGCCCAGAGTTCTGGTACTGGTCGGGGAGTGAGAGGGCACTGGGCCAGAGTTCTGGTACTGGTGAGGGAGTGAGAGGGCAATGGGCCAGAGTTCTGGTACTGGTGAGGGAGTGAGAGGGTACTGGGCCCAGAGTTCTGGTACTGGTCGGGGAGTGAGAGGGCACTGGGCCCAGAGTTCTGGTACTGGTCGGGGAGTGAGAGGGCAATGGGCCAGAGTTCTGGTACTGGTGAGGGAGTGAGAGGGTACTGGGCCCAGAGTTCTGGTACTGGTCGGGGAGTGAGAGGGCACTGGGCCCAGAGTTCTGGTACTGGTCGGGGAGTGAGAGGGCACTGGGTCTGGAGCCTTGCTCTGGGGATAATGTGCATCACTCTGAAGCACCTCTAATCTTGGGGTGACCCCACACTTGCCAGACCCTGAATCAACAGTGAGCAACCCAGGATAAGTGGGTTCTTCTGGGGAGATGAATTGCATGAGACATTGGGTCAGAATAATTTTAAGGCGTCAAGGAATCAGTCAATCAGAACAATCAGCGAGCAGTGAACAGTTAAAATAATACAAGGTACAATGTTATTACCCGTGATAAAATGTGCTATTAAACCAAGATGAGTAAATACAAATCAGTGTGTCATGGTGCAGGCGGCTGATCGGTCACACAGAGATGTCAGGAACTGACAGTGTTAAAGGCACTGACAGCGATTTGCTGCTAAGTATTAGTCAGCTTAAATGTGGTCTCAAAGCACCAATATCCACATTCAGAAACCTGAAGCGGACAAACAAGTACTCAATTACTTCCATGAATCAGCTTTTTATCACACACATATTCCAGTTTAGAATAACAGCTTAATTCTCGTGTGTTTAAAATGGTCCTTACTTGAGAATTGATGGGCGTTCAGTCACTGGAGCAGTTAGACAATACTGACACCCTGGTTATCCGAGCCCTATCTCAGAAACATTTCTGAGAAGATGGCTCAGAAGAGTCCCTCCCAGGCTTTCTGAAGTCAATCTGTCGATCAATCAGTATAGCGGTCGGTCAGTAATCTGTCGATCAGTCAGTCAAACAGGTAGTAAAGCAATCAGTCATTCAGTCTGAGTCAATTAATCAATTAATAACTCAGTAAGCCAATCGGTCATGCTGCCATTAGTAAACAACAAATTAATTGATTAATCATTTAATTAATTAATTGATAAACCAATCGACCAATCAGTCGGTCAGCTGATCAATTAACCGATGTGTTGTACAGTCAGACAGTCAATCGGGGAGTGAGATGATGGCAGGTCATGTAGATACAAGGGAGGGATGCTGGGAGTGAGCTCTGAACTGTTTCAGCCAGGCTGCAGCCAGCAGAGACTCGCTGCCTCTGTCCCAGGTCAGAGGTCAGAGGTCAGAGGTCAGAGGTCAGAGGGGCTCTGGAGTGGGAATCAGAGCTCGGGAGCTTGAATCTGAAAAAAAACACTCTCCAGGTCGACTGCAGACAAGCTAATCAATTAATTGCTTCTTGAATTTCAAGCTTTGCTAAAAGCTTTTTGGAACATGACTCTACAGGAACATAAAAAAATGAAGCTGTTCGTGATCTCACTGTGAATGGGCTGCAATCAGAGTCAAATCCAGACTTGGGCTTCTTTATAGGCAAGTAGGAAAGGACACCCTCGTAAATGATGCATATATTAACCATTGGAATATCTTTTAGAATATGTGAAATCTCCAGTGAAGGGAACAGATTAGTTCCAGGTCAGGAACGTACCAGTCCAGTTCAGTCCGGTGGCTCTCTGGACAGCTAAGCCTGCGTGTGTCCAGTTTCTGGGTCCAGGCTGTGGTCACTGAGCTAGTCCTCTCTGGGCAGCCAGGTCTGCCTGTGTCCAGTGTCCATGGTCAGGCTGTGGTCATTGAGCCTGTCCTCTGTGGACAGCTAGGTCTGCCTGTATCCAGTTTCTGTGTCCAGAGTTGTGGTCATTGGGCCTGTGCTCTCTGGACAGCCAGGTCTGCCTGTGTCCAGTTTCTGTGTCCGGAGTTGTGGTCATTGAGCCTGTCCTCTCTGGACAGCCAGGTCTGCCTGTGTCGCCCAGATTGTGGACACTGAGCCTGTACTTCTTCAGGCTCTTTTCTCTTTGCTGTTTCTTATCCTCGTCAAATGTTCCAAATACTGTATCTGTCTGGTAAGAAATCTGTAGGATTGCAGTTCGTGTTGTGTGTGTGTGTGTCCCAGTGGGTGAGGTAGTGTTATTTGGTTTGCATTGTGAGTTGGTTGATTTTGATTCGTGTTGCTCTAGCAGTGCTGTCCTGAGGCTGGGTGGTGTCAGTGAGCCTCAGGACCAGCTGGCTGAGGGGGCTCTTCTCTGGGCTCAGCTCTGGGCTCAGCAGGGCCTTGTGGTGGGAGGAGTTCTGGTCACTGGTTCTCAGGTACAGCCAGGACTTAACTGCTTCTCTGTATGTATTAGGGAGGATAGGAGCTTAGTTCTGCCCTGCAGGCATTGTGTGAGGTGTGTCTTTGTATGCAGAGGATTTTCTCAGCTCTTTGCAGAGCTTCAGTGGGTTTCTTGTAGTCGGAGAAATCTGTCTGTGTTCGCTATGACCACCACATGACTCTGTGCTGGAAACACAGCTTTTTACAACTGCCTTTAAATTGAAAGACATTAAGGTGTAAATTGAAAATTACACCTTTGCCAAGTTGAAAATTGGTGATTAATGCCTGGGTGCAGTAAACCTATGATATTGATCAGCTGTTCAATGTTCCTGCCAGCTGCCATACCGTATGAACAGCTGGACAGTGTTACTGAATTGTTCTAAAGCATCATTTCAGGTTCAGTTTTATAGTGAACAGCTGAACATTATTACACATTGACTGCGCACAGGGATTAATCCCCACTTTTCATCAGAATTCAGAATTTATACATTATCGTCTTTAAGTTGGACATAAGAAAGTGGACAAAAGTCTAGCCCATCAGGTAGTTGGTAGTTAAAGGATCTGTGGATCTTGTTCTTTTCCATGATTAAAATCGTCTTTAACACCATGGCTGAGTGTGTGTGCAGGTCAGATGGGCAGTGTTCTCAATGAAGTGATATCTGTTTCCTGAGATCCGGCTTTCTTCTGGTCTTGTCTAGATTGACTGTCAGTGCCCAGGTCTGACAGTACTGCTTCTGCAGCCCCTGTTCTGGGTCCAGATGGGCTGGCAGTGCCCAGGTCTGACAGTATTGCTCCAGCAGTGCCAGGTTCTGCTGCAGCCCCTGTTGTGGGTCCAGATGAGCTGGCAGTGCCAGGTTTGACAGTACTGCTCCAGCAGTGCCAGGTTCTGCTGCAGCCCCTGTCCTGTGGGTGACAGCAGGACCAGGTCATCTGCATAGAGCAGGAACCTGATCTCTGTCTCTGTTTCACCCTGCTGTCCTCTCTCTCTCTGTATTAGTGAACAGCACTTGTACTCTGCCACCCTCTGTCGAGATGAATCACCACAGTGACTCTGGGACAGTGTGGGAAGCTGTTTGGGACAGTAAGAGGCATGTGTGACAACAGAGACATATAGAGGTTGTGCTGTGTGTCTGTGGGTCTTTCAGCTCCTACATGGCCACCTGGCTCTATCAATGAGTTTTATTTTAAACAGGAGGCATTTCTGTACACAAAGGGGTGTGTGAGTATGTAACAAGCTGCCCAGCTCCTCTTGTTCTTATGCTCCTGACAAGGCAGTTTCGATTGAGCTGTGTGCTTCAGTAACAATGGCGTTAATCCTATGTTGGTGTTGTTCAGGCCTTTGTGCCTGAAACAGTGTGATGGTCTGGCATCCTGTCCAGGGTGTGTGTGTGTCCTCTGATGGACTGGTGTCCTGTCCAGGGTGTGTATGCTGTAATGGACTGGCGTCCTCTACAGGGTGTTTCCTGTGATGGACTGGTGTCCTGTCCAGGTTGTGTGTGTGTCCTCTGATGGACTGGTGTCCTGTAATGGACTGACATCCTCTACAGGGTGTTTCCTGTGATGGACTGATGTCCTGTCCAGGGTGTGTATGCTGTAATGGACTGGCGTCCTCTACAGGGTGTTTCCTGTGATGGACTGGTGTCCTGTACAGGGTGTGTGTCTGATGGACTGCTGTCCTGTCCAGGGTGTGAATGCTGTAATGGACTGGCGTCCTCTACAGGGTGTTTCCTGTGATGGACTGGTGTGCTGTACAGGGTGTGTGTGTTCCCTGTGATAGACTGGTATGCTGTCCAGTGTGGTTGTGTGTCCTGTGATGGACTAATGTCCTGTCCAGTGTGCTTGTGTTTCCTGTGATGGACTGGTGTCCTGTCCAGTGTGTGTGTGTCCTGTGATAGACTGGTATCCAGTCCAGGATGTGTCCCTTCCTAGATGTGTCCTACCTCATGTCCCGAGTTGGAGCTGAATCAAGTGGATATTGAAAATGAAGGGACTGCATTTCAGACTGTTTTAAACTGTAAGTTCTAAATCTTCCCTTAAAGAAGTGAAACCAACACATGTGTAATGGTACATGGCAGATTATTCCCCAAACAAAAGTTTGGGAAGAATGGATATCAGCCTTGGGTTGCTCTGTCTGTGGACTTTCACTTTGGCCTGCCTCTGTGAGAGGAAGACTGCATGTCTGTCGGTGCACAGATCATTATCTGTAGGTGTGTGACTGAGAGAAATGTGAGCACAAAACTCAGAGATCAGCACACGAGGAGCTCAAAAACATCCAGCAGACCCTGAGCATAGTTCTGACTTAGTGTCAGGCCCATGGTCGGTGTACAGTGTACACTGTGAACACTGTCAGACCAGACAGTGTGAGAGTGTCGGGCAGCAGGTCAGGACCGGTGTACAGTGTGTAGACCAGACAGTGTGAGAGAGTGTCAGGCAGCAGGTCAGGACTGGTGTAAAGTGTGTAGACCAGACAGTGTGAGAGAGTGTCAGGCAGCAGGTCAGGACCGATGTAAAGTGTGTAGACCAGACAGTGTGAGAGAGTGTCAGGCAGCAGGTCGGGACCGGTGTACAGTGTGCAGACCAGACAGTGTGAGAGAGTGTCAGGCAGCAGGTCAGGACCGGTGTACAGTGTGTAGACCTGACAGTGTGAGAGAGTGTCAGGCAGCAGGTCAGGACTGGTGTAAAGTGTGTAGACCAGACAGTGTGAGAGAGTGTCAGGCAGCAGGTCAGGACTGGTGTACAGTGTGTAGACCAGACAGTGTGAGAGAGTGTCAGGCAGCAGGTCAGGACCGGTGTAAAGTGTGTAGACCAGACAGTGTGAGAGAGTGTCAGGCAGCAGGTCAGGACCGGTGTAAAGTGTGTAGACCAGACAGTGTGAGAGAGTGTCAGGCAGCAGGTCAGGACCGGTGTACAGTGTGTAGACCAGACAGTGTGAGAGAGTGTCAGGCAGCAGGTCAGGACCGGTGTACAGTGTGTAGACCTGACAGTGTGAGAGAGTGTCAGGCAGCAGGTCAGGACCGGTGTACAGTGTGTAGACCTGACAGTGTGAGAGAGTGTCAGGCAGCAGGTCAGGACCGGTGTAAAGTGTGTAGACCAGACAGTGTGAGAGAGTGTGAGAGAGTGTCAGGCAGCAGGTCAGGACCGGTGTAAAGTGTGTAGACCAGACAGTGTGAGAGAGTGTCAGGCAGCAGGTCAGGACCGGTGTACAGTGTGTAGACCAGACAGTGTGAGAGAGTGTCAGGCAGCAGGTCAGGACTGGTGTACAGTGTGTCAGGCAGTGGGGTCAGGTCCATGTAGAGTGTGTTAGGCAGCGAGTCAGGCAGCAGGTCAGTGGATCAGGACCGGTGTACTGTACTGGCCAGGAGGTGTGTGTTAGTGACCCAAACCGACTGAGCAGAGGTGTCGTTTGCCTGAGCTGCGCTGTGAGTGCCAGTGCTCTTGCTGTCTGCGGGGCATTGTGCAGCGTGACCGGGCACCATGGCGACCGTGCCACCCCATTCAGCTCCCTCAAAGAGTTTTGGCAGGGAAGCAGGCTGTTACCATAGCACCCTGGCACAGCACCTGCTCCCCTTTCTCACGCTGTGCCCCAGGACTGGCAGCCTGAGCACAAGGCCCTCCCCTCCCCCTGTCCCAGCAATGACCTCTTCTGACTTGGGGAGGGCGGGGTGTCCCCTTTCTGAAAACTGTTAACTCTCACAGCATCAAACAGCGCCGCCCACTGCTGTGTAGGGTTCCCTGCAGGGTAGCCCTGCTTGCACAGTGGGGGGAGAGTGAGGAGGATGCAAGAGGAATCAGATCAGAGACATTACTCACTCACAATGTGAGACTGCCCAGCTCTCTCTGAGTGCCTCTGCACTCCCTGCATACACAACAGCCTTCTGAATGAGCGTCTGCATTAGGCCCTGCGTGGTGGTAAAGGACAGGCAGGGTCAGGGCCAGTCTGACAGACAGGTGTGCAGCAGACGGGCAGGGTCAGGGCCAGTCTGACAGACAGACAGGTGTGCAGCAGACAGGCAGGGTCAGGGCCAGTCTGACAGACAGACAGGTGTGCAGCAGACAGGCAGGGTCAGGGCCAGTCTGACAGACAAGACAGGTGTGCAGCAGACAGACAGGGTCAGGGCCAGTCTGACAGACAAGACAGGTGTGCTGTAGACAGGCAGGGTCAGGGCCAGTCTGACAGACAGGTGTGCTGTAGACAGGCAGGGTCAGGGCCAGTCTGACAGACAGACAGGTGTGCAGCAGACAGGCAGGGTCAGGGCCAGACTAACAGACAGACAGGTGTGCAGCAGACGGGCAGGGTCAGGGCCAGTCTGACAGACAAGACAGGTGTGCTGTAGACAGGCAGGGTCAGGGCCAGTCTGACAGACAGGTGTGCTGTAGACAGGCAGGGTCAGGGCCAGTCTGACAGACAGACAGGTGTGCAGCAGACAGGCAGGGTCAGGGCCAGACTAACAGACAGACAGGTGTGCAGCAGACAGGCAGGGTCAGGGCCAGACTAACAGACAGACAGGTGTGCAGCAGACAGGCAGGGTCAGGGCCAGACTAACAGACAGACAGGTGTGCAGCAGACAGGCAGGGTCAGGGCCAGACTAACAGACAGACAGGTGTGCAGCAGACAGGCAGGGTCAGGGCCAGACTAACAGACAGACAGGTGTGCAGCAGACAGGCATGGTCAGGGCCAGACTAACAGACAGACAGGTGTGCAGCAGACAGGCAGGGTCAGGGCCAGTCTGACAGACAGGTGTGTGGGGGAAACCCCCCTGCCTGGACAATTTAATTTGCGGGGTACAGCCTCAGTAATAACGGTGCTTTAGATGGAATGCGCTTGATTGAGAATTTGCCCAATCCTTTATCAGGGCTGATTGTTTACTTTAGCCCGAGAAGATTGGATTGAAAAAGGGAGTTTGGCTGTAATCCATACAGAATGAAATCTAATCATTTTCCTTTTTTCTTTGAGAAAAAGTACAAAACTCATACATCAAGTCAGAATGGCTTTAATTCAGCAGCCGGGGTCTGGGCTGGGTGATATGCAGGCGTGATTGTACAGCGGAGGAAGTTGAGAGAAAAAATCTCATGAGCACGACAGTCTTCACAGGGTGCAGGCAGAGGTGTGGGCTGGAGAATAAAGGTGGAGAATAGAGGAGGCCAGTCTATCGGAAGAATGTGCTGAATCAAAGGAAATAGCCCTCACCTGTCCTGTAGCTTCTCAACATGAGAAATTTAACTAAAACAGGAAAATACCATTCCAGCAGGTGAAGAGTGCTGGAGTAGGGGTGGCAGCAGCAGTGGTGTTTGGAGTGTCTCGGCATTCAGGAAAAGTTTAGCTCTGTCTTTCACTCCTGTCTCCTCACTAGAGAGCTGTATATCGGCCGTGGAGCTGTGTCTCCTCTCTGCAGCTGAGTCTCCACTCTGGAGCTGAGTCTCCTCTCTGCAGCTGAGTCTCCACTCTGGAGCTGTGTCTCCTCTTTGGAGAGCTGTATATCAGCTGTGGACCTGTGTCTCCGCTCTGCAGCTGAGTTTCCGCTCTGGAGCTGTGTCTCCTCTCTGGAGAGCTGTTTATCAGCTGTGGAGCTGTGTCTCCTCTCTGGAGAGCTGTTTATCAGCTGTGGAGCTGTGTCTCCTCTCTGGAGGAGTCTCCACTGTGTAGCTGTGTCTCCTCTCTGGAGAGCTGTTTATCAGCTGTGGAGCTGTGTCTCCTCTCTGGAGAGCTGTTTATCAGCTGTGGAGCTGTGTCTCCTCTCTGGAGGAGTCTCCACTGTGTAGCTGTGTCTCCTCTCTGGAGAGCTGTTTATCAGCTGTGGAGCTGTGTCTCCGCTCTGCAGCTGAGTCTCCACTGTGTAGCTGTGTCTCCTCTCTGGAGAGCTGTATATCAGCCGTGGAGCTGTGTCTCCTCTCTGGAGAGCTGTTTATCAGCTGTGGAGCTGTGTCTCCTCTCTGGAGCTGAGTCTCCACTGTGTAGCTGTGTCTCCTCTCTGGAGAGCTGTATATCAGCCGTGGAGCTGTGTCTCCTCTCTGCAGCTGAGTCTCCACTCTGGAGCTGAGTCTCCTCTCTGCAGCTGAGTCTCCACTCTGGAGCTGTGTCTCCTCTTTGGAGAGCTGTATATCAGCTGTGGACCTGTGTCTCCGCTCTGCAGCTGAGTTTCCGCTCTGGAGCTGTGTCTCCTCTCTGGAGAGCTGTTTATCAGCTGTGGAGCTGTGTCTCCTCTCTGCAACTGAGCCTCCACTGTGTAGCTGTGTCTCCTCTCTGGAGAGCTGTATATCAGCCGTGGAGCTGTGTCTCCTCTCTGGAGGAGTCTCCACTGTGTAGCTGTGTCTCCTCTCTGGAGAGCTGTTTATCAGCTGTGGAGCTGTGTCTCCGCTCTGCAGCTGAGTCTCCACTGTGTAGCTGTGTCTCCTCTCTGGAGAGCTGTATATCAGCCGTGGAGCTGTGTCTCCTCTCTGGAGAGCTGTTTATCAGCTGTGGAGCTGTGTCTCCTCTCTGGAGCTGAGTCTCCACTGTGTAGCTGTGTCTCCTCTCTGGAGAGCTGTATATCAGCCGTGGAGCTGTGTCTCCTCTCTGGAGAGCTGTTTATCAGCTGTGGAGCTGTGTCTCCTCTCTGGAGCTGAGTCTCCACTGTGTAGCTGTGTCTCCTCTCTGGAGAGCTGTATATCAGCCGTGGAGCTGTGTCTCCTCTCTGGAGGAGTCTCCACTGTGTAGCTGTGTCTCCTCTCTGGAGAGCTGTTTATCAGCTGTGGAGCTGTGTCTCCTCTCTGGAGCTGAGTCTCCACTGTGTAGCTGTGTCTCCTCTCTGGAGAGCTGTATATCAGCCGTGGAGCTGTGTCTCCTCTCTGGAGGAGTCTCCACTGTGTAGCTGTGTCTCCTCTCTGGAGAGCTGTTTATCAGCTGTGGAGCTGTGTCTCCGCTCTGCAGCTGAGTCTCCACTGTGTAGCTGTGTCTCCTCTCTGGAGAGCTGTATATCAGCCGTGGAGCTGTGTCTCCTCTCTGGAGAGCTGTTTATCAGCTGTGGAGCTGTGTCTCCTCTCTGGAGCTGAGTCTCCACTGTGTAGCTGTGTCTCCTCTCTGGAGAGCTGTATATCAGCCGTGGAGCTGTGTCTCCTCTCTGGAGCTGAGTCTCCACTGTGTAGCTGTGTCTCCTCTCTGGAGAGCTGTTTATCAGCTGTGGAGCTGTGTCTCCGCTCTGCAGCTGAGTCTCCACTGTGTAGCTGTGTTTCCTCTCTGGAGAGCTGTATATCAGCCGTGGAGCTGTGTCTCCTCTCTGGAGCTGAGTCTCCACTGTGTAGCTGTGTCTCCTCTCTGGAGAGCTGTTTATCAGCTGTGGAGCTGTGTCTCCGCTCTGCAGCTGAGTCTCCACTGTGTAGCTGTGTCTCCTCTCTGGAGAGCTGTTTATCAGCTGTGGAGCTGTGTCTCCTCTCTGGAGCTGAGTCTCCACTGTGTAGCTGTGTCTCCTCTCTGGAGAGCTGTATATCAGCCGTGGAGCTGTGTCTCCTCTCTGGAGGAGTCTCCACTGTGTAGCTGTGTCTCCTCTCTGGAGAGCTGTTTATCAGCTGTGGAGCTGTGTCTCCTCTCTGGAGAGCTGTTTATCAGCTGTGGAGCTGTGTCTCCTCTCTGCAACTGAGCCTCCACTGTGTAGCTGTGTCTCCTCTCTGGAGAGCTGTATATCAGCCGTGGAGCTGTGTCTCCTCTCTGGAGAGCTGTTTATCAGCTGTGGAGCTGTGTCTCCTCTCTGGAGCTGAGTCTCCACTGTGTAGCTGTGTTTCCTCTCTGGAGAGCTGTATATCAGCCGTGGAGCTGTGTCTCCTCTCTGGAGCTGAGTCTCCACTGTGTAGCTGTGTCTCCTCTCTGGAGAGCTGTATATCAGCCGTGGAGCTGTGTCTCCTCTCTGGAGGAGTCTCCACTGTGTAGCTGTGTTTCCTCTCTGGAGAGCTGTTTATCAGCTGTGGAGCTGTGTCTCCTCTCTGGAGCTGAGTCTCCACTGTGTAGCTGTGTCTCCTCTCTGGAGAGCTGTATATCAGCCGTGGAGCTGTGTCTCCTCTCTGGAGAGCTGTTTATCAGCTGTGGAGCTGTGTCTCCTCTCTGGAGATGAGTCTCCACTGTGTAGCTGTGTCTCCTCTCTGGAGAGCTGTTTATCAGCCGTGGAGCTGTGTCTCCTCTCTGGAGATGAGTCTCCACTGTGTAGCTGTGTCTCCTCTCTGGAGAGCTGTTTATTAGCCGTGGAGCTGTGTCTCCTCTCTGCAGCTGAGCCTCCACTGTGTAGCTGTGTCTCCTCTCTGGAGAGCTGTATATCAGCCGTGGAGCTGTGTCTCCTGTTTGGACCTGTATGTCAGCTCTGGAGTTTTATATTAACAGCTCTTGTTCTGACAGTGTTGTTTACTTTTCAAACTAATCTGATGCTCACAAGCAGAAAGTAATATTGTTTGTTTATTAAATTTTTATTTTCTGTTTATTTTTATGTTTTTAGAAAAGGAAGTTGCACCGACCACAGTACCTGAAGTATATTTCCTCAGGTTATCAGTGTGTTCAGTATCTCTCTGTCAGAGTGCTGGACAGCAGTGTGTTCAATGTGTCACTGCCAGAATGCTGGACAGCAGTGTGTTCAGTATCTCTCTATCAGAGTGCTGGACAGCAGTGTGTTCAGTGTATCTCTGTCAGAGTGCTGGACAGCAGTGTGTTCAGTGTGTCTGTCAGAGTGCTGGACAGCAGTGTGTTCAGTGTGTCTCTGTCAGAGTGCTGGACAGCACTGTGTTCAGTATCTCTCTATCAGAGTGCTGGGCAATAGTGTGTTCAGTGTGTTTCCACAATCACAAACCTGCTGTTTTATACAGAACGTTCTCTTACTGAGTGCATATGGGCCTTAAAGCTTTGAGTTGAGGATGAATTGAAAGATTCTTCTTCTCACTTGTAAGGGCGATCAAATCAGATCTCTTACACCTTGCATAATCAGGAACTGGTGTCAGTTTTTCTATCGTTTCAAAGAAGAAGTCCTTGAACTCAACAAAGAGCTTGATTTTACAGCGAGCGTGATGCAGCACTTTAGCGGAATGGCTAATTAACAGCCCCTGCAAGGACATGCTGAAGTCACACTTGTAGCTGGACTTGCAATTGAGTGTGAGTCTGCCAGCACAGCCCACTCTTTCACTCCAGTGCTGTCCTCAGTTTGTCTCCCCAGCTGGACTTCTCAAGAGCACAACAAGCTACTGCACAGGAATATATAAATACCAAATAAAACTACCCAGAGCTCAAAGCCTGTGCTTTAAAGTTGGTATTTGGCCAAGGTTTGGAAGTATGTGACAGGTAACAAGTGTAGCGTTGCAACACAGGGGTGACATGAGCCTGTCACTCCCACTCCCACTCCCCTATGGTCACTGAGGGCCAGACGGTGGGACAGTGGTCACACTGAGGGCAGCTCATTGGTCCCACTGGGGGCGGGACAGTAGGGTTGTGGTCACATTGGGGACGGGACAGTGGTCACTGTGGTCAAGTGGTCATCTTGCTGATGCTGTGTAACACCAAGGAACAGACTCCAGTCCCCAGTTGTGTTCTCACCGCCACGTCGGGGAAGCAATGAGTTAACTGTGTAGCTGTAGAATAGTTTTTAACTCTGTGTACCGCTACAAAAATAAACCTTTTTGCTTTAATTAATTATTTAGTGGAAGGCAATGCTGCTGTTGGCGCTGTGCTGGTAATGTGACAGAGCGGTAATTTAATACCCAGAAGCCCAGGGAGAAGCGCTGCTGCCCAGACGCCGTGGCCGTGAGGGCGTGGAGCAGGGAGCAGCGCGCAGGACTGCGCCAGGGTGCGCGGAGCGGCCCGGCCGCAGGGTGGGCCTTCTGGGTATCTTCTGGGCTCAGCCGGCTGATTTACTGCGTCCCACAGCGCTGCTGTCACAGCCCTGTGGTAACGCGATAGCAGGGTAAATGGCTTTTCTGTAAGGGATCGCTCGGGTCCAGATTATTAATTCATGGCTCTGCGGTGCTGGTGCTTTCGGTGACCTTGAGGTGCCCCGGGGGTGGGGGGGGCGTGGGAGATTGGGGACGAGGGGGGCAGGCTCAGGTTTCCGTCCTTGAGGGGTGAGTGGTGTCAGATCGATAGAGGGCTGACTAAGAGCAGGATTGAATAACACTGCCTGACCTGCAGAGAGGCAGCCAAGGGCATGCTCGCAGCACCCCTCCACCTCTCTGCACGTACAGACAGAGAAGGGTAGGTAGAGGGTGGAGAGAGGGATATTTAAAATTTAGACCCTTTCAAATTGCTTTCAGTTCTCTCAGTTCAGTGAGAGATATCTTACACTGTTCTCTTGACTATTCTATTCTGTTCTATAAGCTGTTCTTTGGACTGTATCAGTTTAAAGACTAAAGAGACCCAGTTCATTCAGCCTATCAGTGTAGGACAGTCCCTTAATACTTGTATCAGGTCTCCCCACAGTCTTCTCTGTTCAAGACTAAAGAGACTCAGTTCTCTCAGTCTGTCAGTTTAGGACATTCAATGAAAGCCCCATGTTGTATCTGGAGTCTCTTACCTAGAATGACTGCAGAGCAATAATATAATTTCTGTAACAATATGACCATATATGTGCTCAGAATTCTAAATCAGACCTTACTAGTGTGTTGTACAATTTTTGCATAACATCCCTTGATTCATATTCTACTCTTTAACTACATATTATAAATTTTATTTTTGTTAAATGACATTACTCAATATAAGCTCCACAAGGAGTCATTTATTACTTAATGCCTGTCTCCTTCAGTTTAATCTCTGAGTGATATTTTTTCAAGAAATGCATGCTGGTATGGTTATTGCCATTCTCAGTTTATTTTATCATAGCTGAAAGGTTTATTACCAAGTGTACAGATTTATAGATGAGTGTACTTCTTACAAGAAAACATCTAAGGGTAGCTTACCCGCTTTCTCTCTCAGAACTCCTGTGACACACTGGCAGCCACACTGTACTACTGCAGCTCCTCACCTCCTCACTGTACTACTGTATCTCCTCACTGTACTACTGCAGCTCCTCACCTCCTCACTGTACTACTGTATCTCCTCACTGTACTACTGTAGCTCTTCACCTTCTCACTGTACTACTGTATCTCCTCACTGTACTACTGCAGCTCCTCACCTCCTCACTGTACTACTGTATCTCCTCACTGTACTACTGCAGCTCTTCACCTCCTCACTGTACTACTGCAGATTCTCACTGTACTACTGCAGCTCTTCACCTCCTCACTGTATTACTGTATCTCCTCACTGTACTACTGTATCTCCTCGCTGTACTACTGCAGCTCTTCACCTCCTCACTGTACTACTGTATCTCCTCACTGTACTACTGTAGCTCTTCACCTCCTCACTGTACTACTGTATCTCCTCACTGTACTACTGCAGCTCCTCACCTCCTCACTGTACTACTGTATCTCCTCACTGTACTACTGTAGCTCTTCACCTTCTCACTGTACTACTGTATCTCCTCACTGTACTACTGCAGCTCCTCACCTCCTCACTGTACTACTGTATCTCCTCACTGTACTACTGTAGCTCTTCACCTTCTCACTGTACTACTGTATCTCCTCACTGTACTACTGCAGCTCTTCACCTCCTCACTGTACTACTGCAGATTCTCACTGTACTACTGCAGCTCTTCACCTCCTCACTGTATTACTGTATCTCCTCACTGTACTACTGCAGCTCTTCACCTCCTCACTGTCCTACTGTATCTCCTCACTGTACTACTGTAGATTCTCACTGTACTACTGTCACCATTCACTTCCTCCCTGTACTACTGTATTTCTTCACCTCCTCACTGTACTACTGCAGATTCTCACTGTACTACTGCAGCTCTTCACCTCCTCACTGTACTACTGTATCTCCTCGCTGTACTACTGTAGCTCTTCACCTCCTCACTGTCCTACTGTATCTCCTCACTGTACTACTGTAGATTCTCACCGTACTACTGTCACCCTTCACTTCCTCCCTGTACTACTGTAGCTCTTCACCTCCTCACTGTCCTACTGTATCTCCTCACTGTACTACTGTAGATTCTCACTGTACTACTGTCACCCTTCACTTCCTCCCTGTACTACTGTAGCTCTTCACCTCCTCACTGTACTACTGCAGATTCTCACTGTACTACTGCAGCTCTTCACCTCCTCACTGTACTACTGTATCTCCTCACTGTACTACTGTAGCTCTTCACCTCCTCACTGTACTACTGTATCTCCTTGCTGTACTACTGTAGCTCTTCACCTCCTCACTGTCCTACTGTATCTCCTCACTGTACTACTGTAGATTCTCACTGTACTACTGTCACCCTTCACTTCCTCCCTGTACTACTGTAGCTCCTCACCTCCTCACTGTACTACTGCAGATTCTCACTGTACTACTGCAGCTCTTCACCTCCTCACTGTACTACTGCAGATTCTCACTGTACTACTGCAGCTCTTCACCTCCTCACTGTATTACTGTATCTCCTCACTGTAGTACTGTAGCCCCTCACTGTATTACTGTACCTCCTTACTGCATATCTCTCTCTGAGCCCAGGAGATTAGTGTCAACTACTTTCCTTGGTAACTGGTAGCTAATTAATTTGAAGATATTAAAGGATCATTTATCTTGAAGGACACCAGGGTATTCCCTACAAAACACAGTAGTGCCATCTGTTCCAGACACCTGGTACTCACTGTGTAAAGAAGACCCTGTTTCCAGTATTGGGCATGTCATGCATCTACCTGAGGTGATTGATAACAGAAGGTGAAGTTAGCTCAATAGTCTCTCCTAAACACTCTTCCACTTCATGTCCGCTTGGTCCTTGGCTCTTCGTCCTGTAGTTGCCCCAGGAGTCGTCCTTGGCAGTGCCTGTCAGCTGGAGTGTGCTGAACGCCAGGCTTGCTGAAGGGTCACGTTAATACAGCTGTGCCTGACAGTCTGCCAGCCCGTATAGATAGAGTTTTCTGGCTCAAGCCTGTGATTTCCAGCTTGCATCTTGAACTAAAATCATCAGCAATGAGAGAACCCAGAGCACAGAGGCAGCATTGATCTGGGCGAGTTTTACCTTTGCCAACCCCGTAACTCATGAGGCAGTGTCTGAAACAGTAATGAATCTGCTGATATCGGATGGTGTAATCCACGAAGGCCCACGGCCAGCCTGCTCTCTGACCTTTCTGTGGTCCTGCAGGTCTCACTGTGCACGAGACCTCACGCTACACTTGGACCTGAGCACACGCGTGCTCTCTCTTTCCCACGCTTTCCTGCTGAGGCATGCTGGGATTTCCTGATGGCTCTGGAAGTGGAGTGGGTCTGGCCATTGGAATGAACCAGGTGATACTGGTCAGTGCTGTGGCCTTCATGCCACACAAACTGGACCAGACTTGCCTGTTTCCAAATCTCAGAACCAGGACAGCTGGGCTGTTCCATGTGTGCGCGGTGGTGTCTTTATCTGGGATTATCGCCACTCTAGAATAACCGTGAGCTCCTGGAGGAATCCCATCTACGACCCTGCACTGACTGACCTGACCCTGTGACCTTGCCTGGACTGACCAGACCCTGCACTGACTGACCCGGCCCTGTGACCCTGCCCTGACTGACCCAACCCTGTGACCCTGCCCTGACTGACCTGGCCCTGTGACCCTGCCCTGACTGACCCAACCCTGCAGGACTGACTGCTGCTCCTGCGCAGCTCCCAGCAGGACTGGCTATGTTCCTGTGCAGTTCCCTGCAGGACTGGCTATGACCTTGCCCTGACTGACCTGACCCTGTGACCCTGCCATGACTGACCCAACGCTGCCCTGACTGACCCAACCCTGTGACCCTGACTGACCCAACTCTGTGTCCCTGCCCTGACTGAGCCAACCCTACCCTAACTGACCCAGCCCTGTGACCCTGCCCTGACTGACCCAACCCTACCTTAACTGATCCAGCCCTGTGTCCCTGCCCTGACTGACCCAACCCTACCCTAACTGACCCAGCCCTGTGTCCCTGCCCTGACTGACCCAACCCTACCCTAACTGACCCAGTCCTGTGACCCTGCCCTGACTGACCCAACCCTACCCTAACTGACCCAGTCCTGTGACCCTGCCCTGACTGACCCAACCCTACCCTAACTGACCCAGCCCTGTGTCCCTGCCCTGACAGAACCAACCCTACCCTAACTGACCCAGTCCTGTGACCCTGCCCTGACTGACCCAACCTTACCCTAACTGACCCAGTCCTGTGACCCTGCCCTGACTGACCCAACCCTACCCTAACTGACCCAGTCCTGTGACCCTGCCCTGACTGACCCAACCCTACCCTAACTGACCCAGCCCTGTGTCCCTGCCCTGACTGACCCAACCCTACCCTAACTGACCCAGCCCTGTGTCCCTGCCCTGACTGACCCAACCCTACCCTAATTGACCCAGTCCTGTGTCCCTGCCCTGACTGACCCAACCCTACCCTAACTGACCCAGTCCTGTGACCCTGCCCTGACTGACCCAACCCTACCCTAACTGACCCAGTCCTGTGACCCTGCCCTGACTGACCCAACCCTACCCTAACTGACCCAGCCCTGTGTCCCTGCCCTGACTGACCCAACCCTACCCTAACTGACCCAGCCCTGTGTCCCTGCCCTGACTGACCCAACCCTACCCTAATTGACCCAGTCCTGTGTCCCTGCCCTGACTGACCCAACCCTACCCTAACTGACCCAGTCCTGTGACCCTGCCCTGACTGACCCAGCCCTGTGAGCCTGCCCTTACTGACCCAACCCTGCAGGACTGGCTGTGTTCCTGTGCAGCCCCCTGCAGGTCTGCCTGCGTGTTTGCGCAGCCCCCTGCAGGACTGGCTGTGTTCCTGTGCAGCCCCCTGCAGGTCTGCCTGCGTGTTTGCGCAGCCCCCTGCAGGACTGGTTGACCTCTGTGTCTGTGTGTCCCTGTGCAGGTGCGGTGGACGAAGACTGCAGGCAGCGCCTCGGACAAGTTCCAGGAGACGTCGATCTTCAACGAGACGCTGCGCATCGAGCGGATCCAGAGGGTCCAGGGCGGCCGGTACTACTGCAAGGCGGAGAACGGGGTGGGGGTGCCTGCCATCAAGTCCATCCGAGTAGATGTGCAGTGTAAGTCTTCAGCGCCGGCCCTCGCGCGGCTCCGGCAGGCCAGGGTCTGGGTCTGGGTCGGGCCAGGGCCCGGTCTCCTCTCTCCCCTCAGCTCACCTGTCGGGGTCTGCTGACCCAGCTGCCCAGAATTTGCTAGGGAGGGTGACGGACCGGACCCTGCTGCAGGTCCGGAGGCCCGGATCAGTGGGCAGCTCCGGGCGTCCCAGCGTGGTCCCGTCTGCAGGGGTAGCCGATGTGTTTCGTTACACCCCTCCCCAGCGGACCCCTGTAATAGAGCCCTGCTGCCTTATCGAGTTCCCCCAGCCCCAGGGGACCAGTAATTGCTCTGTCAGCGGCTCACTGTGACCGCAAGTGACGGGAAACGCTTGTTCAATTTTCTGTGCCGAGCGGCTCTCTGGCCGCGGGTGACTGTGGCGCTCGCAGGCCAGTAATTTGTCTTGTGAGCTGCCTGCCAGTCCGAGGCCCTGCACTCGCTGCCCCCACCCCCCTCCCGGAGGACAGCAGGGCGCCGGGGGGATCTGCAGCCCCTGCCTGGGCAGCCTGCTAACAGAACCAAACCTCCAGAGCAAACCTGTTCCTCCCAGATAGACTGTTTTATCTCCGAACGCAGTTCAAAACCGTCTGTTTGAAGTGCTTGGCAAGTTGTGTGTTTAGCCTTTGTGCAAAGCCTCGTGCCTTTCGTGTTCGAGGCGCCGTAAATATTTTGCATGTGTTTAACCTCATTCTGATAACGGCACTCTGGGCCGGGATCAAAGCCGAGAGGGGGAGAGGGAGGGGGTGAGGGAAACAGAGACAAGAGGAGTGTCAAAGCTCTCACCCTCTATTATATAGAGAAAAAAAGAGTTCGGCCCCGTCAGTGTAGGTCCCTGCCCATCAGTTCCACCACCAGCATGGCCCTGGTAGTGACCTTTCACCCCCCCACCTATGACCCATGACCCTGGCCAGTGGACCGTGTGGCGAGACTGGGCTTGATGGAACAGAGCATCTACAATCGAGATGGACTTGGTTCAGAGACCTGGAGACTCCTGTCGACTCCTGCCTGCTCTCAGCTTCCCTTGGGGACCCTGTGAAGGTTTACCGTGGTAATCTGTGGCTCGTCATAGTATAATGTAATGTAAAGGATATGGAGAATCACAGCAGATCTCTGGGACATGCAGGTAATCATGCAGCAGAATTAGACTAAAACTTATTAGGTGAAAGTGGTATTGACGATGGTAAGCTTCCTGTCAGAGCTGTGCTGTACTCTGGCCAGGTTGTGAGTGGGAGTGGGAGTGGGAGTGGGAGGGGGTGGGGTGGGGAAGAACCACTTGCAAGGGAGTACATGTTTGCTACTGTAAGCGATGTTGGTGGACCAGTAGGTGGTGCTCTTCCATCCGGATTAGAATATGGAAAGCAATGCTTCAGTATGGTGACCAGAGACACTGTGCTGTAGGAGGTGCTGTCCAGTAAACTGAGTTTCTAACTGCTTGGTTATTAAAAACCCCAGAGCTGTTCATAAGATTACAGTGTTAACTCCAGTATCCTGGCTAGATTCTTCTGTGGACCTGAGGTTTACCACCTGGTGCAGCAGTTTCTCTCTCCTCTCCCTGATCTGTGCACAGTGGGGCTGCTGTGTGTCTCCAGGTGGGGCTGCTGGTACAGAATGGTGCTGTGTGTCTCCAGGTGGGGCTGCTGGTGCAGAATGGTGCTGTGTGTCTCCAGGTGGGGCTGCTGGTGCAGAATGGTGCTGTGTGTCTCCAGGTGGGGCTGCTGGTACAGAATGGTGCTGTGTGTCTCCAGGTGGGGCTGCTGGTGCAGAATGGTCCTGTGTGTCTCCAGGTGGGGCTGCTGGTACAGAATGGTGCTGTGTGTCTCCAGGTGGGGCTGCTGGTGCAGAATGGTGCTGTGTCTCCAGTGGGGCTGCTGGTGCAGAATGGTGCTGTGTGTCTCCAGGTGGGGCTGCTGGTGCAGAATGGTGCTGTGTGTCTCCAGGTGGGGCTGCTGGTGCAGAATGGTGCTGTGTGTCTCCAGGTGGGGCTGCTGGTACAGAATGGTGCTGTGTGTCTCCAGGTGGGGCTGCTGGTACAGAATGGTGCTGTGTGTCTCCAGGTGGGGCCGCTGGTGCAGAATGGTGCTGTGTGTCTCCAGGTGGGGCCGCTGGTACAGAATGGTGCTGTGTGTCTCCAGGTGGGGCCGCTGGTACAGAATGGTGCCGTGTGTCTCCAGGTGGGGCCGCTGGTACAGAATGGTGCTGTGTGTCTCCAGGTGGGGCCGCTGGTGCAGAATGGTGCTGTGTGTCTCCAGGTGGGGCTACTGGTGCAGAATGGTGCTGTGTGTCTCCAGGTGGGGCTGCTGGTGCAGAATGGTGCTGTGTGTCTCCAGGTGGGGCTGCTGGTACAGAATGGGGCTGTGTGTCTCCAGGTGGGGCTGCTGGTGCAGAATGGTGCTGTGTGTCTCCAGGTGGGGCTGCTGGTGCAGAATGGTGCTGTGTGTCTCCAGTGGGGCTGCTGGTACAGAATGGTGCTGTGTGTCTCCAGTGGGGCTGCTGGTACAGAATGGTGCTGTGTGTCTCCAGTGGGGCTGCTGGTACAGAATGGTGCTGTGTGTCTCCAGTGGGGCTGCTGGTACAGAATGGTGCTGTGTGTCTCCAGGTGGGGCTGCTGGTGCAGAATGGTGCTGTGTCTCCAGTGGGGCTGCTGGTGCAGAATGGTGCTGTGTGTCTCCAGGTGGGGCTGCTGGTACAGAATGGTGCTGTGTGTCTCCAGTGGGGCTGCTGGTACAGAATGGTGCTGTGTGTCTCCAGGTGGGGCTGCTGGTACAGAATGGTGCTGTGTGTCTCCAGTGGGGCTGCTGGTACAGAATGGTGCTGTGTGTCTCCAGGTGGGGCTGCTGGTGCAGAATGGTGCTGTGTCTCCAGTGGGGCTGCTGGTGCAGAATGGTGCTGTGTGTCTCCAGGTGGGGCTGCTGATACAGAATGGTGCTGTGTGTCTCCAGGTGGGGCCGCTGCTGGTGCAGAATGGTGCTGTGTGTCTCCAGGTGGGGCTGCTGGTACAGAATGGTGCTGTGTGTCTCCAGGTGGGGCCGCTGGTGCAGAATGGTGCTGTGTGTCTCCAGGTGGGGCTGCTGGTGCAGAATGGTGCTGTGTGTCTCCAGGTGGGGCTGCTGGTGCAGAATGGTGCTGTGTGTCTCCAGTGGGGCTGCTGGTACAGAATGGTGCTGTGTGTCTCCAGGTGGGGCTGCTGGTACAGAATGGTGCTGTGTGTCTCCAGTGGGGCTGCTGGTACAGAATGGTGCTGTGTGTCTCCAGGTGGGGCTGCTGGTACAGAATGGTGCTGTGTGTCTCCAGTGGGGCTGCTGGTACAGAATGGTGCTGTGTGTCTCCAGTGGGGCTGCTGGTACAGAATGGTGCTGTGTGTCTCCAGTGGGGCTGCTGGTACAGAATGGTGCTGTGTGTCTCCAGGTGGGGCCGCTGCTGGTGCAGAATGGTGCTGTGTGTCTCCAGGTGGGGCCGCTGGTGCAGAATGGTGCTGTGTGTCTCCAGGTGGGGCTGCTGGTGCAGAATGGTGCTGTGTGTCTCCAGGTGGGGCTGCTGGTGCAGAATGGTGCTGTGTGTCTCCAGTGGGGCTGCTGGTACAGAATGGTGCTGTGTGTCTCCAGTGGGGCTGCTGGTACAGAATGGCGCTGTGTGTCTCCAGGTGGGGCTGCTGATACAGAATGGTGCTGTGTGTCTCCAGGTGGGGCCGCTGCTGGTGCAGAATGGTGCTGTGTGTCTCCAGGTGGGGCTGCTGGTACAGAATGGTGCTGTGTGTCTCCAGGTGGGGCCGCTGGTGCAGAATGGTGCTGTGTGTCTCCAGGTGGGGCTGCTGGTGCAGAATGGTGCTGTGTGTCTCCAGGTGGGGCTGCTGGTGCAGAATGGTGCTGTGTGTCTCCAGTGGGGCTGCTGGTACAGAATGGTGCTGTGTGTCTCCAGGTGGGGCTGCTGGTACAGAATGGTGCTGTGTGTCTCCAGTGGGGCTGCTGGTACAGAATGGTGCTGTGTGTCTCCAGGTGGGGCTGCTGGTACAGAATGGTGCTGTGTGTCTCCAGTGGGGCTGCTGGTACAGAATGGTGCTGTGTGTCTCCAGTGGGGCTGCTGGTACAGAATGGTGCTGTGTGTCTCCAGTGGGGCTGCTGGTACAGAATGGTGCTGTGTGTCTCCAGTGGGGCTGCTGGTACAGAATGGTGCTGTGTGTCTCCAGTGGGGCTGCTGGTACAGAATGGTGCTGTGTGTCTCCAGGTGGGGCTGCTGGTGCAGAATGGTGCTGTGTGTCTCCAGTGGGGCTGCTGGTACAGAATGGTGCTGTGTGTCTCCAGGTGGGGCTGCTGGTACAGAATGGTGCTGTGTGTCTCCAGGTGGGGCCGCTGGTGCAGAATGGTGCTGTGTGTCTCCAGTGGGGCTGCTGGTACAGAATGGTGCCGTGTGTCTCCAGTGGGGCTGCTGGTACAGAATGGTGCTGTGTGTCTCCAGGTGGGGCCGCTGGTGCAGAATGGTGCTGTGTGTCTCCAGGTGGGGCTGCTGGTACAGAATGGTGCTGTGTGTCTCCAGGTGGGGCTGCTGGTGCAGAATGGTGCTGTGTGTCTCCAGTGGGGCTGCTGGTACAGAATGGTGCTGTGTGTCTCCAGGTGGGGCTGCTGGTGCAGAATGGTGCTGTGTGTCTCCAGGTAGGGCTGCTGGTACAGAATGGTGCTGTGTGTCTCCAGGTGGGGCCGCTGGTGCAGAATGGTGCTGTGTGTCTCCAGGTGGGGCCGCTGGTGCAGTAGGGGAGGCAGTGGGTCCCTTCCTTTGTGTTATTCTTGTAAGTAATAATATTAAAATAAAATGGACAGTAAAAAGACGCAGCTGAATTAAACATGATGCTCTATTTCTCAAGAATTCAAATCAGGACAAAAAGCACCTGAAGGTGCATGGAAAGAGAGGTGGGAGCTGGAGACTGTGCTGTGGCAGCAGAGGCCGGAGCAGGCTGGCGGGCCTGCTAGAGTGCTCCTTCGCTGGAGCTCCTTCCCCCCTGGACTCGGATGAGATGATATTTGGCGAATGCTTTCCCCGTCACGTTAACCCTGCTCCGATCTTGGTGGCCCGGGGGCACGTTTCCCACACTGCCCTGACAGACCTGAAGTGCCGTTAATGTCACAGAATGACACAGGGTTATTAATTTGCCTTCCCCCGCCAGACAAGAGCTCTTTAGTGCTTGTTTTGCCAGGGAAGCAGTTTTGGGTTTATTCTGCGCGAAAGAGGAGTGTAATTTCACTGCAGGCTGAAGAGCAGTTCCTGGAGAGACGTTTTGATGGAGAGCTTGCAATTAGGACAGGATTGTGTTACTACACAGCGGCATAATGAAGAGGGACTGTTGGAAATGTCAGATTAATTAAGTGAAAGGAAACATCGTGATTAACGGCAGCAAGCTGCGACTGTGCATGAAGGAGCGTGGGGGGAGGGGGGGGGTGCCTTACCCCAAGATTTTGGGGCTCAGATGGGTCCGTGTCCCGGCAGAGGTGGATGCACTGAGACCCCAGCACCGGCCTGCAGGCAAGAGCAGTGCTGCAGTCATCACACCCTGCTGAGAAACAGACACAGTGCTCTGCACGCTTCTGACTGACAGCTCTGTGTCTGTGACATCGAGCAACAAGATTAACATACAGATCTTGTAATATGACTCTCATGATGGTGCTGTAACTGGGCTCCTCAGTGCAGTGTAGCTGTGTTGTGACAGTGGTGTAAGCTCTGTTGTGACAGTGGTGTAACTGGGCTCCTCAGTACAGTGTAGCTCTGTTGTGACAGTGGTGTAACTGGGCTCCTCAGTGCAGTGTAGCTGTGTTGTGACAGTGGTGTAACCGGGCTCCTCAGTGTAGTGTAGCTGTGTTGTGACAGTGGTGTAACCGGGCTCCTCAGTGTAGTGTAGCTGTGTTGTGACAGTGGTGTAACTGGGCTCGTCAGTGCAGTGTAGCTGTGTTGTGACAGTGGTGTAACCGGGCTCCTCAGTGTAGTGTAGCTGTGTTGTGACAGTGGTGTAACTGGGCTCGTCAGTACAGTGTAGCTGTGTTGTGACAGTGGTGTAACTGGGCTCCTCAGTGCAGTGTAGCTGTGTTGTGACAGTGGTGTAACTGGGCTCGTCAGTGCAGTGTAGCTGTGTTGTGACAGTGGTGTAAGCTCTGTTGTGACAGTGGTGTAACTGGGCTCCTCAGTGCAATGTAGCTGTGTTGTGACAGTGGTGTAACTGGGCTCCTCAGTGCAGTGTAGCTGTGTTGTGACAGTGGTGTAACTGGGCTCGTCAGTGCAGTGTAGCTGTGTTGTGACAGTGGTGTAACTGGGCTCCTCAGTGCAGTGTAGCTGTGTTGTGACAGTGGTGAACTGGGTTCCTCAGTGTAGTGTAGCTGTGTTGTGACAGTGGTGTAACTGGGCTCGTCAGTACAGTGTAGCTGTGTTGTGACAGTGGTGTAACTGGGCTCCTCAGTGCAGTGTAGCTCTGTTGTGACAGTGGTGTAACTGGGCTCCTCAGTGCAGTGTAGCTCTGTTGTGACAGTGGTGTAACTGGACTCCTCAGTGCAGTGTAGCTGTGTTGTGACAGTGGTGTAACTGGGCTCCTCAGTGCAGTGTAGCTGTGTTGTGACAGTGGTGTAACTGGGCTCGTCAGTGCAGTGTAGCTGTGTTGTGACAGTGGTGTAACTGGGCTCGTCAGTGCAGTGTAGCTGTGTTGTGACAGTGGTGTAACTGGGCTCCTCAGTGTAGTGTAGCTGTGTTGTGACAGTGGTGTAACTGGGCTCCTCAGTGTAGTGTAGCTGTGTTGTGACAGTGGTGAACTGGGCTCCTCAGTGCAGTGTAGCTGTGTTGTGACAGTGGTGTAACTGGGCTCCTCAGTGTAGTGTAGCTGTGTTGTGACAGTGGTGTAACTGGGCTCGTCAGTGCAGTGTAGCTGTGTTGTGACAGTGGTGTAACTGGGCTCCTCAGTGTAGTGTAGCTGTGTTGTGACAGTGGTGTAACTGGGCTCGTCAGTACAGTGTAGCTGTGTTGTGACAGTGGTGTAACTGGGCTCCTCAGTGCAGTGTAGCTGTGTTGTGACAGTGGTGTAACTGGGCTCGTCAGTGCAGTGTAGCTGTGTTGTGACAGTGGTGTAACTGGGCTCGTCAGTGCAGTGTAGCTGTGTTGTGACAGTGGTGTAACTGGGCTCCTCAGTGTAGTGTAGCTGTGTTGTGACAGTGGTGTAACTGGGCTCCTCAGTGTAGTGTAGCTGTGTTGTGACAGTGGTGTAACTGGGCTCGTCAGTACAGTGTAGCTGTGTTGTGACAGTGGTGTAACTGGGCTCGTCAGTACAGTGTAGCTGTGTTGTGACAGTGGTGTAAGCTCTGTTGTGACAGTGGTGTAACTGGGCTCCTCAGTGTAGTGTAGCTGTGTTGTGACAGTGGTGTAACTGGGCTCCTCAGTGCAGTGTAGCTGTGTTGTGACAGTAGTGTAACTGGGCTCCTCAGTGCAGTGTAGCTGTGTTGTGACAGTGGTGTATTGGACTCCTCCTATGTGAGATATAGCTTTGTGTTAATGATGTTTTAATTGAGATCAATAAGTTATAGATTAATCAACAGCAGAGTAATTTGAGCCATGGAATGGAACAGATGTGATTTCTGTTCAGTAGCCTTTTGGTAGTAATAAATGTAGTTGACAGTATATTTATATGCTGCCAGGTCAAAATTGTCACCTCCTCCCAGTTAGGGCTCATTGGTTGATTTACAGTTGATGGATGATGTAATGTTTTAATATAAACCTGAATGTTTATAATGAACACTTACCTAATAGTTAGCAAGAATTGCCAGTAAAATCAAATAATATTTAAATAATAAAATAATTAAAACAAACTATAGACAGACAGTTAAAGTTTGTTTTAATTTTTTAATTTTTAATTTGTGTGTAGTCTGTACAGAGTTGAGGCTGTGTTGAGTTGAGGCTGTGTGTAGATGAGACAGTACAGATTTAAGGCTGTGTGTAGTTGAGGCTGTGTGTATTCTGTACAGAGTTGAGGCTGTGTGTAGACGAGGCAGTAGAGTTGAGGCTGTGTGTAGATGAGGCTGTGTAGATGAGGCTGTACAGATTTAAGGCTGTGTGTAGTCTGTACAGAGTTGAGGCTGTGTGTAGACGAGGCAGTAGAGTTGAGGCTGTGTGTAGATGAGGCTGTGTAGACGAGGCTGTACAGATTTAAGGCTGTATGTAGTCTGTACAGAGTTGAAGCTGTGTGTAGACGAGGCAGTAGAGTTGAGGCTGTGTGTAGATGAGGCTGTGTAGACGAGGCTGTACAGATTTAAGGCTGTGTGTATTCTGTACAGAGTTGAAGCTGTGTGTAGACGAGGCAGTAGAGTTGAGGCTGTGTGTAGATGAGGCTGTGTAGACGAGGCTGTACAGATTTAAGGCTGTGTGTAGTCTGTACAGAGTTGAAGCTGTGTGTAGACGAGGCAGTAGAGTTGAGGCTGTGTGTAGATGAGGCTGTGTAGACGAGACTGTACAAATTTAAGGCTGTGTGTAGTCTGTACAGAGTTGAGGCTGTGTGTAGACGAGGCAGTAGAGTTGAGGCTGTGTGTAGATGAGGCTGTGTAGATGAGGCTGTACAGATTTAAGGCTGTGTGTAGTTGAGGCTGTGTGTAGTCTGTACAGAGTTGAGACTGTGTGTAGACGAGGCTGTAGAGTTGTGTTTGTGTGTAGATGAAGCTGTACTGTGTAGAGGCTATGTGTAGACTATGCTGAAGAGTTGTGTTTGTGTGTAGATGAGGCTGTACTGTGTTGAAGCTGTGTGTAGACGAGGCTGTAGAGTTGTGTTTGTGTGTAGATGAGGCTGTACTGTGTCGATGTGGGTAGACGAGGCTGTAGAGTTGTGTTTGTGTGTAGATGAGGCTGTACTGTGTTGAGGCTGTGTGTAGACGAGGCTGTAGAGTTGTGTTTGTGTGTAGATGAGGCTGTACTGTGTTGAAGCTGTGTGTAGACGAGGCTGTAGAGTTGTGTTTGTGTGTAGATGAGGCTGTACTGTGTTGAGGCTGTGTGTAGACGAGGCTGTAGAGTTGTGTTTGTGTGTAGATGAGGCTGTACTGTGTTGAAGCTGTGTGTAGACGAGGCTGTAGAGTTGTGTTTGTGTGTAGATGAGGCTATACTGTGTTGAGGCTGTGTGTAGACGAGGCTGTAGAGTTGTGTTTGTGTGTAGATGAGGCTGTACTGTGTTGAAGCTGTGTGTAGACGAGGCTGTAGAGTTGTGTTTGTGTGTAGATGAGGCTGTACTGTGTTGAGGCTATGTGTAGACGAGGCTGTAGAGTTGTGTTTGTGTGTAGATGAGGCTATACTGTGTTGAGGCTGTGTGTAGACGAGGCTGTAGAGTTGTGTTTGTGTGTAGATGAGGCTGTACTGTGTTGAGGCTGTGTGTAGACGAGGCTGTAGAGTTGTGTTTGTGTGTAGATGAGGCTGTACTGTGTTGAGGCTGTGTGTAGACGAGGCTGTAGAGTTGTGTTTGTGTGTAGATGAGGCTGTACTGTGTTGAAGCTGTGTGTAGACGAGGCTGTAGAGTTGTGTTTGTGTGTAGATGAGGCTGTACTGTGTTGAGGCTGTGTGTAGACAAGGCTGTAGAGTTGTGTTTGTGTGTAGATGAGGCTGTACTGTGTCGATGTGGGTAGACGAGGCTGTAGAGTTGTGTTTGTGTGTAGATGAGGCTGTACTGTGTTGAAGCTGTGTGTAGACGAGGCTGTAGAGTTGTGTTTGTGTGTAGATGAAGCTGTACTGTGTTGAAGCTGTGTGTAGACGAGGCTGTAGAGTTGTGTTTGTGTGTAGATGAAGCAGTACTGTGTTGAAGCTGTGTGTAGACGAGGCTGTAGAGTTGTGTTTGTGTGTAGATGAGGCTGTACTGTGTTGAGGCTGTGTGTAGACGAGGCTGTAGAGTTGTGTTTGTGTGTAGATGAGGCTGTACTGTGTTGAGGCTGTGTGTAGACGAGGCTGTAGAGTTGTGTTTGTGTGTAGATGAGGCTGTACTGTGTTGAGGCTGTGTGTAGACGAGGCTGTAAATTTGTGTTTGTGTGTAGATGAGGCTGTACTGTGTCGATGTGGGTAGACGAGGCTGTAGAGTTGTGTTTGTGTGTAGATGAGGCTGTACTGTGTTGAAGCTGTGTGTAGACGAGGCTGTAGAGTTGTGTTTGTGTGTAGATGAGGCTGTACTGTGTCGATGTGGGTAGACGAGGCTGTAGAGTTGTGTTTGTGTGTAGATGAGGCTGTACTGTGTTGAAGCTGTGTGTAGACGAGGCTGTAGAGTTGTGTTTGTGTGTAGATGAGGCTGTACTGTGTTGAGGCTGTGTGTAGACGAGGCTGTAGAGTTGTGTTTGTGTGTAGATGAGGCTGTACTGTGTTGAGGCTGTGTGTAGACGAGGCTGTAGAGTTGTGTTTGTGTGTAGATGAGGCTGTACTGTGTTGAGGCTGTGTGTAGACGAGGCTGTAGAGTTGTGTTTGTGTGTAGATGAGGCTGTACTGTGTCGATGTGGGTAGACGAGGCTGTAGAGTTGTGTTTGTGTGTAGATGAGGCTGTACTGTGTTGAAGCTGTGTGTAGACGAGGCTGTAGAGTTGTGTTTGTGTGTAGATGAGGCTGTACTGTGTTGAGGCTGTGTGTAGACGAGGCTGTAGAGTTGTGTTTGTGTGTAGATGAGGCTGTACTGTGTTGAGGCTGTGTGTAGACGAGGCTGTAGAGTTGTGTTTGTGTGTAGATGAGGCTGTACTGTGTTGAAGCTGTGTGTAGACGAGGCTGTAGAGTTGTGTTTGTGTGTAGATGAGGCTGTACTGTGTTGAGGCTATGTGTAGACGAGGCTGTAGAGTTGTGTTTGTGTGTAGATGAGGCTGTACTGTGTTGAGGCTGTGTGTAGACGAGGCTGTAGAGTTGTGTTTGTGTGTAGATGAGGCTGTACTGTGTTGAAGTTGTGTGTAGACGAGGCTGTAGAGTTGTGTTTGTGTGTAGATGAAGCTGTACTGTGTTGAAGCTGTGTGTAGACGAGGCTGTAGAGTTGTGTTTGTGTGTAGATGAAGCTGTACTGTGTTGAGGCTGTGTGTAGACGAGGCTGTAGAGTTGTGTTTGTGTGTAGATGAGGCTGTACTGTGTTGAGGCTGTGTGTAGACGAGGCTGTAGAGTTGTGTTTGTGTGTAGATGAGGCTGTACTGTGTCGATGTGGGTAGACGAGGCTGTAGAGTTGTGTTTGTGTGTAGATGAGGCTGTACTGTGTTGAGGCTGTGTGTAGACGAGGCTGTAGAGTTGTGTTTGTGTGTAGATGAGGCTGTACTGTGTTGAGGCTGTGTGTAGACGAGGCTGTAGAGTTGTGTTTGTGTGTAGATGAGGCTGTACTGTGTTGAGGCTGTGTGTAGACGAGGCTGTAGAGTTGTGTTTGTGTGTAGATGAGGCTGTACTGTTTTGAGGCTGTGTGTAGACGAGGCTGTAGAGTTGTGTTTGTGTGTAGATGAGGCTGTACTGTGTTGAGGCTGTGTGTAGACGAGGCTGTAGAGTTGTGTTTGTGTGTAGATGAAGCTGTACTGTGTTGAGGCTGTGTGTAGACGAGGCTGTAGAGTTGTGTTTGTGTGTAGATGAAGCTGTACTGTGTTGAGGCTGTGTGTAGACGAGGCTGTAGAGTTGTGTTTGTGTGTAGATGAGGCTGTACTGTGTTGAAGCTGTGTGTAGACGAGGCTGTAGAGTTGTGTTTGTGTGTAGATGAGGCTGTACTGTGTTGAGGCTGTGTGTAGACGAGGCTGTTGAGTTGTGTTTGTGTGTAGATGAGGCTGTACTGTGTTGAGGCTGTGTGTAGACGAGGCTGTAGAGTTGTGTTTGTGTGTAGATGAGGCTGTACTGTGTTGAGGCTGTGTGTAGACGAGGCTGTAGAGTTGTGTTTGTGTGTAGATGAGGCTGTACTGTGTTGAGGCTGTGTGTAGACGAGGCTGTAGAGTTGTGTTTGTGTGTAGATGAGGCTGTACTGTGTCGATGTGGGTAGACGAGGCTGTAGAGTTGTGTTTGTGTGTAGATGAGGCTGTACTGTGTTGAGGCTGTGTGTAGACGAGGCTGTAGAGTTGTGTTTGTGTGTAGATGAGGCTGTACTGTGTCGATGTGGGTAGACGAGGCTGTAAAAAGGCTGTGTGTGTGAGTCTGGGGGTGCACGCTGAGATATAGGGTGTCAGGATACATACAGCTGTGAGTCAGAACTCCAGTATTTCCAGTTGCCCACTCAGCGGAAGAGCTCTCCTGTGGAGCTGCTGTTGCCTTCGTCAGTGGCAGTGGCAGCAGCTGCTCTGCACACAGAGAGGGGCAGGTAGACTGCAGTGCTCCCAGAGCTCACAGAGCACAATTAGCACATTGAGGTCAAAGCCAGGTGTTCCGGGGAAGACAGATGTGCTGGCGTGTCTTCAAGTGTGTTTCCGTGTCTTCCGCTCAAGCTCTGCATCTGCTTAGCAGCTCTGCTCCTGTGCAATTAGCAGGCACACTGGGAGCTGAGTTCATCAGGTCGGCCCACAGTTGGCTGGATGTGAAGCTGCAGTCTGTGCTTGTTGCTGTGTTTCCAGCATATGAGCCCGGGCTGAGACTCAGGTACCCCGCAAAGGGCCCAAAATGGATGCTCCTGTCATGGGCCCCACTGTTGCCCCCTGGAGTTGCGTCTCCTGCAGATGATTGTGGCTTCTTTTCTAAATCAGTCATCACCAGTCTAGTGGGTCTCTGAACCACGAAGAGGTGAGAAGCCCTTTCCTTCCCAGCAGTCTCTGGGTCTTGCTCCCAGAAAGCCGGGCAGCACAGGCATGACAACATCCTCTTACAGCATGCCAGCAGTGTGGGATCTCCTTGCTGTGGCTCTGTGAGACGCGTCCTGCAGGCTGCTTGGTCTCACAGGGGGGAGGAGTGTGCATCAGAGCCCAGGGGCAGTCTGATGCCAGCAGAGCAGCCCACAGAGCACAGGAGGAGGCAGCAGGTCACTGTGAAGAGAACAGTGACAGAGCGCTATTGAGGGAGGAGCATGGTAGCAGTCAAAGAGTCTCTGAGGCCATTTCTTCTGTACCGCTCTTCTGTCCCCAAGCAACTCACCGACCCCACGACCCTGTCCAGCTCACTGACCCCACGACCCTGTCCAGCACACCGACCCCACGACCCTGTCCAGCACACCAACCCCACGACCCTGTCCAGCACACCGACCCCACGACCCTGTCCAGCACACCAACCCCACGACCCTGTCCAGCACACCGACCCCACGACCCTGTCCTGCTCCCTGACCCCATGACCCTGTGCGGCTCACTGACCCAATCCCACACTGGAATACTCTACACCAGAGAGAGGACACTGTGGAATACTCCACACCAGAGAGAGGACATAGTGAGATACTCCACACCAGAGCGAGGACACTGTGGAATACTCCACACCAGAGCGAGGACACTGTGGAATACTCCACACCAGAGAGAGGACACTGGACACTGTGGAATACTCCACACCAGAGAGAGGACACTGTGAGATACTCCACACCAGAGAGAGGACACTGGACACTGTGGAATACTCCACACCAGAGAGAGGACACTGTGGAATACTCCACACCAGAGAGAGGACACTGTGAGATACTCCACACCAGAGAGAGGACACTGGACACTGTGGAATACTCCACACCAGAGAGAGGACACTGTGAGATACTCCACACCAGAGAGAGGACACTGGACACTGTGGAATACTCCACACCAGAGAGAGGACACTGTGGAATACTCCACACCAGAGAGAGGACACTGTGAGATACTCCACACCAGAGCGAGAACACTGTGGAATACTCCACACCAGAGAGAGGACACTGTGAGATACTCCACACCAGAGAGAGGACACTGGACACTGTGGAATACTCCACACCAGAGAGAGGACACTCCTAGGAGCTAGGAGCTACATGTTGCTCCTTGTCAGCGAGATGAGAGAAGATGTAGCTCACTGAGGTTAATCCTAAATTCTCTTCCTGTGGACCACAGGGATCACAGACATGCCTCCAGCACAGAGATCTGGGAAACCTGAGAGGTTAGCTAAAACCTGCTACCTCCAATGGAGATATTTCTCTAAGCACAAAGCATTGTCTCCCAGTGGCAGGGTGGCCTCTCACAGGGCTAGCGTGGCATGTGACTCTGCGGGTGGGACAGACAGGCCACCGACAGACCAGGCTCTGTAGTCAGAGTGTAGAGCAGGTGACACTCACAAAGCAAGTCTCAGCTGTGAGTGAGCAGGAAGCAGCTGTGTGCTCTGCCAGGTGCTGCATACATTTATTCAGTGATAAATGTTTATGTAATGCTTCTGCCTGAAGGCTTTTATCAGGCTTTCTTAACTTGAAGCACCAGTAGTTTTTCACTCGTAATGTGCAAGCGACACTTGCACTGCGGTGTCAGTGTTCCAGGAAGGGGCCTTGTGTCCACATGCTGGTGGACAAGCAGACAGGCTGCCGCAGTGAGGACGCCACGTCAGCTCTTTTCAATTTCAGCGCCTTTTGTTTCCAGTTCCATTTCAGTTTTGCATAGCACCCTTCACGACCCGTCATCATGAAATAGGACTTTCACGGTTATTTACACAGGCTACACAGACAGGGTTATATAATACAGTCGATCACAGGGAACCAGTGTAAGTGGATGTAGTTTAGCGTATCATCGAGTGACAGTTTAACCATCAGGTACAGAGGAGGGAAACGGAGCTCCGTGAGGAAAAGAATTAACTACAGTCTCTGGGGGTACGTGACCCGATGGCCTGTCTCCCCTCCAGGCCCGAGCTGTGTGCGGTGAGGGGGTGTTTGTGAGCCCTGCTGGGAGAGGTGGAGTGTGTTCTGTTGACATCAGCGCGTGTGAAAGCGGGCGTGTGGTGTGAGTGGGAGTGGGCATGTCCCAGCTCACCAGGTGGGTCATTTGGAGAACTCTGATCTCTTATGCTGTGTCTTGTATTGCAGTGTCCTGGTGCAGATATGGTGGATCAGTGGATCAGGCCAGATAACCTCTGGGATCTTGGAACCTGTTGTGCAGTGTCCTGGTCCAGACAGGGTGGATCAGTCTGGGATCTGGGATCCTGTAGGCGGTGTCCTGGTCCAGACAGGGTGGATCAATCTAAGATCTGGGATCTTGTAGGCGGTGTCCTGGTCCAGACAGGGTGGATCAATCTAAGATCTGGGATCTTGTAGGCGGTGTCCTGGTCCAGACAGGGTGGATCAATCTAAGATCTGGGATCTTGTAGGCAGTGTCCTGGTCCAGACAGGGTGGATCAGTCTAGGATCTGGGATCTTGTAGGCAGTGTCCTAGTCCTGGTCCAGACAGAGCAGACCTAATAATGTCTTGGAAGAAAACTGGCCCGGGTAAAATGATGGGAACAGCACAAGTAGGTTTCCAAAGAAAGACATTTGTTTTTGTTTATTCCAGTGAAGCAGTGCATTAATGTCTATACTGAAAATAAATGCCTCTGCCCTGTCTCTAGACTGAAACTCTGCCTTCTCGTGCTGGAGTACAAGCAAAGGAGCTGAGTGTCAGAGTGTAGATGTATTACTGACTCTGACGGATTAATTTCAACACCCTGGTCTTTTCTAATTGCACGTGCATGCTGTGTCTCTGCTCATTTCTGAATCTTATCCAGATTGATCTCCATTATGTCAGAATTGCATCCTGGAGCTCTGGCTGTTTCCTCCTCATTCATGCCAACAGCAAACTGAATTAGTTGTCTAAGTGCACCCTTATCTATATTGTCTGTGGGCTGCTCCCGAGCCGGAGGTGCCTGATAGCTCAGCATGTCGTCCCGCTGCGTCCCTGGAGCGAACTGCAGTCAGACACGTTGCTCACATGGCAGGGGGCGGCTTCCACAGATGGCACTGCACACACCGCCTGACCCATCGCCGCAGCTGTGTAGAGTCTCTGATGGCACACTGAGGCCCAGGGCCACGTTCAGGGAGGGGTCTGTCCCGCACACAGGACACAGCAGACAGGAGACAGGACAGGAGGGGAGAACACAGGGACAGCATTGTCAGGTCTGTCTGCACTCCCTGCAGTGTGTGATTCAGGACTCAGGACTCAGGACACAGGACACAGGACACAGCAGACAGGAGACAGGACAGGAGGGGAGAACACAGGGACAGCATTGTCAGGTCTGTCTGCACTCCCTGCAGTGTGTGATTCAGGACTCAGGACACAGGACACAGGACACAGCAGACAGGAGACAGGACAGGAGGGGAGAACACAGGGACAGCATTGTCAGGTCTGCAGTGTGTGATTCAGGACACAGGACACAGCAGACAGGAGACAGGACAGGAGGGGAGAACACAGGGACAGCATTGTCAGGTCTGCAGTGTGTGATTCAGGACACAGGAGACAGGAGACAGGAGACAGGAGACAGGAGACAGGAGACAGGACAGGAGGGGAGAACACAGGGACAGCATTGTCAGGTCTGCAGTGTGTGATTCAGGACACAGGAGACAGGACAGGAGGGGAGAACACAGGGACAGCATTGTCAGGTCTGCAGTGTGTGATTCAGGACACAGGACACAGGACACAGGAGACAGGAGACAGGAGACAGGACAGGAGGGGAGAACACAGGGACAGTATTGTCAGGTCTGCAGTGTGTGATTCAGGACACAGGAGACAGGACAGGAGGGGAGAACACAGGGACAGCATTGTCAGGTCTGCAGTGTGTGATTCAGGACACAGGACACAGGACACAGGACACAGGAGACAGGAGACAGGAGACAGGACAGGAGGGGAGAACACAGGGACAGTATTGTCAGGTCTGCAGTGTGTGATTCAGGACACAGGACACAGCAGACAGAAGAGGGGGAGACTGATGTGTATTGTTTCTATCCAGTTGCCAAATTGATGAAGTGAATTGCATTTGTATTCGATTGTTATTCTGTAAAGGAATGGGCAGCTCCGTTAAGAGTGATCCTGCTTTTGTAATTTAAACAAGTTCCATTCTCTGGACACTGGCCAGCGCCCTGCATTCAGACTCACTTCCTGTTAGCGTAGGGCTTGCCAACTCGTATAGCATCTTTGAAAGTGACTCTAAAAAGATATGCAGTGTCTCGGGAGCTGTGTCACTTGTGTCTTACCCGTTTGTTTTTTGATTTTTAGTGTTGTGATTAATATTGTTCAGGTGTTTGAGATTTCCTTTACTCCTTCTTGTTGCAAAGAATCCACATTTTGTGTGTTACCGAGCTCTCTCCTCCTGCCTGCAGGATCTCTCACTGACACACTGCAGCTCTCCTGTCCCTCACTGACGCACTGCAGCTCTCCTGTCTCTCTCTGACGCACTGCAGCTCTCCTGTCCCTCACTGACACACTGCAGCTCTCCTGTCTCTCTCTGACGCACTGCAGCTCTCCTGTCTCTCTCTGACACACTGCAGCTCTCCTGTCCCTCACTGACACACTGCAGCTCTCCTGTCCCTCACTGACACACTGCAGCTCTCCTGTCTCTCTCTGACACACTGCAGCTCTCCTGTCTCTCTCTGACACACTGCAGCTCTCCTGTCCCTCACTGACACACTGCAGCTCTCCTGTCTCTCTCTGACACACTGCAGCTCTCCTGTCCCTCACTGACACACTGCAGCTCTCCTGTCTCTCACTGACGCACTGCAGCTCTCCTGTCTCTCACTGACGCACTGCAGCTCTCCTGTCTCTCTCTGACACACTGCAGCTCTCCTGTCCCTCACTGACACACTGCAGCTCTCCTGTCTCTCACTGACGCACTGCAGCTCTCCTGTCTCTCTCTGACACACTGCAGCTCTCCTGTCCCTCACTGACACACTGCAGCTCTCCTGTCTCTCACTGACACACTGCAGCTCTCCTGTCTCTCTCTGACACACTGCAGCTCTCCTGTCTCTCACTGACGCACTGCAGCTCTCCTGTCTCTCTCTGACACACTGCAGCTCTCCTGTCCCTCACTGACACACTGCAGCTCTCCTGTCTCTCTCTGACACACTGCAACTCTCCTGTCTCTCTCTGAGACACTGCAGATCAGTCTTTCAGGTTTCTATAATGTGTTCTGATTTGAAGAGTTGGTTTCTAGGTGTTCGTGTGAGCTGACTTCAGCTTCACTCTGCTCATCAGGTGGTTGTGCTTGGTGATCTGCGTGCACGAAGTACTTTTCAGATATGTGGTACTCAGAACAGGAAGCACTTCTTTACCCAAATGGTTGTTGATAGAAATGGGACCTGTTTCAAATATTGAAACGCTCAATGACACTGACAAAGTGGATCTCTTCAGAATGAACAGAGAAATTTGAACCAGAGGACACAAGTGAGGATGTGCATTTACACATGAGACGAGGAGTCATTTCTTCACACAAAGAGTTGTAGGAGTATGGAACAAGCTGTCCAGCAACGTGGTTGAAGCCGATACCCTGGTGTCTTTTAAGAAATGAGTGAAATTAGCTAGCAACAGTGGAATGAGTAAGGGGTTCTGAATGGTTCCTCTGGTCTCTGTGTCGTCTTGTGTTTGTTGTGACTGGGGTTTAATTGCAGTTTTGTTTATTGATCCCAGGGGGTCATCAGTTCCTCCCCGCTGGCTCACAACGAGGCGCTGAGCGGTCTTAGTGCTCAGCACGTGTCTCTCTCTGCCCGACCGCACCACGACTTCCTTTCCTCTCCTGGAAAGCCTTTCTGAGGATATTGACGACTTATCGATTCTCAAATGACAGCAGCCATTCCAGCTGTGAAAAACCAGCCCCTTTGAAGAGCCAGGTCATGCGGCCCTGGTTTAATTAGTCCTCACCAAGCTGAATGTGCGTTTCCCTGTGTCATTTATTTTCATTTAATTGGTGCGTCTGTCTAACGTCTCAACGGCAACATTTATTTTTCAGGACTTTGTTAGTGTGTCGTCAATGATTACGAGCTTCTTGCTGAAGATAGTGGGGCGACAGCTGACATGCTAAACTGGTCTCACCCTGGACTCACAGAGGTTTCTGGCCTGGTCTCGTACTGGTCTCACTGAGGTGTCTGGCCTGTTCTTGTACTGGTCTCACTGAGGTGTCTGGCCTGGTCTCGTACTGGTCTCACTGAGATTTCTTGCGTGGTCTCGTACTGGTCTCACTGAGGTGTCTGGCCTGGTCTCGTACTGGTCTCACTGAGGTGTCTGGCCTGGTCTCGTACTGGTCTCACTGAGGTGTCTGGCCTGGTCTCGTACTGGACTCACTGAGGTGTCTGGCCTGGTCTCGTACTGGTCTCACTGAGGTGTCTGGCCTGGTCTCGTACTGGTCTCACTGAGGTGTCTGGCCTGGTCTTGTACTGGTCTCACTGAGGTGTCTGGCCTGTTCTCGTACTGGTCTCACTGAGGTTTCTGGCCTGGCCTTGTACTGGTCTCACTGAGGTGTCTGGCCTGGTCTCGTACTGGTCTCACTGAGGTGTCTGGCCTGGTCTTGTACTGGTCTCACTGAAGGTGTCTGGCCTGGCCTCGTACTGGTCTTACTGAGGTTTCTGGCCTGGCCTCGTACTGGTCTCACTGAGGTTTCTGGCCTGGTCTCGTACTGGTCTCACTGAGGTGTCTGGCCTGGTCTCGTACTGGTCTCACTGAGGTTTCTGGTTTCACCCTGAACAAATCCGAAGACAAGTGAAAACTGTATATAAGGAAATTTAAAACTGAGAACAAGAGTTACTTCTTTACACAAAGAGTTGTGGGAGTGTGGAACTGGTTAGCAAGCCATTTTGTTGAAGTTAATTTCTTTCAAGAAGCCACTGGGTGAGTTTCTTGGGTCAATCAAATACTAACAGACGGGTTAGAAGCACCGAGTCGCTCCTCGTCTGGAATCTGTCTTAAGCTGTTATATTCGTGTTTATTTTTCTATTTTTACACAGGAGGAGAGGTTTACACAGCCAAAGGCACTTAGCGTTAATTTAACCACAATAAAATACTTTGCAATGGCCCACTGACTGATTGACACTTGTTTCACGTTTTACAGAGAAACCAGTTAAAAGCCAAAATATCTGCCAATTTATGTGGAAAGCATAATTAAGCAAAACACGCCAAGTGCTAAATTGCTACAGAGGAAAGAGAAAGCCAGCTTGTTTAACATGAGGAAACGTTGGGCCGGTGGGTGCTCAGGGTTCGAGGTGGGCGCGCGGTTTCCTGAGATCCTGCCTGCTGCAGTGGAACTGAAGACGCATGTCAGCAGCTTATCAGGCCTCGCAACACAGCGGAGCAGGCAGATTGTCTGCATAAATTATTCAGTATAACAGTTTTTGTTTACAGAATTTGCTAAATTGGCAAGGAGCATTGAAAACAGATGGAAAGCCTGATACATCACTAATCATAATTAATTTTTCCTGTTGTGGGTGACCTCAGACGATGTAAATAGAAGAGAAATATTTAGTCTTTGCAGCCCTGGGTTGTCTCCTGTTAGAACTGCTCCTTTCAAGGTGCCCAGCTCTGTTCCGAAACATGGGCCTGCGACTCAAGGAGAGCGATGAAGAGTGATCGTCTGAGAGCTGAGGGTGAGTGATGAGGATGAGCGATGAAGAGTGATGGTCTGAGAGCTGAGAGTGTGTGATGAGGATGAGCGATGAAGAGTGATGGTCTGAGAGCTGAGGGTGTGTGATGAGGATGAGCGATGAAGAGTGATGGTCTGAGAGCTGAGGGTGAGTGATGAGGATGAGTGATGAAGAGTGATCATCTGAGAGCTGAGGGTGTATGATGAGGATGAGCGATGAAGAGTGATGGTCTGAGAGCTGAGGGTGAGTGATGAGGATGAGCGATGAAGAGTGATGGTCTGAGAGCTGAGGGTGTGTGATGATGATGAGTGATGAAGAGTGATCGTCTGAGAGCTGAGGGTGAGTGATGATGATGAGCGATGAAGAGTGATGGTCTGAGAGCTGAGGGTGAGTGATGAGGATGAGCGATGAAGAGTGATCGTCTGAGAGCTGAGGGTGAGTGATGAGGATGAGCGATGAAGAGTGATGGTCTGAGAGCTGAGGGTGTGTGATGAGGATGAGCGATGAAGAGTGATGGTCTGAGAGCTGAGGGTGAGTGATGATGATGAGCGATGAAGAGTGATGGTCTGAGAGCTGAGGGTGAGTGATGAGGATGAGCGATGAAGAGTGATGGTCTGAGAGCTGAGGGTGAGTGATGAGGATGAGCGATGAAGAGTGATCGTCTGAGAGCTGAGGGTGAGTGATGAGGATGAGCGATGAAGAGTGATGGTCTGAGAGCTGAGGGTGAGTGATGAGGATGAGCAATGAAGAGTGATGGTCTGAGAGCTGAGGGTGAGTGATGAGGATGAGCGATGAAGAGTGATTGAGAGCTGAGGGTGAGTTATGAGGATGAGCGATGAAGAGTGATTGAGAGCTGAGGGTGAGTGATGAGGATGAGCGATGAAGAGTGATGGTCTGAGAGCTGAGGGTGAGTGATGAGGATGAGCGATGAAGAGTGATTGAGAGCTGAGGGTGAGTGATGAGGATGAGCGATGAAGAGTGATTGAGAGCTGAGGGTGAGTGATGAGGATGAGGGATGAGGACATGCGATGAGGATGCTGTTGTATTGTCGTAACTAAATCCCGACTGTTTCTCGGATCAGACAGTGTGAGCTCGTTTCTGGATTTCCACGCTTGTCCTGTAACAGGCTGTGAAAACCGAAGGCAGGAGAGTGTGATAAACTCTACAGGAATGAAAGGTTGTTTGAACGAGTGTTTGAAGCACAGGGCTTTACACTGTGACCTCTGCTCACCTAAATCAGGCTTAGGCATGTTTTTTCTGATTAAATTGAATCTCACAGGAGCACTCAAACATGGGCAAAAAAAGATACAAAGTACAGGAAGTAGTGATTAACAAAATGCAATCACCCAGGCTAGGTCACTGGTTTTAATCTGGTTTAGCCCTGCCAGTGTTGTCTGTAAGAACTCCCTCCCCTGCGCTGTCCAGGGTGCTAAAGTCTGCCTCTGATGTCTGTATTCCCCCTCTGTACCTGGACCGGCTCTGAGCTGTGGGACTCACTGTATCCTTGTGGGGATCACACAGTCACTGTGTCAGAAATCTGTGATGTCTGGACTCACACCTGCTAGTGATCTTCCCAGTGTACACAGGTGCAGCAGAGCAGGGAATAGCTACTTAAAATGTCTGTTGGGAGAGTGTGGCTCGGGGGTCAGCCCTCTTCACCAGATGTAGTTCTGAGCAGTGCCAGATTTCCCATTAGGCACTGTAGGCACAGCGCCTAGGGCCTACGAAGGAGGGAAACGCTAGTGACTAACGAAAAACGAGCTGAAGCAACACGCTTGCCATCGACTCTAGGTGCTCCAAATCAACAATCACACGCTGTCTAGCGGCTGTGCTGGAAACTGGAAGTGTCAAAGTGATGGTCGCTCGGCTCGCTCCATCAGTCACGCGGTTTAGCATTAGAATAGTTGAAAGTGCATCACGTCAGTCGACGTCATTCAGTTGGCGTTCACCCCCCTTTTTGCACAATTCGAATTCGAATGAAAGTGTCTAGGGCCTACGAACACCAAAATCTGGCCCTGGCTCTGAGTCAGCCCAGCCTGCGTGTCCCAGCATGGTTACCAAGACTTGTGGAAGGAACCCTTCCTCTGGAGAAGCCTGCACAGTCCAGTGTTCCATCGATCAAGCTCGGTGCTTTTAAGTAGCACAGTCACTTTAATTTCTCTTCCGCTTTTCAACCCTCCCTTCTTCAGTCCCTTTTCTACTCAGACTCTACTGCGCTAAACTCTGCCTAAACCTTTACACCCAGTCTTCCCACTGTACTTTAATCAGCACCAATCACATTCCCTAATGAGGCACCGGAGGCTTATAAACTAAATGCTGTAGCAGTTTACCGCAGTGAGTGCGGTACAATTTACCCTGACTCTTTCCTTCTGTAAATCATCACAGTTCCTTCGTCTGAATCCTTGCAAGTTCTTCATTCACACTCTCACTCCTGACGTACAGCTTGCAAGCCTGTCTGCTGGTGGTGAAAAAAAACAGGAGCCGAAAGACCACACCTGTGCTCGCCAGACTCTACATTCACTTGTGAGCTCTCCCTCTCTATTGCAGACACAGCCTTCTGACCTTTGTCCTCCAGGCTGCTAAAATACCCCTGAGATTTAATCCCAGAGTGTGGCCAAGTGCCCACCGAGCCCATGCAATATGCTCCTTTTCCCCCTGTGTTATTGCCTTCACACTGAATGCCAATTAACCAATTAGGCCAGGTGTCAAATTTTCACCCCAGTTCGTGGCTTTAAACAAAGAACCTACATTCACCCTCACGAAGAGTCCGGCTGGCTGAGCAGGAGGAGGCAGACGGTCAAATTGTGTTGCTTTGTAGGTTTGTTGTGGGACTCATTGCCAGCGCCCGTGCTCGGACCACCCGGCTCGCGTCTTGTAAAACAGGTTATTGTCCTGCAGCAGCTCCTTCTCCTGCAGCGGAGCTTGTCAGGCCCTTGTTGTGTCCAGTGACTCGGGCTGCCCTGTGGGTCTGACTGGACACTAAACCCAAGCTGCCCCGCGGGCACACAGCCAGCAGCGAAGAGACCAGTCCTCTGATCCTCTGTCCAGTCAGGACAGCCGAGACGGGCTGTATCCACCCCCCAAGGACACAAGACAGGTCACTGATGAGACAAGACAGGCGGCCCATCTGACCTGTGGCAGTTAGTTCCTTGATCCCAGAATCCTCCTGGATCCTCATAGACAAGTGAGGCAGAGGCTTGTCCGGCACAGCTGGGAATAAGGCGGCCCTGCGGAATGGACACAGAGAGCATGCTTTCCCCGTCCTTTCAGGCTCTCCGACCGAAATACTGTTTGATTTCTGTTTGAGTCTCTGCTTTTCCTGGGATTCCAGCAGAAAAGAACAAGGAGAATGAAATGTATTGGCAATTTCACAAGACAAAAGGCTTTCTCAGGCCACTGTGCGGCTCCCTGTGAATACCTGGCTTCCTCAGAGTTATTATCCAGAAGTTTTCCCTTAGATTTCTAAGCAGTGCGAAGATGAAGCGCTACACACTGCGGATCATGTGGAGTGGAGACAGCAGCGGAAGACGCCCACAGCTCCAGTCTCTGTTTCTGCAGGCTTTCGCTGTCACTGCTCGACTGTAAAATGCCATTTTTCCCATGGCAGAGTTTGGCTTGGAGGTACGGCCTGACTTTTAAGTGCAATCCAATTGTTTTTAATGCCATTCGGAGCTGTGATCCGACTGGAAGAGACTTCGTGACTGAGGAATTTATCCTCACCTGCCAGCGAACACTCTCCTTCACTTGCCACTGCGATAAAGAAGCAAACAGCCCATTAAAAACAAAGCTAAATCTTAAAATCAGTACTTCCTTCTAAAGCTTCCTGGACACAGTGCTGCTTCCTGTCTATATAAACTATATCATCCAAGTAAACACTTGGAAAGAGCCTTGATGACATGCTGAAGGGTCATATACTGTAGCACTATTTCACCAGTATGTCAGATATCTGATTTAAACAAGTTAAACCACATCTGGGCAGATCACCACAGACACACACTGCCCACACTGCACTGCAGGACAGATCACCACAGACACACACTGCCCACACTGCACTGCAGGACAGATCACCACAGACACACACTGCCCACACTGCACTGCAGGACAGATCACTACAGACACACACTGCCAACACTGCACTGCAGAACAGATCACCACACACACACACTGCCCACACTGCACTGCAGGACAGATCACCACACACACACACTGCCCACACTGCACTGTAGGACAGATCACCACAGACACACACCGACTACACTGCACTGCACTGCAGGACAGATCACCACAGACACAAACTGCCCACACTGCACTGTAGGACAGATCACCACAGACACACACCGACCACACTGCACTGCAGGACAGATCACCACAGTCACACACAAACCACAATGCGCTGCAGAACAGATCACCACAGACACACACCGACCACACTGCACTGCAGGACAGATCACCACACACACACACTGCCCACACTGCACTGCAGGACAGATCACCAGAGACACACACTGCCCACACTGCACTGCAGGACAGATCACCACAGACACACACTGCCCACACTGCACTGCAGGACAGATCACTACAGACACACACTGCCAACACTGCACTGCAGGACAGATCACCACAGACACACACTGCCCACACTGCACTGCAGGACAGATCACCAGAGACACACACCGACCATTCTGCACTGCACTGCAGGACAGATCACCACAGAAACACACAAACCACACTGCACTGCAGGACAGATCACCACAGACACACACACTGACCACATTGCACTGCAGGACAGATCACCACAGACACACACTGCCCACACTGCACTGCAGGACAGATCACCAGAGACACACACCGACCACACTGCACTGCAGGACAGATCACCACAGACACACACACTGACCACACTGTACTGCAGGACAGATCACCACAGACACACACTGCCCACACTGCACTGCAGGACAGATCACCACAGACCCACCCCGACCACACTGCACTGCAGGACAGATCACCACAGACACACACCGACCACACTGCACTGCAGGACAGATCACCACAGACACACACTGACCACACTGCACTGCTGAACAGATCACCACAGACACACATACCAACCACACTGCACTGCTGAACTGTAGGCTGTGTGTGGAGAGTGCGGACTGACACAGAGACAGTGTCTGATGTCACGCCCGGCGGTGGTGGTCTGCCTGTTGTCTTGGAGGACTGAGGTGCCCTGTGCCCAGTGGGCAGCCTGGGCTGGAGATGGTCGCTCCACTGCCAGCTGGTTCATCACCCTGGGCACAGACATGTTCCCTGCAGCCTGGCTCTTTCAACCGTTCATTTCCCAGAGGGGCGGAAATTCCTATAGAAGAAATGCACCGTCTAACATTGTCTGATGTTCTAAATTGCCTTTTCAGAGTGGCCTGGCTGCAGAAAGCTGACAGGTTTGAATGAGTTAATTTTCTTTTAATGAGGGATTTGTGTGTCTTCTGTCTTCAGTGGTGGGAGACCTCTGTCTGACACTGCTGGGCTTCACTCTGCATGGCCAGTCCCTCTGACCCTGTGTTGCCCGCACCCCTTTCCACACAGATGTGATCTTCACCCACCATTAGTTAACAGGCTTCAAGGAAAAGATCCAGAGGAACACTTGAAATGAAAAGACTGGTGGTTTCCAGCTGTTATCTGTGGAAGCAAACATTGAACTCCGAGAAGGTTCAGCCCTGCTCACATGTGCGTGTTTTTTTTAGACTTAAGAGGCTTTGTTGAAACATCTGGTGAGCCGCTGGCTGAGGACGGCTGCCACTAAAGATCATGGCAGCACCGATAAACAGTTGAGCTCATTTGCTTTCTCCTTCTGAAATCTACCTGACTGCAAGCTGCTTGCTATCTGCAGCTAGTACTCACAGTGGAATTAGTCACACGGGATCCTCTTTCTGAGTGAGGCCTCTTGGCTGACCCACTGGTCTGGTCCCCAGTGACCCCACACGATTCAAATGCGGGGATTAACGTTTTCTCACTAATCACGCCAGGGGGTTTGGCGAATCCACCTCCAAATGAACAGCGAAACTTGAATGGGAAACTGATGAAGAGCATTTAGAACTGAGAACGGGAGGCGCAGCTTTACACAAAGAGTTGAGGGAGAGTGAAACAACCTGCCCAGTCACGTTGTTGAAGCCGGAGCCTGACCTGTTCAATAAACAGAGAGGCCCCTGGGATTAATTAACTACTTTACGAGCAAATAGGCCGTGTCTCTCAGACTCCGGGGCCGCAGGGTCTGCCGGCCTGCTGGCGTTCACCCTCACTCCATGCCTCGCCCCACTCCGCAGGCCGGAAGCAGGACAGGAGTCAAAGACCCCCCTCCACATGCTGATCTCACATGGGGGGCGCTGTGAGGCCGTGGGGCCCTTCACTGTTATCCTGGCCTGGCGAAGCTGCCTGTGGGCTGCCGGAGCTCAGTGGCCGTCGCCGGGGCATGCACTGTGATGTCACCACACGGCCACCCAATCAGATGGCTACTTCTGGATGCTTAGATACGGTGGCTTTAGAGGCCCAAATCCTGATCAGTAATGGATGACTTTTCAAAGTGAAAAGGGATGAGAGCATATTTTCACATTGTATTGCTTTTCTTAAGCTTGACAGATTCATGGAGCAGAGCAAGAAAAACGTCTCATTTGCCCCTGTCCTTTCTTAAAATGCAGGGAAAACAGCAACGCAACACACACACCGGGTGGCTAAGTGGGCTTTCTGATGCCTGCTGGTGATGTGGTGTTTGTGTCTGCTCAGTTTTGTGCTAGATGTTGTCCCCCCATGCTTGTTCCCCCCGTGTCTTCCCGGAACAAGGCAGTCTAGGGCCGGCTCAGTGGTCACTCTGTTTAATTCACCTGCCGGCTAGCCCAGTTCCTGGTGATTTAGCACACGGTGTTTGAGCGAGAGAGCGAGGCGGCTTCTTCTGCATTGACATTTTCAGCTCCCTCCTTCTGTACCATCTCAGCTAATTTTAGCAAACAGGTCTGACACCCACATCTGGTTTCCTACCTCAGGAACCTTTTGGATTGAAGACGTCCCCACACCCCACTGCTTCCCTGCTCTCACTTTTAATTTACAGGCGGCGTGGAGCACAAGGCAGGCTGGGTAATGAAAAAACCCAGACAAAAACTTCAGGAAAAGAAACAGCAGGTCCCCGAGGCTCAGAGGCAGTGAAGTCCGGAGAGCAGGCTGTGGTTTATAATGCTCACATGCTCTTTCGGGAGATTACCGAGCGATCATAAAAAAGAAATCAGAATGGAGAAATAGAACGGTGCACACAGGCGGCCTTAAATTACGGGCCTGTTTATTTGCTTGTTCAGCGCTTTTCTGGGAATGCAGCAATCAATAGAAAAAATAGGCAATAACCATCAAAACAAACACTGGGAGACATCTCACAGCCAAGTTCCGCAGCTCAGCAGCTCAATCCGGTCGGCTCCCCAGAGACTCGGCACCGCTGTTCTTCCGGAGCTCTCTTTCCGCCAGGCAGCTCTCCGGCGGCAGGCGGGGACAGGTGTCAGGGACGTGGGCTGTGTCTGGGAATTTCACCTGCCACTGACAGCCCTGATCTCCCCGTGGAGTGGAGCGGACTCGGCCACTGCAAATGCTGGGCATTGAAATTCTCTATCCCAGAGCAGCTCGGAGTAGGATACCTCCTCCTGTCCTTATCGCACAAGGAGAAAGAGACTCGGAGAGGTGTCTAATGCCTTCATCGCTGAAGGCCGAGTGCTGCTATCCAAAGACTGGAGCAGAAGAGTGGTTTCACACTAACAGTGCAGACTGGAGCAGAAGAGTGGTTTCACACTAACAGTGCAGACTTCAGCAGAAGAGTGGTTTCACACTAACAGTGCAGACTGGAGCAGAAGAGTGGTGTCACACTAACAGTGCAGACTGGAGCAGAAGAGTGGTTTTACACTAACAGTGCAGACTGGAGCAGAAGAGTGGTTTCACACTAACAGTGCAGACTTCAGCAGAAGAGTGGTGTCACACTAACAGTGCAGACTGGAGCAGAAGAGTGGTTTTACACTAACAGTGCAGACTGGAGCAGAAGAGTGGTTTCACACTAACAGTGCAGACTTCAGCAGAAGAGTGGTTTCACACTAACAGTGCAGACTGGAGCAGAAGAGTGGTGTCACACTAACAGTGCAGACTGGAGCAGAAGAGTGGTTTTACACTAGCAGTGCAGACTGGAGCAGAAGAGTGGTTTTACACTAACAGTGCAGACTGGAGCAGAAGAGAGGTGTCACACTAACAGTGCAGACTGGAGCAGAAGAGTGGTGTCACACTAACAGTGCAGACTTCAGCAGAAGAGTGGTTTCACACTAACAGTGCAGACTGGAGCAGAAGAGTGGTGTCACACTAACAGTGCAGACTGGAGCAGAAGAGTGGTTTCACACTAACAGTGCAGACTTCAGCAGAAGAGTGGTTTCACACTAACAGTGCAGACTGGAGCAGAAGAGTGGTGTCACACTAACAGTGCAGACTGGAGCAGAAGAGTGGTTTTACACTAGCAGTGCAGACTGGAGCAGAAGAGTGGTTTCACACTAACAGTGCAGACTGGAGCAGAAGAGTGGTTTCACACTAGCAGTGCAGACTGGAGCAGAAGAGTGGTTTTACACTAACAGTGCAGACTGGAGCAGAAGAGTGGTGTCACATTAACAGTGCAGACTGGAGCAGAAGAGTGGTTTCACACTAAGTGCAGACTGGAGCAGAAGAGTGGTTTCACACTAAGTGCAGACTGGAGCAGAAGAGTGGTTTCACACTAGCAGTGCAGACTGGAGCAGAAGAGTGGTGTCACACTAACAGTGCAGACTGGAGCAGAAGAGTGGTTTCACACTAAGTGCAGACTGGAGCAGAAGAGTGGTGTCACACTAACAGTGCAGACTGGAGCAGAAGAGTGGTTTTAAACTATCGATGCAGACTGGAGCTGAAGAGTGGTTTTACACTAACAGTGCAGACATGAGCAGAAGAGTGGTGTCACACTAACAGTGCAGACTTCAGCAGAAGAGTGGTTTCACACTAACAGTGCAGACTGGAGCAGAAGAGTGGTGTCACACTAACAGTGCAGACTTCAGCAGAAGAGTGGTTTCACACTAACAGTGCAGACTGGAGCAGAAGAGTGGTGTCACACTAACAGTGCAGACTGGAGCAGAAGAGTGGTTTCACACTAACAGTGCAGACTTCAGCAGAAGAGTGGTTTCACACTAACAGTGCAGACTGGAGCAGAAGAGTGGTGTCACACTAACAGTGCAGACTGGAGCAGAAGAGTGGTTTTACACTAGCAGTGCAGACTGGAGCAGAAGAGTGGTTTCACACTAACAGTGCAGACTGGAGCAGAAGAGCGGTTTCACACTAGCAGTGCAGACTGGAGCAGAAGAGTGGTTTCAAATTAGCAGTGCAGACTGGAGCAGAAGAGTGGTTTTACACTAACAGTGCAGACTGGAGCAGAAGAGTGGTGTCACATTAACAGTGCAGACTGGAGCGGAAGAGTGGTTTCACACTAAGTGCAGACTGGAGCAGAAGAGTGGTTTCACACTAAGTGCAGACTGGAGCAGAAGAGTGGTTTCACACTAGCAGTGCAGACTGGAGCAGAAGAGTGGTGTCACACTAACAGTGCAGACTGGAGCAGAAGAGTGGTTTCACACTAAGTGCAGACTGGAGCAGAAGAGTGGTGTCACACTAACAGTGCAGACTGGAGCAGAAGAGTGGTTTTAAACTATCGGTGCAGACTGGAGCTGAAGAGTGTTTTCACCCTAATGCACAGAAGTGCTGGATCCTGTCATTAGTGACAATCATGTTTTGTTCTCTGTTTGACCTCTTTTACTATATTCCATCTCTATTGCAGTAGTAACTCACCTCCTTAGATCTAGAACAGTCTGGAAAGTGGAAACAAGAGGACATCCTTATTTTATAGAGAAACAAAGCACATCCTTATTTCAGTTCGTGTCTGGCACGTCTTTACGGAGAGCAGAGCTGGAGGAAGGCGCAGAAGACCCAGGTCTCTCACACACCCAGCGCCGGCCTGGGGTCTGGCGCGCCGGTGGCTGTGACCCCTTTCCTAGCAGGCTCCCCGATTTGTGCTGTGATGAGCAGGGGGGTCGCGGTGCAGGCCAGGACCACAGAGGGGAGAGGCGTTTCCACGGTGACCTCAGTGGGAGTGGCTGGGGCGACTGAGCTGCAGCGCCGGTACAGGCTCCATTATCGAGCGTTTAAAGACTCTGCAGCCCTCGGACGTCAATAGACCCCTCTTGTAACAGATTACACGGGTTCCCAAATCTCCTCGCTGAGCGGGAGCCCTTAACTGCAGCCATTACTCAGCAGCCCAATTAAACAGGATGGGCTCCCACCTGCCCGCCAGCCAGCTACGCGCTTGCTTGGTCTTGATTGATTGGTTGGTTGATTGCAGCCAGGTAGTACCGAAGGCATTAACCCATGGCTCTCCAGCACAGTGGATCACACACACTGAGCACGGCAGGGCTCTGCCAGTGTTGGGGATCCTTCCAGCCTTTCCAAGAACAAAGCTCCCGAATAATCTCTCTGGGCTGTTTGAAGGAAGGGCGTGAGGCGCTGGCTGAACGGGTGAGCGCACAGCAGGTCGGCACACAGGGCACTGTGAAGGAAGCCTGGGGGAAGCAGAGTGTGTGGAGCAGGGCTGTGAAACACACTGGAGAGAGCGGCCCTGCCCCTCCTGCACTCTCTGCGGCCTCTCTCTCCACATGGGGACACCCCTCTCTGTCCCCTCTCTCTCCACATGGGGGCGCCACCGTCTGTCCCCTCTCTCCACATGGGGACACCCCTCTCTGTCCCCTCTCTCTCCACATGGGGGCGCCACCGTCTGTCCCCTCTCTCCACATTGGGGCGCCACTGTCTGTGCCCTCTTTCTCCACATGGGGGCGCCACTGTGCCCTCTCTCCACATGGGGGCGCCACTGTCTTTCCCTTCTCTCCACATGGGGGGACACCCCTCTCTGTCCCCTCTCTCTCCACATGGGGGCGCCACTGTCTTTCCCTTCTCTCCACATGGGGGGACACCCCTCTCTGTCCCCTCTCTCTCCACATGGGGGCGCCACTGTCTGTGCTCTCTCTCCACATGGGGACACCCCTCTCTGTCCCCTCTCTCTCCACATGGGGACACCCCTCTCTGTCCCCTCTCTCTCCACATGGGGGCGCCACTGTCTGTGCCCTGTCTCCAAATGGAGGCGCCACTGTCTGCCTCCTCTTTCTACTCAGGGGTGCTACTCACGCCATTCAAGCTTTCCTCACAGAAACATGCAGGCTCTTACCTCGGCTGAGGCAAATGGCCTCTCGTCCTGTGAGCTTTCCTCTGTCACTGGTAATGGGAGACCAATATGAGTCTGATTGAGTTTTAATTGCAATCGGCTTCAGGATGATACAGATCCACCTGTAGGTCAGTGGTTTTGAGTAAATACCTCATTAAGGAGCTGTGAATCACAGCATGTGCTTAATTAGCAGAAAAGAGGAAAGCAGGGCGGTATCTTCATTTGTCTGGTACGTCCGGCTGCAGTGTCTGTGTCAGAGCCCAGAGTGTGTGTGCAGCAGCTCTGTGCCATAGCCTAAAGCACCCTCATATGGACCAGGCCTGTCTCCCGGCTTTGCTGTGCTCTGACACTGAGATTCACTGGAACAGATTTACTTCACTACACACGAGCAGTGTTTAAATAACAGGTGTAGACACAGACACAGACTGTTGTGTTCACAGTGATCTGTACAGAGAGTTGGTTTTGCTGACAGTGATTTGTCGCAGAGACTATTGTGTTGACGGTGATCTGTATGGATAGACTTTTGTGTTGACGGTGATCTGTGCAGACAGACTGTTGTGTTGATAGTGTTGTAACAGACAAATAAGTTCTGGATCCCGAGATGAAGTTTAAACAACTGAGTTTATTGCATGCAAGGAACAATAAGACCAAAGTATTGTTCGAAATATAGGCGCAAAACTTCCAGTTTATATAGCAACTTTCAGCCGTTTCTGATGCAATTGGTTACCATGGTAATGGGGGGAGGTCATAGTGTTTGGACATTTCCCAGACTTTGACCACTTTTACTGGTCAGTTTTAGGTTTCCTTAGCTGGAGGGTCTCTAGCTTGCATCTGGAATTCTTATCAATTAACCCCCCATCCCTGCCTTAACTCAAAGCCTGGAATGTCTTGTGTCACAAGAAGTCTTTATGCAGAAAGGAATCAGTTAACCCCTTCTTCACATCTTATATCATTCTTCAATGGTGATCTGTGCAGACTGTTGTGTTGACAGTGATCTGTGCAGACTGTTGTGTTGACCGTGATCTGTACGGTGAGACTGTTGTGTTGACAGTGATCTGTGCAGACTGTTGTGTTGATGGTGATCTGTGCAGACTGTTGTATTGACGGTGATCTGTACGGTGAGACTGTTGTGTTGATAGTGATCTGTATAGAGAGACTAGACAGTGATCTGTGCAGACTGTTGTGTTGACAGTGATCTGTGCAGACTGTTGTGTTGACAGTGATCTGTGCAGACTGTTGTGTTGACGGTGATCTGTGCAGACTGTTGTGTTGATGGTGATCTGTGCAGACTGTTGTATTGACGGTGATCTGTACGGTGAGACTGTTGTGTTGATAGTGATCTGTATAGAGAGACTAGACAGTGATCTGTGCAGAATGTTGTGTTGACAGTCACCTGTCCAGAGAGACTGTTGTGTTGACAGTGAGTGATCACAGTGTGGTGTTGAGCGATGTTCAATTCCTATCTACTGTGCCTGAGTGGAAGACTCTTTGAGTCTTCTGAGTCAGTAACAGTTCTGAGTTCCAGTCCTGGAGACACAGCTCCTTAAACAGGGACACACGAGTAACTGCTTCTCTTTCCTTGCTTGGCCCTACAATTTAAAAATAACCAGAACATACAATGGCTTACATGTTCCAATATATAGTAACATTTTATTAGAATTTTAGGTACATGGTGTATGAAAGAATTGATTTTGAAGGTGTTTGTCCTTGCAGAGTGTTCAGGACCCGCCCCCCTGCCTCACCTACAGTGCTCCTCTCCAGTGGGAATGTGGGGTGCCAGTGCGCCCCAGTGCTGTTGGAGCTCAGAGCGCTGAGACACCGTGTACCCTGATGTGGCACAGCTGCCAGGAGCGTGTGGCCTCTCACAGTCTCACAGTGATTTAGATCTGGTTTCCTTGTTCAGAGCAGGGGCAGCAAAGGGGAGGGAGCTGGGAGTTGAAAGCTGCCTGCAGTCTGCTTAGCAGAGAGGGCAGGGAAGGATTACAGGGAAGATGGCAGGATATTGGGACTGAGGTGTATTTAGATGTGCAGTGACCTGGGCCTGACTTCCTGGATTTCTGTTCCAGTCACACTTTGAAAAGTGAGAACTGTTGTGACCAGCACTTACAGCAGTAGGTTTTTGATTTGCTACTAATGTGTGCCCTTTCTTAAAACTAGGAATCAGTAGTCATCTGTACATCATACACACTCTTTGAGGATCATGAGTCCAGCCTGCTGTCCAAGGCTCTGCCACTCACTGCTCCTCACTCCTCCTCAGCACACTGAACATCAGCTGTGATGGACGCAGTCCTCACTCCTCCTCAGCACACTGAACATTGGCTGTGATGGGAGCAGTACTCACTCCCTGCTCCTCACTCCTCCTCAGCACACTGAATGTCAGCTGTGATGGGCGCAGTTCTCACTCCCTGCTCCTCACTCCTCCTCAGCACACTGAACATCAGCTGTGATGGGCTCAGTCCTCACTCCCTGCTCCTCACTCCTCCTCAGCACACTGAACGTCAGCTGTGATGGGCGCAGTCCTCACTCCCTGCTCCTCACTCCTCCTCAGCACACTGAACCTCAGCTGTGATGGGCATTGTCCTCACTCCCTGCTCCTCACTCCTCCTCAGCACACTGAACGTCAGCTGTGATGGGCGTTGTCCTCTCTCCCTGCTCCTCACTCCTCCTCAGCACACTGAAAGTCAGCTATGATGGGCGCTGTCCTCACTCCCTGCTCCCTGCTGACTCTTTAAACATTGAACGGAATACATTTACACACACTGCACACCTGACTGCAGACACTGGTCCTGAATTCACCAGCACACACATACTGCACACCTGACTGCAGACACTGGTCCTCAATTCACCAGCACACACACTGCACACCTGACTGCAGACACTGGTCCTGAATTCACCAGCACACACACACTGCACACCTGACTGCAGACAGTTCCTGAATTCACCAGCACACACACACACTGCACACCTGACTGCAGACACTGGTCCTGAATTCACCAGCACACACACACTGCACACCTGACTGTGTTTACAAAGTTGGGCTGCTGTTTCTCAGTGCTGTGCAGTGCTGTGTGCAGTATTTCTGTCTTCTCAGCGATTAAGAGGCACGGATGTTTATCGGAAATCAAAGAGGATTTGAAAAACAAGCTCCTCATCCAGAGATTACTAAGACCAAGGGTCATGATGTTGTAAAATCAAATGGATTTCTTTTACATTTCCCTGAAGAGCTGCCTCCCATTGTTTAAACAAGCTCTTGTCTGTGTTAGCTGTGGCAAACTATTCAGTTGTCATGCCTATGCCAGCTCTGTCTTCCTTTGAGCAAGAGACATCATCAGATAAGCAAGGGGGTGATGCTGTGGAATAGTGGGTAGGACTTCCAGTACTGATTTCACGTTTGTGGGCTCAAATCCCTCACAGAGTTCTCCATTTATTCTAAACCCCAATCTCTAAATAGGTCATTGAAACTTCTGCAAGCAGCAGAGAAAAGAATGACAAAGGACGAGAGATTGAGGAGCTGTATTGTGTAGACTTGATCACCTCTTTCCCCCAGCCCCCACGACTGCAGGAGTAGCACACTTCTGTCCAGGACTGGGAACGATTGATGTAGCTTTGGAATTATGGTCATGTCTCCAGTTGGGTTGGACTGAAACCCAAAATAGCCCGAATCTGAACACAGGCACTCCAGCTCAGCTCCCAGCTCCCACTGGTCACCTGGGCTTCTGCCGATCAAGACCCAAACCGGAGCACTCCTGGTTTCAGACATTCTTGGGTTTCAGTAAGGGGTGTCTCTCTGTGCCCCCTGGGGTCATAGGGTCAGATCTGCAATCACAGAACACCTATGTTTCCTTAAAAACTTTAGTCATGGCTTCATGCTCTGCTGTCATTTAAGAACATAAGACAGGTCAGAAACAAGAGGAACCATTTGGTATTTCACATTTAATTGTTCTCAGAATCTCATCTAACTGTTTTTTGGAAAGAAATCAGGATATCGGTTTCAACAACATGAATATGTCTCCTCACAGTCTTCTCTGTTCACGACTAAAGAGACCTAGTTCCTTCAGCCTGTCAGTGTAGGACAGTCCCTTAATACTTGCATCAGTCTCCTCACAGTCTTCTCTGTTCAAGACTAAACAGACTCAGTCCCTTCAGCCAGTCAATGTAGGACAGTCCCTTAGGTTCCAGAAAGTATCTGGTTTCTCTTTGCTGGACTGATTCTAAAGCATATTTTATGTAATGTGGCAACCAAAAATGCATACAGTATTCTAAATGAGGCCTTAATTCTGCATTATACAATTTTAACACAATATCCGCTGATTTAAATTATATTTGTTGAGATGCTGTTCTAGACCAGACGTTACACTGCTTTATATGTGTCTTTGGCCAGCTATTGAGATGCTGGTCTGTAGCTGAAAGCTCACTCTACTGAGAGATCAGCTCATAGAAGCCTCTTACTACTGTCTCCTTAGTAAGCCACTACTCTCTCAGGAGAGTCAGACAAGAAATATCAAGGGTGTCCTGTGCAGCAATTCTCAGACCTCCTGGAGTCCAGTCTGACCTGTTCTTTTCCAGCACCTCTTCTCCCTGCCTGCTGGGAACAGACTGATTTTGCCCTTCACTCAAACCCTGCCAGACTGCTGTTCTCTAAGACTAGAGACTCCTTCCTAATCTGACTGCATCACCATGTCAGGTGGAGAGTGATTGGTAAGGTGTCTCATCACGAGTGTATTCTTTCAAACCCGGATGTGAGACAGAGACCTGTCAGTTCAGAACGAGCGTCCGGAGACTGTGTGGAAGTGCCAAGTCATGGGGAAGAGGAGAGAGGGCACTGTGCCCCCAGCCTGACCAGGTGTGTGCAATGCTGTTGCAGACCTGGACAAGCCCATCCTCACTGTCCACCAGACCATCAGCGACGTCCGCGGGAGCTACTACCAGGAGAAGACTGTGTTCCTGCGCTGCACCGTGAACTCCAACCCCCCGGCACGCTTCATCTGGAGACGCAACTATGTCTCCATCGAGCAGAGCAAGGACAACGGAGTGGACATCTACGAGCCTCTCTACACTCAGGTACAGCAAAACTGTCACCCCGAATACACTCAGGTACAGCCTCTCTACACTCAGGTACAGACTCTCTACACTCAGGTACAGCAAATCTGTCACTCTGTCTACCCTCAGGTACAACAAAACTGTCACCCGGAATACACTCAGGTACAGCCTCTCTACACTCAGGTACAGCAAAACTGTCACCCGGAATACACTCAGGTACAGACTCTCTACACTCAGGTACAGACTCTCTACACTCAGGTACAGCAAAACTGTCACTCTGAATACACTCAGGTACAGACTCTCTACACTCAGGTACAGACTCTCTACACTCTGGTACAACAAAACTGTCACCCTGAATACACTCAGGTACAGCAAAACTGTCACCCGGAATACACTCAGGTACAGCCTCTCTACACTCAGGTACAGCCTCTCTACACTCGGGTACAGCAAAACTGTCACCCCGAATACACTCAGGTACAGCCTCTCTACACTCAGGTAGAGTGTAGTGTGTTTGGAAAAGAGACAGTGTGTGGAATTACCTCTGTGTGGGTCTGTTCTGTGCAGTGAAGTGTGTATGAGAGAGATAGATTGTGTATTTCCCTGTGCTTGTATTTACTGTATTTACTTCCTTGCAGTTGACTGTATAGGACTGAGAGTGTGTTTGTATTTACCCCTGTGTGTCTGTAAGATACAGGGTAGTGTGTATGAGAGAGAGACAAAGTGTGTATATTTTATGGAGTGTTTATAGTGTCTGTACTGTGCAGTGTAGTGTGTGTGGGAGAGACTGTGTGTGTTTACGTGTGTGTCTGTACTGCACAGTGAGAGATGGTGTGTGCATTTACTTTTGTGTATCTGTGCTGCGCAGTGCAGTGTATATGAGACTTTGTATATGTGTGTACGTGTCTATAAGGAGCAGCGTAGTGTGTATGTGACAGATACAGTGTGTGTTTACCTATGTGTGTGTGTTGTGTGTTTGTAGTGTGCAGTGCAATATGTGTGAGAGAGAGACTGTGTGCATTTACCTTTGTGTGTCAGTATCTGTCCAGGGAAGTGTGTATGAGAGAGACAGTGTGTATATTTACTTGTGAGTATGTGTACTGCATAGTGCAGTGTTTCTAAAAGGGAGAAAGTGTGTGTATATTTTTCTTTGTGTCTGTGTGCCTGTACTGCGCAGTGCAGTGTGTATGACAGAGACAAAAACTATGTATTTCCCTGTGTGCCTGGCTCTACTGCGCAGTGCATTAAGTATGAGATAGTGTATGTATTCACTTGTGTAGGGACTTGTGTGTCTGTATATTGTGCCGTATATAGTACATTGTACTGTATTGTGCACTGCAGTGTGTGTGAGAGATAAATAGTGTGTGTATTTACGTTTGTGTGCCTCTACTGTTCAGTGCTGTGTGTGTATGAGAGAGATAGTGTGTGTATTGTATGTTTTTGTACTGTGCAGTGTTGTGTGTGTGAGAGACAGTGTGTGTTTGTACTGTGCAGTGCAGTGTGTGAGAGAGTCAGTGTGTGTATTTACCTCTGTGTGTTTGTGACTCAGTGTTATACAACATCACTCATCATCCAAGTTTCCTCCTGCTCTCTTGCTTTTAAAGCAGCAGGTCTGGTCCGTGATGACGCGTCCGCAGTGTTTGTTAATGGTCCCAGTGGGGAGCTCCAGGCCGGGGCTCTGGAAGCAGTGAGACCTGATGACAGTGCAGGCACAGGCTGGGGGGCGAGCTGGGCAGTGGGACCCCGAGTCACCATGAGAAATGGGCTGCAGCCTCTGGGGCTGCAGAGTTCTTTGTCAGTGGGTGTCGGTCTCTGCTCTGCCTGAATTTCTTGATAATTTAGTTTTTTCTCCTGTGTTGTGGTGGTACTGCTCTCTGCTCTAATCCAATTGCAGTGATCAGTTCCAGTCCCCACCATCTGAAGGCGCTATAGAGAATGAAACTGCCCTACTAGCGAGGAGCGGGAGAACTGTAGTCTTTTTGTCTTCAGTGTGTCTGTTTGCTGTCTGCCTGTTTGCTCTTTGTCTGTGTGATTTCTGTGTCTGATTGCTGTCTGTCTGATTGCTCTCTGTCTTTCTGATTTCTGTGTGCGATTGCAGTCTGTCTGTATGATTGCTCCGTGTCTGTCTTCTGTCTGTCTGATTGTTCTCTTTCTGTCTGATTGCTGTCTGTCTTCTTCTGTCAGGGTGAGACGAAGGTGCTGGTACACTCAGGTACAGACTCTCTACACTCAGGTACAGCAAAACTGTCACTCTGAATACACTCAGGTACAGACTCTCTACACTCAGGTACAACAAAACTGTCACCCTGAATACACTCAGGTACAGCAAAACTGTCACCCGGAATACACTCAGGTACAGCCTCTCTACACTCAGGTACACCCTCTCTACACTCAGGTATAGACTCTCTACACTCAGGTACAACAAAGCTGTCACCCTGAATACACTCAGGTACAGCCTCTCTACACTCAGGTACAGCAAAACTGTCACCCGGAATACACTCAGGTACAACAAAACTGTCACCCTGAATACACTCAGGTACAACAAAACTGTCACCCTGAATACACTCAGGTACAGTCTCCCTACACTCAGGTACAGACTCTCTGCACTCGGGTACAACAAAACTGTCACCCGGAATACACTCAGGTACAGCAAAACTGTCACCCTGAATACACTCAGGTACAGCCTCTCTACACTCAGGTACAGCCTCTCTACACTCGGGTACAGCAAAACTGTCACCCTGAATACACTCAGGTACAGCACACCTGTCAGCCTGTCTACACTCATACAGCACACCTGTCAGCCTGTCTACACTCATACAGCACACCTGTCAGCCTGTCTACACTCATGCAGCACACCTGTCAGCCTGTCTACACTCATACAACACTCCTGTCAGCCTGTCTCCAATCACACAGCACACCTGTCAGCCTGTCTACACTCATACAACACTCCTGTCAGCCTGTCTCCAATCAGACAGCACACCTGTCAGCCTGTCTACACTCATACAGCACACCTGTCAGCCTGTCTACACTCATACAACACACCTGTCAGCCTGTTTACACTCGTACAACACTCCTGTCAGCCTGTCTACATTCATACAGCACACCTGTCAGCCTGTCTACACTCATACAGCACTCCTGTCAGTCTGTCTGCACTCATACAGCACACCTGTCAGCCTGTCTGCACTCATACAGCACACCTGTCAGCCTGTCTACACTCATACAACACACCTGTCAGCCTGTCTACACTCATACAACACACCTGTCAGCCTGTCTACGCTCATACAGCACACCTGTCAGCCTGTCTACACTCATACAACACACCTGTCAGTCTGTCTACATTCACACAGCACACCTGTCAGTCTGTCTACGCTCATACAGCACACCTGTCAGTCTGTCTACACTCATACAGCACACCTGTCAGCCTGTCTACACTCATACAGCACACCTGTCAGTCTGTCTACACTCATACAGCACACCTGTCAGCCTGTCTACACTCATACAGCACACCTGTCAGTCTGTCTACATTCATACAGCACACCTGTCAGTCTGTCTACACTCATACAGCACACTGTTAGCCTGTCTACACTCGTACAACACACCTGTCATACTGTCTACACTCATACAGCACACCTGTCAGCCTGTCTACATTCACACAGCACACCTGTGAGCCTGTTTACACTCATACAGCACACCTGTCAGCCTGTCTGCACTCATACAGCACACCTGTCAGCCGATGTACACTCAGGTACAGTCTCATGGGAAGATCCTCGTGATACATGCCACTGTACCAGATTTTCAGTTTTTGTTTTATCACTTCCAATGGAATAAACCTGGTCATTGGTTTGTGGCATTGCTATGCATTGTTCTCAGAGTTTACAACAAGGAAACTATCAATTACAATTTCCACTGAATGAAGGCTACACATTTTTAACAGTGTATTTCAGACTCTTATAACCCTCCGTGTGTATGCCTCTGTATTACAATGAGCGAGGCTTGTGTGACAGTACTGCAGAGTGCAGTGTGTATGGGAGAGAGTCCCTGTGTGTATTTCCCTGTGCGTGTTTCTACTATTGAATATAGTCCGCATGAGAGAGACAGTGTCTTTTTACCTGTGTGTGTCCATACTGCACAGTGCTTTGTAGATAGATATAATGTGTGTATTTCCCTGTATGTGTCTCTACTCTTCAATATAATGTGTATGAGCGAGAGAGACAGTGTGTCTTTTTACCTGCAGAGTGCTTTGTTTATGATAGAGAGGTAGAGTGTGTGTATTTACCTGTGTGTCTCTATAATACGCAGTGCAGTGTATGAGACAGTGTAAGTGTAAGTACCCGTGTGTGTTTGTACTGCGCAATGCTGTGTGAATAATAGAGTGCAGTGTGTTTGGAAAAGAGACAGTGTGTGGAATTACCTCTGTGTGGGTCTGTTCTGTGCAGTGAAGTGTGTATGAGAGAGATAGATTGTGTATTTCCCTGTGCATGTATTTACTGTATTTACTTCCTTGCAGTTGACTGTATAGGACTGAGAGTGTGTTTGTATTTACCCCTGTGTGTCTGTAAGATACAGGGTAGTGTGTATGAGAGAGAGACAAAGTGTGTATATTTTATGGAGTGTTTATAGTGTCTGTACTGTGCAGTGTAGTGTGTGTGGGAGAGACTGTGTGTGTTTACGTGTGTGTCTGTACTGCACAGTGAGAGATGGTGTGTGCATTTACTTTTGTGTATCTGTGCTGCGCAGTGCAGTGTATATGAGACTTTGTATATGTGTGTACGTGTCTATAAGGAGCAGCGTAGTGTGTATGTGACAGATACAGTGTGTGTTTACCTATGTGTGTGTGTTGTGTGTTTGTAGTGTGCAGTGCAATATGTGTGAGAGAGAGACTGTGTGCATTTACCTTTGTGTGTCAGTATCTGTCCAGGGAAGTGTGTATGAGAGAGACAGTGTGTATATTTACTTGTGAGTATGTGTACTGCATAGTGCAGTGTTTCTAAAAGGGAGAAAGTGTGTGTATATTTTTCTTTGTGTCTGTGTGCCTGTACTGCGCAGTGCAGTGTGTATGACAGAGACAAAAACTATGTATTTCCCTGTGTGCCTGGCTCTACTGCGCAGTGCATTAAGTATGAGATAGTGTATGTATTCACTTGTGTAGGGACTTGTGTGTCTGTATATTGTGCCGTATATAGTACATTGTACTGTATTGTGCACTGCAGTGTGTGTGAGAGATAAATAGTGTGTGTATTTACGTTTGTGTGCCTCTACTGTTCAGTGCTGTGTGTGTATGAGAGAGATAGTGTGTGTATTGTATGTTTTTGTACTGTGCAGTGTTGTGTGTGTGAGAGACAGTGTGTGTTTGTACTGTGCAGTGCAGTGTGTGAGAGAGTCAGTGTGTGTATTTACCTCTGTGTGTTTGTGACTCAGTGTTATACAACATCACTCATCATCCAAGTTTCCTCCTGCTCTCTTGCTTTTAAAGCAGCAGGTCTGGTCCGTGATGACGCGTCCGCAGTGTTTGTTAATGGTCCCAGTGGGGAGCTCCAGGCCGGGGCTCTGGAAGCAGTGAGACCTGATGACAGTGCAGGCACAGGCTGGGGGGCGAGCTGGGCAGTGGGACCCCGAGTCACCATGAGAAATGGGCTGCAGCCTCTGGGGCTGCAGAGTTCTTTGTCAGTGGGTGTCGGTCTCTGCTCTGCCTGAATTTCTTGATAATTTAGTTTTTTCTCCTGTGTTGTGGTGGTACTGCTCTCTGCTCTAATCCAATTGCAGTGATCAGTTCCAGTCCCCACCATCTGAAGGCGCTATAGAGAATGAAACTGCCCTACTAGCGAGGAGCGGGAGAACTGTAGTCTTTTTGTCTTCAGTGTGTCTGTTTGCTGTCTGCCTGTTTGCTCTTTGTCTGTGTGATTTCTGTGTCTGATTGCTGTCTGTCTGATTGCTCTCTGTCTTTCTGATTTCTGTGTGCGATTGCAGTCTGTCTGTATGATTGCTCCGTGTCTGTCTTCTGTCTGTCTGATTGTTCTCTTTCTGTCTGATTGCTGTCTGTCTTCTTCTGTCAGGGTGAGACGAAGGTGCTGAAGCTGAAAAATCTGCGACCACAGGACTTCGCCAACTACACCTGTCAGGTGTCCGTGCGCAATGTGTGTGACATCCCTGACAGCGAGGTCACCTTTCAGCTCACTAGCGCCACCTGTGAGTCCCGACTGCCACTACAACACCTGTCTCTCTGCAACACCCCAAATTGCTCACTGTGTCTCCCTCTATCACTGAGAGTTTGTGCATTTAGTTCAGAATGGCTGGACTCCCATCCCCCGGGTAATTTAATACGTTACACATGTTTCAGGCCTGCGTGGGTAAGTCTATCACGAGAGAAGAACACAGGATTACAGCAGATGGAACAGTGCATTTGTGAGCTCAGTGGCTTTGAGTGACCTGTCCTGCAGGGCGGTGCTCTCTGCGGAAGTAGAGAGGGGAGAGGCAAGGCGCGTCTGCGTATCTGCTGTGAATCTGTGCTCCAGGGCCAACTCTGCTGGTCAGGGCCAGAGGCATGCTGGGGAGACATGGGGGGACAGAGCAGAGCTCCAGGCAGGGGCAGGGCAGTCTGGGGTATATGCTGAAGGTCCGCTCTCTCTTCCCTGCCTGGCTGTGGAGCAGGACACTTTCACCCCTCTCCTGCAGGGAACAGGTGCCGTTCTCAGCAAGAGGCAGAGACTGCGCTCTGAGCTGGGGTCAGCCCACCACGGCCTCAGGGCCGTCTGCAGGTGAGCGAGTGCGGAGAGGGGCGTGCTGTGTCCTCTTCCTTCAGTGAGAGCTGATTTGTTTCTCTGTGTGGACTTTGAGACAAAGAGATTTCTTGCCACACAGATGCACGGATCAGAAAGAACAGGGCAGTAAGATCTGGACTTTGACAGGACAGATGCCTGAGTCCCCAGCCTGGTTCCACCGACACTGGGTTGCCCAGTAAGTCACAGGCAGAGCACTCTAGGCTCAGCCGCAGGCAGACCAACAGGTCACCATTGAAAACAGTCCGGTAGGGTTTGCACTTCAAACACACACAGAACACGTCTCCCCACCCCCTGCTAGAAAACTGACGCCAGTGTGAGTGAGTCAATGCAAATAGCCGCTTCGAGCTCAGAGGCCGCTCGTGGACGTTAACTGTCAGATGGACACTCTCTGAGCTGTAGAGGCTGGACTGCAGCTCTAGGAGGGAGAGCAACAGGCAGGACTCATCTCCTCTGGAACCTGGGGGGAACTCGGCACACAGTGGCTCAGCCACAGTGGCTCAGCTCAACCCTCGGACAGAGATGGTCAGGCAGCTGGGCAGAGAGATGATCAGACAGCCGGGCAGAGAGATGGTCACACAGCTGGGCAGAGAGATGATCAGACAGTTGGGCAGAGAGATGGTCACACATCCGGGCAGAGAGATGATCAGACAGCCGGGCAGAGAGATGGTCACACAGCCGGGCAGAGAGATGATCAGACAGCCGGGCAGAGAGATGATCAGACAGCTGGGCAGAGAGATGGTCACACAGCTGGGCAGAGAGATGATCACACTGCTGGTCAGAGAGATGGTCACACAGCCGGGCAGAGAGATGATCAGACAGTTGGGCAGAGAGATGATAACACAGCCGGGCAGAGAGATGATCAGACAGTTGGGCAGAGAGATGATCACACAGTTGGGCAGAGAGATGGTCACACAGCCGGGCAGAGAGATGATCAGACAGTTGGGCAGAGAGATGATCAGACAGTTGGGCAGAGAGATGATCACACAGTTGGGCAGAGAGATGGTCACACAGCTGGGCAGAGAGATGATCACACTGCTGTTTAGAGGGATGGTCAGACAGCCGGGCAGAGAGATGATCACACAGCCGGGCAGAGAGATGATCAGACAGCTGGGCAGAGAGATGGTCACACAGCTGGGCAGAGAGATGATCAGACAGTTGGGCAGAGAGATGGTCACACAGCTGGGCAGAGATGATCACACAGCCGGGCAGAGAGATGATCAGACAGTTGGGCAGAGAGATGATCACACTGCTGGTCAGAGAGATGATCACACAGCCGGGCAGAGAGATGATCAGACAGTTGGGCAGAGAGATGATCAGACAGTTGGGCAGAGAGATGGTCACACAGCTGGGCAGAGAGATGATCACACTGCTGGTCAGAGGGATGGTCAGACAGCCGGGCAGAGAGATGATCAGACAGCCGGGCAGAGAGATGATCAGACAGTTGGGCAGAGAGATGATCACACAGCTGGGCAGAGAGATGATCAGACAGTTGGGCAGAGAGATGATCAGACAGTTGGGCAGAGAGATGATCACACAGTTGGGCAGAGAGATGATCACACAGCCGGGCAGAGAGATGATCAGACAGTTGGGCAGAGAGATGATCAGACAGTTGGGCAGAGAGATGATCACACAGTTGGGCAGAGAGATGATCACACAGCCGGGCAGAGAGATGATCAGACAGCTGGGCAGAGAGATGATCAGACAGTTGGGCAGAGAGATGGTCACACAGCTGGGCAGAGAGATGATCACACTGCTGGTCAGAGGGATGGTCAGACAGCCGGGCAGAGAGATGATCAGACAGTTGGGCAGAGAGATGATCACACAGTTGGGCAGAGAGATGATCACACAGCCGGGCAGAGAGATGATCAGACAGTTGGGCAGAGAGATGATCAGACAGTTGGGCAGAGAGATGATCACACAGTTGGGCAGAGAGATGATCACACAGTTGGGCAGAGAGATGATCACACTGCTGGTCAGAGGGATGGTCAGACAGCCGGGCAGAGAGATGATCAGACAGTTGGGCAGAGAGATGATAACACAGCTGGGCAGAGAGATGATCACACAGTTGGGCAGAGAGATGATCACACAGTTGGGCAGAGAGATGATCACACTGCTGGTCAGAGGGATGGTCAGACAGCCGGGCAGAGAGATGATCAGACAGCTGGGCAGAGAGATGGTCACACAGTTGGGCAGAGAGATGATCACACAGCCGGGCAGAGAGATGATCACACTGCTGGGCAGAGGGATGGTCACACAGCTGGGCAGAGAGATGATCACACTGCTGGTCAGAGAGATGATCAGACAGCCGGGCAGAGAGATGATCAGACAGTTGGGCAGAGAGATGATCACACAGTTGGGCAGAGAGATGGTTACACAGCCGGGCAGAGAGATGGTCACACTGCTGGTCAGAGAGATGATCACACAGTTGGGCAGAGAGATGGTCACACAGCCGGGCAGAGAGATGGTCACACTGCTGGTCAGAGAGCCAGCCTGACAGGCAGCCAGACTCCTGGGCAGAGAGCAGCTCACTCCAGCCCCTGTGATCCCACCAGCCCTCTAATCCCACCGGCACACAGATCCTCTTACGGCCGGATTACTCTGCAGGTAGAACCGCTGATTTGCGCACTGTAACCCCTTTAGGAAACATCAATCCCATTACAGCAGCTCGAGGGCAGCGGCCTGCTGGCCCCCACCTCCCCGGCCTGCTCCGCTGCAGGAAATTGAAGCAATAATTCTTTTGTTTTCCCCTGTTATTTCTGTGGTCTGAAATTGCTTTTATTTTATGCTGAGCTGCTGTTAAAGTGCAGGTCACCTCAGCCTGTCAGGTACCTGCAGTGTCTGACGACAGCTCTCCTTTCTTATGAACATCGGAAAATGGCACAAAAACTTTCGGAAATGTATTCCCAGTATTTGTTCAGAGTCCTTTATTCAGAGTCTTTTATTCAGAGTCTTCATCAACTAATTTCCAGTGGTAACACAGAGAATCCACAGAGCTCTGGGAGTCCAGAGAGCCCAGAGAGTGCTGGGAGTCTAAAGAACCTGAAGAGACTTGGGAACCCAGATAACCCAGGTAACTCAAGGCAAAGACAGCCCAGTAAATACTGGAAGTCCAGAGGGTTGAAAGAGCCCATGGAGTTCTGGGAGTCCAGAGAACCCAGAGAGTAAACTGTATTTACTGAATTTAAGGCTAAGACCCAGACCATACCTGTGGAGTCACAGACCGGACCTGTGGAGACAGGATCCTAGACTGAGACCCAGATCGGACCTGTGGAGACCCAGACTGGACCTGTGGAGACGGTGTACTAGACTGAGACACAGACTGGACCTGTGGAGACTCAGACTGGACCTCTGGAGACAGGGTCCTAGACTGAGACCCAGATCGGACCTGTGGAGACCCAGACTGGACCTGTGGAGACCCAGACCGGACCTGTGGAGACAGAGTCCTAGACTGAGACACAGACTGGACCTGTGGAGACTCAGACTGGACCTCTGGAGACAGGGTCCTAGACTGAGACCCAGATTGGACCTGTGGAGACCCAGATTGGACCTGTGGAGACTCAGACTGGACCTGTGGAGACTCAGACCTTCCTTTGTTCTAGTTTGCTACGGTATATTTTTCTAAATTTATTTTTTCAAATCTATCACAGTAAGAAAACCTTATTAAAATCATTTGCAGAGCTGTCTTTACAAATGCATCATTAAAGAAGAAGGCCTTTGAATCAGGTGTTCTACTCTGAATCAGGAGTGTCAGCCTGAACCAGGTGTTTCACTCTGAATCAGGAGTGTCAGCCTGAACCAGGTGTTTCACTCTGAATCAGGAGTGTCAGCCTGAACCAGGTGTTTCACTCTGAATCAGGCGTGTCAGCCTGAACCAGGTGTTTCACTCTGAATCAGGAGTGTCAGCCTGAACCAGGTGTTACACTCTAAATCAGGAGTGTCAGCCTGAACCAGGTGTTTCACTCTGAATCAGGCGTGTCAGCATGAACCAGGTGTTTCACTCTGAATCAGGAGTGTCAGCCTGAACCAGGTGTTTCACTCTGAATCAGGAGTGTCAGCATGAACCAGGTGTTTCACTCTGAATCAGGAGTGTCAGCCTGAAACAGGTGTTTCACTCTGAATCAGGAGTGTCAGCCTGAAACAGGTGTTTCACTCTGAATCAGGAGTGTCAGCATTAACCAGGTGTTTCACTCTGAATCAGGAGTGTCAGCATTAACCAGGTGTTTCACTCTGAATCAGGAGTGTCAGCATGAACCAGGTGTTTTAGTCTGAATCAGAAGAGTCACTCTGAATCAGGTTTTTCACTCTGAACCAGGTGTTTCACTCTGAATCAGGAGTGTCAGCCTGAAACAGGTGTTTCACTCTGAATCAGGAGTGTCAACCTGAAACAGGTGTTTCACTCTGAATCAGGAGTGTCAGCATTAACCAGGTGTTTCACTCTGAATCAGGAGTGTCAGCATGAACCAGGTGTTTTAGTCTGAATCAGAAGAGTCACTCTGAATCAGGTGTTTCACTCTGAACCAGGTGTTTCACTCTGAATCAAGAGTGTCAGCATGAACCAGGTGTTTCATTCTGAATCAGAAGAGTCACTCTGAATCAGGTGTTTCACTCTGAACCAGGTGTTTCACTCTGAATCAGGAGTTTCAGCACGAATCAGGTGTTCTACTCTACTCTAATCAGGAGCATCAGTCTGAATTAGAAGTGTCAGTCTGAAGAACTGCTTTTCTTGGATCAAACCAGAACCCAGACTCATGTTGCCAAGGCAGGGTTTGCTCAGGTACAAGATGTGGATCGGAATGGACTGTTCGGCAGAGTGGTTTCGTTTCCTTTAGCAGGAGAATGGCATGTTGCTTGTTCTGACGTGGTGAATGATGAAAACTTGCATTAAATAGTGAATAACAGGCTACTAATCTAGTTCTGCAGTTGTGAAAACCATGTCGAATGTGCAGCTGGGTGTATAGATGTGTGTCAGAAGACAGCAGTATTACTGGAATTACTGTTGTGTGACAATGGCTATTTCATACCCTTTGTCAGGTTCACCTGCCTCACATTTTCCTTGTTGGGAAATGTGTGTTGGATGCTATATTTTGTTCTTGTAATCAAAGTGTCTTGTTAGTTGTTGCTGATGTGGAGCCACAGTCATTTCATAATTACAGTCTCTGACTCACCTCTGGTCCAGATAAAGTCTTACCTGTCCACCAGGTGGAGCCAGGGAGAAGCAGGAGATATTTATCCTGGTCCTACTGTCCGTGTGCCACATGCAGTCATTGTTTAGTTGCTGTATGAGTAGCGTAGTGTGATCTGTGTGCTGTTCTAAAGTTTGACACTAACACAGACTGTACAGACAGGACAGACACTAACACAGACAGGACAGACACTAGCAGACACTAACACAGACTGAACAGACAGGACAGACACTAACACAGACTGTATACTTTAACCTTTTAAAGATTAATTTAGATTAGTCTTTAGATTCAAGAGAGAGCACAGAGACCCAAGACAGAATGACAAAACTTTTCTTTTAATTACTACAGCCTGAAGGTGAATTAGTACTTCGCTGAAAATGTTAAAATAATGAAAGTTACATCTAGCTATCTTCAGGAGGGTTCATGAAATGTTCTCCATGTGGAGAAGATGAGGGATTCAGGGAGTATTCCCAATGTCCATAGTCAGCTCCCTCTGGCTGAAGTCTTGCCTATTCACTCTTGCGTGAGGCACATGAGGACTTGTACAGTACACCCCAGATCATCTGATCCATGTCCCGTCACATTCCTAACCCCTCCTCTTAAGGACGCTTCAGCCCTTCCTAGTGTCACGATTGTAGTCCCTCCTCCTTAAGGGCGCTCCGGCTCTTCCTTGTTTTGCCCTATTCCCCGCACCTGCCCCTTGTTCCAGTCTCCTTCCTGTCCCCCTTTAAAAGCCAGACGCAGTCGCCAATCGAGGCTCTGCATCTGATCTCCACATCGTGCGAGCCCGGGACCTGGATTCGTCTGGCTCCGTTACGCTTTTAGCTTCCTGCTCCTGTTCCTGTTCCCCCCGCTGGTCCCGACCCGGCACCTGTTTTTAATCCCTGGTATTGGATGGACTACCCGGCCGTGGACTTTTGCTTGTTTTTTGGATTCTCCCTTGGACTTATTCTTTGGATTGTTTGCCTCGGCCACCCCTCCCCGGATCACCAGCACTGCACGGACACGCCCCCGTTTTCATCCTCGTATTCCTGCATGACTTTTTCCCCAGTGTTTCCTCACTATTCCGGATTGTGTCGTCCGCACAGGGTCTGAACACCTAGTCTGTTACTCATCTCCCGCACCTGCACCCTGTTCCAGCCCCTTTTCAGTTCCCCCTTAAAAGCCAGACGCTGACACTGTTCCGGTCTCTGCTCTGGTTTCCGTACCTGGAAGTGTCTGATCCCGTTAAGGTTTTAGTTCCCGTTCCCGTTCCCGTTCCCGTGCTGGTTCCGACCCGGTTCCCGTTTTTAAATCTTGTTTGTCTTGGATGGACCGCCCAGTTTTGGACTTTTGCCTCTGTTTGGATTCTCACTCATCCCCGGATTGTGTCGTCTGCATAGGGTCCTGAAAGAACGCTTTCGTTACATGTCCACCAGTAAACACCGGACCAGTCCTAGGGTGTTGCACACATACCATGTGAACCAAGTCTGCCAATCACAGCTGGAGCCGTACCAGGATTTAATACAGACATGTGGTTTTCATCACAGGAAGTGACCCCAGAGACAGTGGGCTGGTCCACATGAGAGACAAAACAGCCTCACAGCTGAGTGCACAGGAAACCCGCAAAAACTCCACAACTTCATTAAAGAGAAAAGATGTCAGGTCGAGTACAAGGAATCAGAGAGAAAATGTACTGTAGGGAAACAAAACGGAATAGGAAAACACTGTATATGATAGGCAAGAAAGATAAATGAAAAGATGTTATAAAGGATAAAGAAAAAAAACAATAGTATTCTAAGTAGTTCTTATCATTAGTAATTAGACATAGTAATTATCAGTTTTAAGCCCAGTTCTCCCCCCAGCAGGATGACTTGGAGAGGTTGTGATGAAGTGTCATGGGATCAGGGGAGAGGGCTCACAAGTCACTGAGCGGATCTGCTCCCTCGTCAGAGCCCTGTGATCTCACCTGCGTCATTGACGGGGTTGCAGGTCGGGTTTATTAGGAGTGTTCAGTCTTGACGGCACTAGATTACCTTCCCACAGACTACCGCATGTCTCAGGGTGTGTGTGAAAGGGTAGGGGTTAGGTGTAGGGTCATTACCCCTATATCTGTCCCTGGGGCTCTGAGCTCCATCTCTGCAGCCTGTGTACCTGGGACTCCAGGATGAGGATGAGGTTCTGGTAAGTAACAAGACCCTGAACTGGCGCCTCTCTCTGCAACTCTCTCCTTGGGAAAACTGAGGGTTGGCTCCAATCAGAATGCAGAGAACATGGCCTCACTGCTCTGTCCCCAGCCCCAGTTCATTCTCCGACATACTCTCCAGACTGGAGCGTGTGCAGAGCGAACAGACCTCAGGACCTCGGAAACTCACAGAACGTACGAGTGCGTTAATCCGTGTGGCTGCAGAGTGCTGGCGGTGCTACCTGCCAGCGGTCGCGCAGTCGGATTAGACACCAGCCCTGTTAAGGGTCACACATTCAACACATCAATCAAGCGATCAATCACTCAGCTCCCTGTCACCACTACGATTGACTGATGCCCTGAGAGAGTGGCGTTCCCTTGGCTCAGCCCTGGACTCCCTGTCAAAGAGAACGCCCCTCAAAGGCACTGTCTCATGCTGTGTCTCCTCTCCCTCAGCTCCCCCGTCTCTGCGGCTCTCTGTGAACGAGACCCTGGTGGTGGACCCTGGGACCGACGTCACCATGTCGTGTGACGTGACCGGGGGCGAGCCCGTGCCGACTGTGCTGTGGTCCCGGTACCCGGCCCCCCTGCCTCCCTGGGCTCAGGCCCGGGGCAGCACCCTGAGCCTGCGCAGGGTCACACCCCGAGACGCCGGCTTCTACAGCTGCACTGCGGTCAACAACGTGGGCAACCCCGCCAAGAGGACGGTCAACCTCATCGTGAGAGGTGAGAGAGAGGACAGAGAGAAGCTCTCTGGATGTGAGCTTGAGAGAGGGGAACAGAGGGAGAGAGGACAGTGGGAGACAGGAGGCGATACCTTGGACTGACAACCAGTTCATCTGGGACTACTGACTTGGCAGTGATGGCACTGGAGAAGACACTGAGGGCTTTCTATGCCATTAGAAGGAGGCTCTTCAACATCAATCCCCCATAACAATCTGGGTGTGAATATTGAAAGTGTAACCCAACCCATTGCTCTTTATGGCAGTGAAGTGTGGGGTCAGACCAGGATGGAACTCAATGGGACAAACATAGAAGTCCTGCTTATAGAGTTCAGTAAAACCATTCTCTATGTTCAAAGAAAAACTCCTAACAAAATTTGTAGGGTTGAATTAGGCCAATTCCCATTGCTAATCAATTTACAGAAGAGAGTAATCAAATATTGGTTACACCTGAAAAACAGTGGCAAAAACACTTACCACCACAAAGCCCTGCTGAGCCCAGAGAAGAGCCCCCTCAGCCAGCTGGTCCTGAGGCTCACTGACACCAACCAGCTTCAGGACAGCACTGCTAGAGCAAGACGAATCAAAATCAACCAACTCACAATGCAAACCAAATAACACTACCTCACCCACTGGGACACACACAACACAACACAAACTGGAATGCTACAGGACCCAAAACAGACAACACACACTAGCTGAGTATTTGACCAGGGTAAGAGACAGCATAGTGAAGGAGACCCTGACAAAGCAGAAGCACAGTGACCATAGCCTGTTCATAAAAACTGAACACAGGCAGACCTGGCTGTCCAGAGAGGACAGACAGTGTTCCCACCGCCAGCTACTGCCAAAGAGACACTGTGAGAAATACTCTGGGATTAGACAAACATTCTTCCCTAAAATAATAAATCTATTCCCAGAATTCCCACACCTGCCAGAAACAGAAAAGCTTCCAATCCTAATGGGGGAAGAAAATTAATAGAGTTACAGCCCATTGTGTGACCTCCTGCCAAAGTCAGGAGAACAGACAGTGAGTCTGTCTTTCAACAATAATAATAATAATAATGATAATAATACAGTTTGTGGCCTCCTGTCACAGCCTGAGGATCAGATAGTGAACCTGTCTCTCAATAATAATAATACAGTGTGTGATCTCCTCTCTCAGCCTGAGGAACAGACAGTGAGCCTGTCTCCCAATAATAATAATACAGTGTGTGATCTCCTGTCCCAGCCTGAGGAACAGACAGTGAGCCTGTCTCTCAATAATAATAATACAGTGTGTGATCTCCTCTCTCAGCCTGAGGAACAGACAGTGAGCCTGTCTCCCAATAATAATAATACAGTGTGTGATCTCCTGTCTCAGCCTGAGGAACAGACAGTGAGCCTGTCTCTCAGTAATAATAATAATAATAATAATAATAATAATAATAATAATAATAATAATAATACAGTGTGTGATCTCCTGTCCCAGCCTGAGGAACAGACAGTGAGCCTGTCTCTTAATAATAATAATAATAATAATAATAATACAGTGTGTGAACTCCTGTCCCAGCCTGAGGAACAGACAGTGAACCTGTCTCTCAATAATGTTTTATGTTTTATGTGATGTATGTAATTGTCCAATAATGTGTTTGTACTGTAAATGTCTGTATATGCTGTGTTAATTGCATCTGCTTTGGCAACACTGTTATTCATTGGTCATTGGTAGAGAGTGAGGGAGAGGAGAGTGAGAGGATAGTGTGGAAGAGAGAAGTGAGTGAGGGAGAGAGGAGAGTGTGAGGGAGCGATAAATGGAAAGGGGACAGAAGAGCTGAGAGCCTAGAGAGTGAAAGATTGAAAGAGGAGGAAAATTAAGAACAGAGAAGGTGAGAGGGGTGGAGAAAGTGGAAGATGGAGAGAGATGGAGAGGTGGAAGATGTAGAGAGGTGGAGAGGTGGAAGATGGAGAGAGATGGAGAGGTGGAAGATGGAGAGAGATGGAAGATGGAGAGAGATGGAGAGGTGGAAGATGGAGAGAAATGGAGAGGTGGAAGATGGAGAGAAATGGAGAGATGGAAGATGTTGAGAGGTGGAGAGATGGAAGATGTAGAGAGGTGGAGAGATGGAAGATGGAGAGAGGTGGAGAGATGGAAGATGTAGAGAGGTGGAAGCTGGAGAGAGATGGAGAGGTGGAAGATGGAGAGAAATGGAGAGATGGAGAGGTGGAAGATGTAGAGAGGTGGAGAGATGGAAGATGGAGAGAGGTGGAAGCTGGAGAGAGATGGAGAGGTGGAGAGGTGGAAAATGTAGAGAGATGGAGAGGTGGACAGGTGGAAGATGTAGGGAGGTGGAGAGATGGAGAGGTTGAAGATGGAGAGGTGGAAGATGTAGAGAGGTGGAAGATGGAGAGAGATAGAGAGGTGGAAGATGGAGAGAGATGGAGAGGTGGAAGATGTGGAGAGAGATGGAGAGGTGGAAGATGTAGAGAGGTGGAGAGATGGAAGATGTAGAGAGGTGGAAGCTGGAGAGAGATGGAGAGGTGGAAGATGTAGAGAGATGGAGAGGTAGAGAGATGGAAGATGTAGAGAGGTGGAGAGATGGAAGATGTAGAGAGGTGGAAGCTGGAGAGAGAGAGGTGGAAGCTGGAGAGAGATGGAGAGATGGAAGATGGAGAGAAATGGAGAGGTAGCAGATGGAGAGAGATGGAAAGGTGGAAGATGTAGAGAGGTGGAAGCTGGAGAGAGATGGAGAGGTGGAAGATGTAGAGAGGTGGAAGATGTAGAGAGATGGAGAGGTGGAAGATGTGGAGAGAGATTGAGAGGTGGATGATGGAGAGAGGTGGAGAGGTGGAAGATGTAGAGAGAGATGGAGAGGTGGGAGATGTAGAGGTACAGAGGAAAGGAGAAGAAGAAGAATGGTGGAAAGCAGGGGAAGTGGCAGAAGGGCAGTAGAAGGAAGGAGAGATCCTGCGAATAAGCCCTTCATCTCTCCCCCAGTCTTAAGGAACATCACCTTCCAGATCACCCCAGACTCCAACAAGGACAGCGAGACTATCCAGATGGGTCGTGACCTCAAGCTGTCCTGCCACGTGGACGCGCAGCCACAGGACAAGGTCAGCTACTCCTGGTACAAGAACTCTGCCCCGGTCCAGCCCTCCGAGAGCCTGATTCTTCTGCGCAGTGACCCTGACATGGCTCCGGGCACCAGCAGCCTGGAGATCATCGACATGAAGTTCCGGGACCAAGCCACCTACAGCTGTGTGGCCAGGTTTCCTGGGAGCTCTGTGCCCGAGCTAAGAGTCGATGTCAACATCACCCAGAGCAGCGGTGAGCGAGCAGAGTGCAGATCCCACCCCTGTGTCCTCCCCTCCTCTCACACCCACCACCTCTCTTCTCCACTCCCTCTTCCTTCTCCTCCTTCTGTCCTGCTCCTGCAGCAGAGCTGTGCAGTATGTAAGCGGGATGATAAGTAAACGTCAAGTAGGTGTATAATCAGAACAATTTGACCTTGGTTATCTGGGGTCTCTGGTTTGGAACAATTATACATGAGCAGCTCTGGAAACTCCCTGACCAGGTTCTCAAGAACAGGTCTCGCCAGGGTTAGCAGACACACTGCCCTGAGCACCAATCACCTGAACTGTAACTGGACTGCTGCTCCTCCAGGAGAGCAGATCTCTGGAACAACTTTGTCGGACTGAGTTCTGGGGCCAGTGTAGACACCCTGTAGTCTAGGTATGTGTCTGTCCAAGCCCTGTCCTGAGTCGTGAATGTCAGTCTTGTCAGGATTGCAGATGTCAGTCCCAGTGGCTCAGTCTCGGACTGGGATTCCTCAGGTGGTTCTTTAATGGAAAAGTGAGCTCTGCTCTTGCTGAACAGCTGGACTTCACAAGTGGCGTTTGTGCAAATTGGGGGGAATCCTTCTAGCAGAACTGTCCCATTCAGCTTCAAGGAACTTGCAGGAGGAAAAAGATGCCAACTCGGTACAATCAATAATCCCCTGTGTCCTAGAGAGAGAAGCATCTGGTTTGACAGTGGACATAAGCCTCTCTGGACAGCCAGGTGTGGACTTGCTCAGGAACTTCTGACCCTCTTTCACCAGGATCAGGCATTTTGTACGTGTTTGTTTAAGGCCCAGCAGCTCTCTAGTTTGCCTGTTGTTGTTTTGTTTTCTCCCCAGTGGGTGAGGCAGTTGTGTTTGTGTTGTGATGTGGTTGACAAAATCGGCTCATGCTGTCTTTTTCAGTGACCCCCCCTGTGCTAACGGTGCCCCCTGGTGGTAGCGTGGTGACAGTGTCTGAGGGAAAAGGGGCGGAGCTGGTGTGCCTGGTGGATGGCAAGCCCCGCCCCCCAGTGCTGTGGTCGCGAGCTGATAAGGACCTGCCCATGCCCTCCGGGGAGAATCTGGTGGAGACCAAGGAAGGCCGCCTGAGACTGGACAACGTCACACGCAACATGAGCGGCTCCTACCGCTGCCAGACCGCGCAGTACAACGGGCTGAACATCAAAAGGCGTGAGGCACTGGTCCAGCTCAACGTGCAGTGTGAGTCTCCCCTCCTGCTCTCCCTCCTCTCTCCCCATCTACCGAACCCCCGCGGTCCGGCTCTGTGCGGTCAGCACTCAGGTGTGTCTGATAGTCGGACGGGGACACGCCTGGCGAGAGACAAGGCGATTCTAAGCTCAGCACAAGGGGGCTGTCAGTGTGGGATCAGTCAGTAGATTTTCAGGAGATCTGTGTGGACACCTGTGTCTCAGAGTGAAAGGGGCTATGAAGAACATTCTCTGTATGGGGTCTCTGGGCTCAACTTACCTGAGAACTGCTCTCGTGCTCTGTGTTTTTAATTTAGTTTGTTTTTGTTAATTTTACTGACAGAGAGGAAGAGATACTGTCTTTTATACAGCAGGCTTAAAATAAAATACCAACCCCTGCCCCCCGATCATAAACCCTCCCCCACTCTGTTTTGTCCCTGTCGTCCAGCAGGCCAGGTTTCTGCAGTGAGGCACTCCTCCCGCACATGCACACACCCCTACACCACAATCCCTGGTCATAGTCCCTGCATCCTACACCCCAGATCACTGCACCTACATTATTCACCCCAGGTCCCAGCTACACAGCAGATCAGTGCCTCTACATCAGCACCCCAGATCACAGACCCTATATACCACTCCCCATATTACACCCCCTGCATCCTACACCCCAGATCACAGACCCTATATACCACTCCCCATATTACACCCCCTGCATCCTACACCCCAGATCACAGACCCTATATACCACTCCCCATATTACACCCCCTGCATCCTACACCCCAGATCACAGACCCTATATACCACTCCCCATATTACACCCCCTGCATCCTACACCCCAGATCACAGACCCTATATACCACTCCCCATATTACACCCCCTGCATCCTACACCCCAGATCACAGACCCTATATACCACTCCCCATATTACACCCCCTGCATCCTACACCCCAGATCACAGACCCTATATACCACTCCCCATATTACACCCCCTGCATCCTACACCCCAGATCACAGACCCTATATACCACTCCCCATATTACACCCCCTGCATCCTACACCCCAGATCACAGACCCTATATACCACTCCCCATATTACACCCCCTGCATCCTACACCCCAGATCACAGACCCTATATACCACTCCCCATATTACACCCCCTGCATCCTACACCCCAGATCACAGACCCTATATACCACTCCCCATATTACACCCCCTGCATCCTACACCCCAAATCACAGACCCTATATACCACTCCCCATATTACACCCCCTGCATCCTACATCCCAGATCATAACACCTACTGTACGTTATTCACCCCAAGTCACAGCTACACACCAGATCACTGCCTCTTCATCAGCACCACAGATTACAGACCCTGTATCATCATTTAGTCGAGTCTGACTCTTCGTGACCTCATGGACTTTAGCATGCCAGGCCTGTCTGTCAACAACTGCTTCTGTGAGCTCTTGCAAATTCATATTCATTACTTCAGTAACACTATCTATCCATCTTAACCTCTGCCGCCCTCTTCTTCTTTTCCCTTCAGTCTTTCCCAACATCAGAGTCTTCTCCAGTGAATCCTGTCTTCGCATTATATGGCCAAAGTATTTGAGTTTTAGTTTTGCTATCAATCCTTCCAATGAACAATCTGTGTTTATTTCCTTGAGTATTGACTGATTTGATCTTCGTGCAGTCCATGGAACTCTCAGCAATTTTCTCCAACACCACAGTTCAAGAGCATCGATTTTCTGAGGCACAGCCTTACCTATAGTCCAACTCTCACATCCATATGTTACTACAGGGAAGACCATAGCTTTCACTATATACTGTAGATCTTTGTTGACAAGGTAATATCTTTGCACTTTAATATCTTATTCAGATTTGCCATAGCTTTCCTCCCAAGAAACAAGCGGTTTTTGATTTCATGGCTACAATCACCATCTGCTGAGATCTTTGAGCCCAAGAAAATAAAATCTGTCTCTACCTCCACTTCTTCTCCATCTGTTTGCAAAGGATTAATATGGCCCGTTGACATAATCTTTGTTTTTTTATGTTAAGCAGCCGGCCAGCTTTTGCACTTTCTTCTTTTACCTTCATCAACAGACTCTTCAACTCCTCCTCACTTTCGGCCATCAGAGTGGTATCATCCGCATATCTCAGATTGTTAATATTTCTCCCAGCAATTTGGATTCCAGCATCTGATTAATCTAACCCGGCAATTCGCATGATGTATTCAGAGTATAAATTAAACAAATAGGGTGAAAAACCCTATGGACAAAAGCAACCAGACCCTGTACAGCACTCCCCATATTACACCCCTTCATCCTACAACTCAGATCATAGCCTGCTGCAACCAGATCACAGTCCCTGCATCCTAACATCCCAGATCATGGCTCTTACATTCCCACCTCCTACAACCCAGATCACAGTAGCTGCGTCCTACACCACAGGTCACAGTTCCTACATCCTAAACCTCAGATTACAGCCTCAACATCCTACATGCAAAATCTCAGCTCCTACATCCTTTACTCCATATCACAGACTCTACATCTTTTACCCCAAATCAAAGCTACATGCTATGCCTCCGGTTACAGCTGCTACATCCTATGCCCCAGATCAGAGCCCTTATATTCTACTGTACCTCCAGCTTACACCCCCTACCATCTTACCCACTAGCTCTTATGTCCTACACCCAAGATTTCAGCATCGACATTCTACTCCCAAGATCAAACAAGCTACATCCCACACCCCTGATCAGAGCCCATATATCCTACAGCCCAAATCACAGCCCCAACATCCCTACATCTTACACACATCAGATCACATATATCCTATAACCCCATCACAGTTCATACAGTACATTCTATACCAAAGATCACGACTCCTATATTGTACAAGCCACATCACAGACCTCCTACACTGCAGAGCACAGATCCCACAACCTACAAGCCAGATCACAGACCTCCTACACTGCAGACCGCAGATCCCACAACCTACAAGCCAGATCACAGACCTCCTACACTGCAGACCGCAGATCCCACACCCTACAACCCAGATCACAGACCTCCTACACTGCATACCACAAATCCCATATTCTACACCCCAGATCACCTCTCTTATGTACTACACTCCAAATCACAGACTCTATAGCCTACACTATGGATCATAGCTCCTACACCCTACACCCCAAATCACAGCCCCATCATTCTACACCCCAAATCACATTGCTTACATCCTACACCAGAGATCCCAGCTCCTCTGTCGTACACTCCAGAAACACAGCCCCTACCTCCCGTACACAGTGATCAGGACTCGGAGCTTAGTGACCACTGCCCTTCCATTCCCACTGACTGGCTGCTGTGCTCTTGCTTGCAGTCCCCCCTATTGTGGACCCCGTGTTCCAGGACGTCCGCTCCAAGCTGTTCCAGCGCCTGCCCCTGCGCTGCTCAGTGGTGAAGGCCAACCCTGCACGTATCGAGCAGGCCACCTGGCTGCTGAACGGGCGCCGCCTGCCGGGAGGGGCCGTTCTTCCCGAGGCCTCGGAGTACGTCATCGGCACCCTGAGCACCGGCAACAACGGCACCTACGAGTGCCGCATCAGCAACAGCGCGGGCAGCACGTCCTGTGTCTTCAGTGTGTCAGGTCAGTGGGGTCCTGCTTGTCTGTCTGTCTTTCAACATTGCAGGCAGCACGACTGTGTCTTCAGTGTGTCAGTTCAGTGGGGTCCTGCTTGTCTGTCTGTCTGCCTGTCAACATTGCAGGCAGCAGGTCCTGTGTCTTCAGTGTGTCAGGTCAGTGGGGTCCTGCTTGTCTGTCTGTCTTTCAACATTGCAGGCAGCACGACTGTGTCTTCAGTGTGTCAGGTCAGTGGGGTCCTGCTTGTCTGTCTGTCTGCCTGTCAACATTGCAGGCAGCAGGTCCTGTGTCTTCAGTGTGTCAGGTCAATGGGGTCCTGCTTGTCTGTCTGTCTGCCTGTCAACATTGCAGGCAGCAGGTCCTGTGTCTTCAGTGTGTCAGGTCAGTGGGGACCTGCTTGTCTGTCTGTCTGCCTGTCAACATTGCAGGCAGCATGTCCTGTGTCCTCAGTGTGTCAGGTCAGTGGGGTCCTGCTTGTCTGTCTGTCTGTCAACATTGCAGGCAGCATGTCCTGTGTCCTCAGTGTGTCAGGTCAGTGGGGTCCTGCTTGTCTGTCTGTCTGCCTGTCAACATTGCAGGCAGCACGTCCTGTGTCTTCAGTGTGTCAGGTCAGTGGGGTCCTGCTTGTCTGTCTGTCTTTCAGCATTGCAGACAACACGTTCCTGTGTCTTCAGTGTGTCAGGTCAGTGGGGTCCTGCTTGTCTGTCTGTCTTTCAGCATTGCAGGCAACACGTTCCTGTGTCTTCAGTGTGTCAGGTCAGTGGGGTCCTGCTTGTCTGTCTGTCTGCCTGTCAACATTGCAGGCAGCATGTCCTGTGTCTTCAGTGTGTCAGGTCAGTGGGGTCCTGCTTGTCTGTCTGTCTGCCTGTCAACATTGCAGGCAGCATGTCCTGTGTCTTCAGTGTGTCAGGTCAGTGGGGTCCTGCTTGTCTGTCTGTCTGCCTGTCAACATTGCAGGCAGCATGTCCTGTGTCTTCAGTGTGTCAGGTCAGTGGGGTCCTGCTTGTCTGTCTGTCTGCCTGTCAACATTGCAGGCAGCATGTCCTGTGTCTTCAGTGTGTCAGGTCAGTGGGGTCCTGCTTGTCTGTCTGTCTGCCTGTCAACATTGCAGGCAGCATATCCTGTGTCTTCAGTGTGTCAGGTCAGTGGGGTCCTGCTTGTCTGTCTGTCTGCCTGTCAACATTGCAGGCAGCACGTCCTGTGTCTTCAGTGTGTCAGGTCAGTGGGGACCTGCTTGTCTGTCTGTCTGCCTGTCAACATTGCAGGCAACACGTCCTGTGTCTTCAGTGTGTCAGGTCAGTGGGGACCTGCTTGTCTGTCTGTCTGCCTGTCAACATTGCAGGCAGCATGTCCTGTGTCTTCAGTGTGTCAGGTCAGTGGGGTCCTGCTTGTCTGTCTGTCTTTCAGCATTGCAGGCAGCATGTCCTGTGTCTTCAGTGTGTCAGGTCAGTGGGGTCCTGCTTGTCTGTCTGTCTGCCTGTCAACATTGCAGGCAGCATGTCCTGTGTCTTCAGTGTGTCAGGTCAGTGGGGTCCTGCTTGTCTGTCTGTCTGCCTGTCAACATTGCAGGCAGCATGTCCTGTGTCCTCAGTGTGTCAGGTCAGTGGGGTCCTGCTTGTCTGTCTGTCTGCCTGTCAACATTGCAGGCAGCACGTCCTGTGTCTTCAGTGTGTCAGGTCAGTGGGGTCCTGCTTGTCTGTCTGTCTGCCTGTCAACATTGTAGGCAGCATGTCCTGTGTCTTCAGTGTGTCAGGTCAGTGGGGTCCTGCTTGTCTGTCTGTCTGCCTGTCAACATTGCAGGCAACACGTCCTGTGTCTTCAGTGTGTCAGGTCAGTGGGGTCCTGCTTGTCTGTCTGTCTGCATGCTTGTGTGTCTGTCTGTGTACCTATCTGTGAGTGTCTTTGTCTGTCTATCAGGGTGTGAGACAGCACACAGTATCTGCATTCCCACAGCACAGGGTACGATCGCTCTGGCCCACTCAGGCCAGCAGGGCTTTGGGGGCTGTGTGCCAGCCAGCAGGGCTTGCTGGGACAATGATCTGGTGACAAGGCCAGCCAGGAGCCTGCACAGTCTGACCCGCACTCCTGACTCCTAGAGGATGTGTTCCTCCTGTGGGTATTTCAGTCTTCCTGCTCGCAGAGCTAATCTATATTCCTGCACTGACCTCTGGGAATCAGTGCGGTGCATTTGATGCAATGTTTAACTTCCAGACAGCAGACAGAAACACTCTTCGCACATAGCTCAGACTGTGAAGAGGAAGTGCCCCTCTCTTTCCAGATCTGTTGTCTCACCAGCTGGAAGAGCCTGACACATCTTGACCGCTGATCCACCATGGGCTACTGCAGGGTTCAGGCCAGTTTCACCAGCAGGGGGAGTGCTAGGTCTCTGACACTGTGCCCAGATTCTTAGTTCCAGGGCCCACAGTGTCTGGGCCCAGGTAAGGGTTAAGAGTAGTTTATATTTGGGGCTAGTGTGAGTCTTTGGCATGTTTGCGGGACAGTGCTGAAGAGGATGATGGGAGTGTACCCCCACAGACCTCACGGAGCTGCTCTCTCTCTGTCTCCTCAGCCAGGGCTTACAGCCCCGAGTTCTACTACGACACCCCAACCCCCATCTACACCCTGAGAACCAGCCGCAACTACACCTACGACTTGCAGTGGACGCAGAAGGAGCCCAGCGCCGTGGACAAGATAATCGGCTACTGGATCAGCGTGACCCAGGTGAGTGAGGACAGGCCGGCCCCCACTGGGCAAGAGGAAGTTATCGCTGGTGGGTTCTCGCCCTGACTCACTGGATGAAGCACTTGCTGACAAAGGCAGGCTGGAAGTACAAGGCAGTCACAGGAACTCTCTGCATCGAGAGGACCTCCTCTGGTGAGCCTGTTCCAGGGCGCCTCCAGTTGCAGGTGTAGCGAGCATAGCCCTTCAGGGAAGAGACCCCAGGGCAGCCCCAGGACATACTGGAGGGATTACATCTCTCTGTAGGCCTGAGAGCACTGAGGAGCCGGAGGCTACCTGCCGGGTCTGCCCTGCTCAGGCTGTTACCAGGAGGAAGCAGTTGGGAAATGAGATGAGAGGAGACTACGTGCCTTGCCTGACTGGTTCTGAGCTGCAGGAGGTCACACAGGAAAGGATCTGGGTGTTCATGTACAGCGATCTGGGAGTTTATGTGCAGGAGTTTGGGCGATTTTGTATGACGATCTGAGTGTTTATATATAGAGATCTGGGTGTTATGTAGAGGGACCTGTGTGTTTGGGGCTGTTTCACAAAGTGAGATTGCTCAGCTGGATAAAAGGGTGGATCAGAGTAAATTGATACAAGTCTGGATTTTAGGTTTCACAAAGCAAGATTGAATTGCATCTGGTTAAGGAACTAGAGCAACACATGCTCTCTTCCTAATCTGCTCTGTGCAGGTTAGTTTATACTTAGGCTGAATTTGCAAAGAGCCCGACTCATTGATCAATCAGTTCCCTGCAAATAAATTAATGTTTAGGGATCTACTTGACGTCAGAGCTTTATGGAGAGAGTGGAAGTTTAGAGATCACCAAAACCCTTTGTAGTTTCCTGATTTATTTTTACTTGAAAGATACCATTTCATTACCTTACATTCACGATCTGTTAAGCCCATATATGGTTAATACAGCTCATCGTACTGTAGCTCAACGTTAAGAGAAACTCAAACTCTGTGCAAAGGGTTGAGATTCCTTCTGACGAGTGCAGTCTTTTACTGTGCTGGCGATTAAGAGTGCTTCAGTAAAGCGACTGTGTGCATGTTTGCACTAAAACAGTTGTATGTGTATTCATAACATTTCCTAACCATACATTAGTGAATACCATCAAACAGGGGTTCCCTGAAATACCTGGTAATATTCTCATATATAATTCTATCCACTGTTCTCTGTAGCTATGCACCATGATTTAACTATTTCTTGCAGCCTTTCCTAATATAATAGGTGCTCTGGACTTCACAGCCATCACCATTAAAGTCCCCTAAGGGCCAAACGAGACTGATTTTCTTAACAGAAAATCAATTCATACCATCACTGTACAGGTGAAAAATAAAATTCTAGCCTATGAATTATGAACATTGATTGCAGAAAAGAAAAAAAACTCTCAATCACTTCCATCAAAAGAAGTTTTTAAACGTGCGTGCCTACAATGGGTCTTACCGAGACTTACAGTACGAGTTCATAAAGTACAGTTTCCACCATCAAATTGTTTCCTTTGTTATCAAATGATCTGTGACACAAGGTGTCACATCAGCATCATGTACAGTACGTGTACACAACTCTAGTGTCCCCAGACAGGACATGTGACATCAGTGCCATCTGTGCTGTGCGGTGCTGCACAGCACTGCCCCCTTCAGGAAGGAGAGAGCTCCTGCCCTCCACCTGTGCACTGTGATGAGGTTCCTCTCACTACACTGATCAACAGGGTGCAGAGCTGAGAGAGACGTCACGGCTCAACACCATTCTAGTGAGACAGAGACAATATCCAGTGAAGGAAAACTGAACATTCTTTACTGAGATGATTCCTCCTCCTCCAGTCTTACTCTGCTCATGCTTCTTCTTGTGGTCTAAAATTGGGGACCATGTTCTTCCACAGGATTGCACTGCACGGTGTTGTGCAGCAGTTCTAAAGAAGACCCACAGAGCACGGTGAGGGATGTTCTTGTATTCTGTCTTGACCTGTTGTCAGATCCACTGGCTGTGGTCCAGCTGCTGTAAATACATAAATTACTACTGAATAAAACAATATTGTACAACTACACAATGGCTTAAAGAGGAACCCTATTCAATGCCATAATAATGGAGGTTAACTAATAGCAATACATCTTTTCTCACACAATTTTTATCGTTTTGTCTCATATTGAAATATAGATATATTGGATTCCATACCTTCCACATTCAATTTTTCTGTGAATCTTTGCCAGGCATCTTCTCTGCCTTTTGCAGTGGCTAAGATACAGCTCCTTGCTATTACAGCAGATTTGATCTCCTCACAGTTTTCCTGAAGGAGCCATAATTCATGGTCACCAGATTAAGACACATTCTTTCACTGTGGTTTTGCCGGGGCAGATGTAGGCTGTGATGGTTGACCCTCCTGTCTACTTAAGTTCAGCTTTGCTGCGCAGTGAGTCAGATTGTTTAAACCTGACTCGCTTTACTTGCACAACTGAAAACAGAGTTTGCTTTTGTGAAACTGGAGCAAGCCTGAAGTCAGTTATCTGGTTAATTCAATCCAGCTAACTCTTGAAGAAAATCTTGAATTAGTTAAACTTGCTTTATTAAACAGCAGGGATCTGGGTGTTTATGTACAGGGACCTGGATGTTTATTTGCAAGGATCTGTATATTTACTGTATATAGAGGTGATCTATGTGTTTATGTGCAGAAATCTGGGTGTTTACATGCAGGGATCTGGGTGTTTACATGTATGTGCAGGGATCTGGGTGTTTATGTGTAGGGATCTATGTGTTTATGTGCAGGGATCTGGGTGTTTATTTGTAGGGATCTGGGTGTACATTTGCAGGGATCTGGGTCTTTATCTCTGGGGATCTGGCTCTTTATGTATGGGGATCTGGGTGCTTACGTAGATGCCTCCATGTCCTCATCATGTCAGCGTGGGGAAGCAACAGAAAATCAGAATACTGAGAATCGGAGTCCCAGGCAGCTGAGCTTGAGCTCTGCCACGCACCTGGTCATCGAGAAGACGAGGAAGAAGAGGAGTCGGGGTCTCGAAGCTGGCTGGTCTGAAGTGAGGAAGAGCAGAAGGGGGGCTAGGGGAGAGTGGGCAGAGATGGGGCGCCACACTCCTGTCTTGTGCTTCGGGGTTTCCCCTGTCTGTGGGCGGCTGATGGCCACTCTGGGACAGGAGAGGGAGCTCTGGGTCGGACACTCCTGACTTGTCCAGCTCGCAGACCAGAAGGAGCTCTGCAGTAGCCGACAGGCAGAGCCGGGCGCTGGAATGGGCTCAGGGATCTCTGTAGGAGAGATGGGGGTCAGGACAGGGGTGTCTGCAGAGCAGAGGCTGGAAGCAGAGGGCAGGGATCCAAGCAGGTTTGATAGCACTGAGGAGCTGCTGTGCTCATTGGAAGAGAAACTGACGGTGTGTCTGGAGAGCTGGGATAGGAATGAGGGAGAAGCAAGGGTGGGCTTTTGGCGAATAGGGAGGGGGTGCATGCTCGAACCCAGGTGCCAGCTGGATCGGGGTCACACCTGTAGCTCAAGACCATGTGGTGAATCCCTTACCTGTTGGGAAGTCTCAGAGAGCTGAAGCAGGTTCTCAAATACAGTCGGTACGGATGGAGTTAATATCACTCTCTGACTTGTTCTGGACATTTTATTTTTAACCCAGGAGTAAATAGCTTATAATCGGAATATTTGAATCTTCATATATATACTGTATATGCTGTATAATGGTGGTAGTCTCCAAGCAGTAATCTCATTTCAGCAGCCATGGTGTGTTGAACTTTACATTAATGCAGGGAAACTGCAATACTTTCTGTGGAGGAAGAAGTTCAATCAAAAAAACCCACAATGATCTGATGTGAAAATGTGCTGGCGTGTGGGTATGAGTCAGTGAGTCTGCAGAGAAATTTAACCTTTCACCTGGGGGCGTGTCCTCAACCAGGGGGTGGTGGTACCGGGGGGCGTGTCTTTACATGGGGGCGTGGTTACATCTGCGGCATGACCTCACATGGACATGCTCTGTGGTTAATGACCTGCCTCTGGAAGGGCAGAAACACATGAACATGTATTTCAGCACACTACAGCACACCCCACCTATGCACGAAAAAAATTTAGATAGACCAAAATGCATGTTTAAAAGGATTCATTTCTATTTAAATATATTCTAGGCACACACTGATGACTATACAGTATCTGTGTTTATCAGCATGTGTCTGAAATATATTTAAAATAAGTGAGTACATTTTTAGTGCATCTAAATATGTTTGCAGCCTAATCGAAATCTGCAAAACACCTCTAAAATGTACTTTAAAAATCGCATTATATTTGTTTTTAAGCAGACTATCTCATTAACTGTTAACCACTGGGCAGTAAATGAATTGATTTCTACAGCAGTGGCAATCATTATGGACACAGATGACAAAGTGGGAACATAATGAAGATTCTATCAAACATATCAAGAAAATAAAAACGGGTACAGTACATTGAGTTGAACAGTCCAGCCAGTGAGCACATTGCTTTATATTGTCAAAAATACTTGACTTCATGCCACCACTATTTTTGGCAATGATGGACTGGGAGTTGCTGTTCCAAATATCTGAAAAACAGATCTTACTGTATTGTGAATGTCACACTGCTCTCCAGTCTGAGATCCAGCCCCACACTGGTACTGATCCATGTCTCACTGTACCTGTGTGCTCTGAGTGTCACACTGCTCTCCAGTCTGAGATCCAGCCCCACACTGGTACTGATCCATGTCTCACTGTAACTGTGTGCTCTGAGTGTCTCACTCCTCTCCAGTCTGAAATACAGTGTGTGAGAATCTTAATGAAAAGGGTCTATTAGTCTCTGCTGGTTTGTGGCCTGACTAATGTTCTTATTTCCTAGGTTCTTGTGTACAAGTATACTGTACATGCTGTATGAGTGTAAATGAAATACTCTCGGAATCTATCTTTGAATACTCTTCAGCAAGATGCTGTGCAGTCAGGTACATACTCTGAGGTGCAACAGAGCCATTTCACAGGATTTTCCTTCTAGTTCCAGCTTTTTCAGGCTGCTAGAGTTTGGGGTTCGGCCACACCCCACTTCCGCGGGGACGCCCGTCAGCCCCTCTCCCTGCGTCTGGTTGTCGTGGCTCTGCGTTTCCCTCCCGAGCAGCTATAAATAGCGGTGTTGCACGTGATTTCATCCACAGCTCTCACGGTGCACACCCGGCGCCAGCGCGGCCCAGTCCAGCCCGGCCCGGCTGCGTGAGGCCGCGACGGGCCCTAGCCGACAGGAGAGAGAAATAAATGTGTCCGATGATAATTTGAGCCGGGGGAATAGTTGGGCTGTGAGGGGCTGACAGCTGATCGATCGCAGCTTGTACTGAATTAACAAGCTACTTTCAGCGACCCTGCACTTAATGCAGCTGCGCGCTCCCTCAATTAATCACCCGCAAGAGCTCGCTGGCTTTCTCCAGGCTAACTGCTCTTATTACTGTTGTTACTGGTATTTATGAAATTACTGGACACAGCTGCTCCGGGAGGGAGACCCAGCTACACTGCAGCGCTGTGTGAGTGCGTGTGATTGTGTATGACCGCGTGTGTGTAAGTGAGTGGATTTAAGAGTGTGAGTGTGTGTGAGGCTACTGTATGTGTCTGTGTGTGAGCGTATGTGTGAGTGTGAGAGGGAGTGTATTTATGAGAGTGTGTGATCGTGTGTGTGTATGTGTGTGTGTAAGTGTATTTAGGAGTGTGAGTTTGTGTGAGGCTATTTGTGTGTGAGTGTGTGTGTGTGAGTGTATTTAAGAGTGTGAGTGCATGTGAGGCTGTGTCTGTGTGTGAGCGTATGTGTGAGTGGGAGAGGGAGTGTATTTATGTGTGTGTGTGATCATGTGTGTGAGTGTATTTAGGAGTGTGAGTTTGTGTGAGGCTATTTGTGTGTGAGTGTATATGTGAGTGTGAGAGGGAGTGTATGAGTGTGTGTGATCGTGTGTGTGTGTGAGTGGATTTAAGAGTGTAAGTGTGTGTGAGGCTATGTGTCAGTGTGTGAGCATATGTGTGAATGTGAGAGGGAGTGTATTTATAAGTGTGTGTGATCATGTATGTGAGTGTTTAAGAGTGTGAGTGTGTGTGGGTGTCTGTATGTGAGCGTATGTGTGAGTGTGAGAGGAAGTGTATTTACAGTATGAGTGTGTGTGATCATGTGTGTGTGTATGTGTGAGTGTGAGAGGGAGTGTATTTATGAGTGTGTGTGATCGTGTATGTGTGAGTAGGTATATGAGTGAGTATATTTATAAGTGTGAGTGTGTGAAAGACTGTGTGTCTGTGTGTGATGAGCAGGGTATGTGAATGTGCGAGTGTGTGTGTTTGTTGGTGGGTTAGCGTATGTCTAAGTGTGTGTGAACAGCAGAGTAGGAGATAGAGGGGCTGTCACAGGGGGACACAGAGGAAGGGAGAGAGTGTGTTGCCAAGTGCTGAGACGTGTTCAGGCTCTGATTGTCTTCGTTAAGGCAGCCCTCCAAATGAAACTCAGCTTGGCGTCAATAAGCTTGCTTGCTGTTTCACTGCTCTGGAAATATTACTGCCACAAGCAAGGTGCAAATTCTGAGCCTGATGTGTTTGCAGTCCTACGGAAATTTACCTTTTTTTTTGAAAGGCTTCGTAACACATTCCGAAAGCGTTGTACATGCCGCCCGCCAATTCTCCAAAATTGCGTTCAGCCGTGTGTAACCCCTACGAAACACATCGCTACCAATTGAACTCTCTGGTTCATGAACTCCGTTGATCAGCCTTAGAAATGCACGGGGCTGTCAATTCAAGAAATATCTCGCTTGTCCTGCTGCCGTTCATCAGATACAGCCATCAGAACGCGGAGCAGGCTGAACGGATCAGCGCGCAGATTGTCACGCACCTGGGAGCTGGAGTCACTGCGTTCACGCTGCCGTATAAGCTACTCCCTGCCTCGCTCTGGGGAGCGTGGAGTCGGCTGTGGTAGAGCTTGGAGTTCAGGCTCCGGATGGGGCTAGTACTGAAAGGAAGATGTCACAAAGAGTGCTCTGCTTCTCTGATGTCCCCTTGTCAAAGGAAAAAGATAACAGCATTAGTGTTCTGGAAAAGAGTTGAAGAAGTCTGAACCAGGGGAAAGGGGGAATTTCAGAGGGAATCCTGTTGGGGTGACATCGTTACGAGGACATCTGTAGGGGAACAGGAGGTGGGCGGAAAATGTAGTCTTGGAGCAAATGCCTGTGGAGAGACGAAAATGCTGGCTAGATAAGAGAAGAGTGCAAGGGGAATTGTGAGGAGATCAGGAGAAAGATTTAGTAGAAGGCATTATCGGTCACAGCAGAGACAGAGTGGAGCTGTTCAAGTGGGGAGCTGTGTCAGCGTGCGTTGGCTGCAAAGGAAGGAGTAAAGGTTGACTCCTCAGTGAAAAATAGCATCATATGAGGAGGCAATGGAAAGGAAAAAATACAATAACTCTCTGCCTGTAGAGGATCAAACTGAGAAACTGCTCAGCTCAGGATACAGGACGATACAGTACGAACCCTGACACACTGAGACACACAGCGCAGTGCTCAGTACAGCTCTAACACTGCAGGATACAGTACGAACCCTGACACACTGAGACACACAGCACAGTGCTCAGTACAGCTCTAACACTGCAGGATACAGTATGAACCCTGACACACTGAGACACACAGCGCAGTGCTCAGTACAGCTCTAACACTGCAGGATACAGTACGAACCCTGACACACTGAGACACACAGCCCAGTGCTCAGTACAGCTCTAACACTGCAGGATACAGTAGGAACCCTGATACACTGAGACACACAGCGCAGTGCTCAGTACAGCTCTAACACTGCAGGATACAGTACGAACCCTGACACACTGAGACACACAGCACAGTGCTCCGTACAGCTCTAACACTGCAGGATACAGTACGAACCCTGACACACTGAGACACACAGCCCAGTGCTCAGTACAGCTCTAACACTGCAGGATACAGTACGAACCCTGACACACAGCACAGTGCTCAGTACAGCTCTAACACTGCAGGATACAGTACGAACCCTGACACACTGAGACACACAGCGCAGTGCTCAGTACAGCTCTAACACTGCAGGATACAGTACGAACCCTGACACACTGAGACACACAGCGCAGTGCTCAGTACAGCTCTAACACTGCAGGATACAGTACGAACCCTGACACACTGAGACACACAGCGCAGTGCTCAGTACAGCTCTAACACTGCAGGATACAGTACGAACCCTGACACACTGAGACACACAGCGCAGTGCTCAGTACAGCTCTAACACTGCAGGATACAGTAGGAACCCTGACACACTGAGACACACAGCGCAGTGCTCAGTACAGCTCTAACACTGCAGGATACAGTAGGAACCCTGACACACTGAGACACACAGCGCAGTGCTCAGTACAGCTCTAACACTGCAGGATACAGTAGGAACCCTGACACACTGAGACACACAGCGCAGTGCTCAGTACAGCTCTAACACTGCAGGATACAGTACGAACCCTGACACACTGAGACACACAGCGCAGTGCTCAGTACAGCTCTAACACTGCAGGATACAGTACGAACCCTGACACACTGAGACACACAGCGCAGTGCTCAGTACAGCTCTAACACTGCAGGATACAGTATGAACCCTGACACACTGAGACACACAGCGCAGTGCTCAGTACAGCTCTAACACTGCGGGATACAGTATGAACCCTGACACACTGAGACACACAGCACAGTGCTCAGTACAGCTCTAACACTGCGGGATACAGTACGAACCCTGACACACTGAGACACACAGCACAGTGCTCAGTACAGCTCTAACACTGCAGGATACAGTACGAACCCTGACACACTGAGACACACAGCACAGTGCTCAGTACAGCTCTAACACTGCGGGATACAGTACGAACCCTGACACACTGAGACACACAGCACAGTGCTCAGTCCAGCTCTAACACTGCAGGATACAGTACGAACCCTGACACACTGAGACACACAGCACAGTGCTCAGTACAGCTCTAACACTGCAGGATACAGTATGAACCCTGACACACTGAGACACACAGCACAGTGCTCAGTACAGCTCTAACACTGCAGGATACAGTACGAACCCTGACACACTGAGACACACAGCACAGTGCTCAGTACAGCTCTAACACTGCAGGATACAGTACGAACCCTGACACACTGAGACACACAGCGCAGTGCTCAGTACAGCTCTAACACTGCAGGATATAGTACGAACCCTGACACACTGAGACACACAGCACAGTGCTCAGTACAGCTCTAACACTGCAGGATACAGTATGAACCCTGACACACTGAGACACACAGCACAGTGCTCAGTACAGCTCTAACACTGCAGGATACAGTATGAACCCTGACACACTGAGACACACAGCACAGTGCTCAGTACAGCTCTAACACTGCAGGATACAGTATGAACCGTGGCAGGTGTTGAAGGGACACATTCTGAAATCCAGCACACAGAAGCAGCGATGTGCTTGCAGGACTGCAGAGCAGTGTGCTGCTGCCTTCTGCTGTGGGCTCAGATGCTCTGAGCCCCGGTTCCTCTCGGAGTGCCTGCTTATTAGCAGGAATGAACAGGATGAAATAAACAGCACACCTGAAATCAAACAGCAAGCAGGAGATTTCTAAATCAGCCTGACCCCATGACCCTGTGGAGCCCTGCTCACGCTGAAGGAAGTGGACTTCATGCAGCACGGGCCTCTCCTGTATTCAGATAGCTCATTAGGAAACCTGTTTGCTGTGGATGTCTCTTTACCCCAGACCACTGTGGGAACACTGAGCTGAAAACATGCCTCCAGAACCTAATTTTAAAGATATGAATGCGTGTGCACAAGACCGCTGATTCCTTGACACAGTACAGGAGACTACACAGCTGGGGATGGTAATATGTAAATTTAAATGTGTGAAGTGCAGATTTGCACATTTTTACAAAGCCGAAACCTCAGGGATTCTCTGTGTGAAATTGTGCTCCCACGTCTTTGCTTGCTGCGCGGCGCGCTACACTGTGCGTCTGAGAACTGTGTCGGTGCGCTCCGGAGCTCTCCCTGAGCTCGGCGTTCTCCCGGACAGCAGAGGGCAGCTCCCTGGAGTCTGCGGCTGCCTGGACCGGAGACAGTCGCCCCCTTACCTCCAGCCTGGCTCTCCAGATAGCATCTGTAATGGGAAACGGTGGCAGACACAGCCAGGGAGAGAGAGAGGAGGGAGGGATGGGGGTCTATATATAGCAGGCATTGCAAGGTCTCTCTAGACACAGGGCACTTTAATACAGGCACATTCCTTCCTTTTCCCTCACCTGCTGAAATCGGAGAGCCAGCGAGAATTGAGAAGCGCAGCGCTGAAGGGGCGAGAGACAGTGAAGGAGATAAGCAGCAGACCGATACAGCCAGGAAACCTACACTCAGGTGTAACAGCTAGAGCCTGCTCTGATGCTGAGCTGCTGTGAGGATGTCCTAAGCATGGCCTACTGTACACTTGTGTTGAAATAATGGTCTGTTAAGACCATCCATCACACAAACCTTCAGTCAGCATGGGTACGATCTTCACTTTCTAAAGACAATTAAATCCTCACTGACAGGACAGCTAAGGACGACCTAGATAGCAGGTGATGTCCTATAAAGCACACTATCATAAATCAAGTGACCTCATTTGTTCTAACAAAATACAAGCTGAAATCTGAACTGGGTTAAGGGAGGTGTGCAGCTGGCCATGAGGCATGTGGTCATGAGCTCCCAGTGTCTGTTTCTGAGCAGTGTAGCTGGTCTGAGACAAGTGGACAGACCAGTCCTTCAGTGTGATCCAGGTTATGGGCTGAGAGATGAGACTTGAGCTCAGCACTATGGACAGCTCCCAGTGTCTGTTTCTGAGCAGTGTAGCTGGTCTTGAGACAAGTGGACAGAGTGGTCCTTCAGTGTGATCCAGGTTATGGGCTGAGGGGTGAGACGAGCTCAGCACTATGGACAGCTCCCAGTGTCTGTCGCTGTGCAGTGTCAATCCAATTCAAGCTTTATTATCCTCTGGGGGAAATGTGTTTTACGGTACAGTCCAATACAATACTACAACAAGGAAGACAAGCTTTAACGACAGAGACAATAGTGTTAAAAGAGCTCAGAGAGAAGAGAGCTATTGCAGTGGAGTCTGATACATTTACACCTGGAGGCACAGAGGCGTCTCCCAGATGAGAGCAGTGTAAATTGAATATGGAGAGGGTGAGACACACACTCCATACTGCTCTTGGCCTTCTTTACAGCATTCTGTTTGTGGAGGGTATTTAAGTTGATTGGTTCTAATTATTTTGCTACTTATTTTCACTAATTTTCTCAACCTATTATCAACAGTCCTGAAGTTACCAAACCAGTAAGTGAGACAGTATTCTACACTAAGAAAAAAGTTATCTAAGTTGTCCTTTTTTATAAATGGTGTCATGTTTGTCCTATCTCAGGTTTTTTTTCTGTGTCCAGCCCTGAGTACTTGTAGTTATTGATAATGTTTACAGCCTGACTGATAATTACTGTAGATTGGAGGGGTGTTGCTTTTCCCTAAAATCAGTGACCATTGACCTAAAAGGCACTTGACTTCAGAGAGAACTCATCACACCACTTAGTAAACTTGTTTAGAATGGTCCCATGATGATTTTTGAGGTCCTGTAATATGCTGACCAGGGCTGTGTCTTCAGCAAATGTAATGAGATGTCTGTCTGTGTTTGCTCTTGCAATCATTAGAGCACAAAATGTACAGTAGGGGAAAAAGACACAGCCCTGCGGTGATCCAGTGGAAGTGTAGTGAAGGTCAGATAACTATTTCCCCCATTTGAGCTGTTCAGACCTGTTTGTGAAGAAGTCTACGACCCATCCTGTCAAGTTACTGTTTAAATCGAAGATCTTGGAGAGTTTCTGTACAAGCATTAGTCTTTGTGTTGTAGTAAAAGCAGAGGGAGAATCAATAGGCAAATGTCTTTGGTCAAGATGCTGATAGACCAGCTTTAACAACGTGAGTGTTGTGTTGCCTGCTCCCCTCATTTCTCTGTGTGCAGACTTCAGGGGGTTAAGAAGGTCCTCCGTGCTTTTTTGTGATGCTTCACCATTGTCTCCAGACATTTCACTGAGAGAGATGTGAGAGCAAGTGGCCTGTAGCTGTTAACCTCACTTGGCCTGGCGGTGTTTGGAATGGAAATAGTAGATTTCTTCCACAGAGAGCAATGGTTTGTAAATATAAGGAGATCTGAAAAAGCAAACTAAATATACCACACCGCTGATCTGCACAGGCATTTCCGAAGCCTTCCACACACTTGATCTGGACCTGCACTTTTCTTGACATTAATTCTCCTACACTGCCCGAGCTCCTCTGCTGTGTCCATTTCAGTTTTGCAGTGTAGCTGATCATGAGACATGTGGACAGACTGCAGAGTGAGACGGTGTGTTCAGCGCTATGGACGGCTCCCAGAACAGACCACTTAACCAGTTTTAGCACGGTTTAACAAGTGGTGTTAATTGTGTAGAAATTGTACAGGAATCTGTTTTTGATGGAGGCGGAGCCTTGCAGAAGATCAGTCAGGCTCTGGCTCTCTCTCATAGTCAAGCATGGTCCTCTATGAATCTGAAAGAGGCCAAAGAAACCCACACAGGTATTGATCCTGTGTCCTGGGAGAGGTCAGAGTCCAGGGAATACCCCCTGGAGCTCTGAGGTTCCAGACCCAGGTTGACTTCTGTCCTTTTTTCTACCAGTTTCTCTCCTCTGTGCTTCCAATTTCTTAATGGCACATTAAGACTGCAGCACACAGTAAGATCATTCAAGCAAAACACCTAGAGCTGTGCTTGTCATGTCCTCTTTTGGTCTGAAACACAGCCAAATTGACATCAGCGAAAACCTAGGAAATAAGATGACAATCTTTCCCGTGGCCTGCTGGGAAATGTCGATTCCTCCAACCTGCTTTCAAGGGAAGACTGCAAACTTCAGCAAACAGAATTATAGAAGATAGAGACTTCTTCATTCTTGTGACCGTCACTGCACTCTTTCTGCCCCGTGTTCTGTCACAAAGTATGGTTTTTGTGTTAATTTTTACGTTACATTTTTCCGTAGGAGTTCTGTCTCTAAGAGAGAGTTCTGCCACCATGGGCTCAATTCCATCACTGTTGAAAAAGTTCTGTTACTATGGACACAGTTCTGTCACTGTCAGTAGGCTTCTGTTACTATGGACACAATTATATTGCTGTGGATAAACTTCTGTTACTATGGACACAGTTCTGTCACTGTGGATAGACTTTTGTCACTGTGAACATTATTGTATAGCAACGTGTGTCAGCCAGTGTGCAGCACCACTCTCAGACGCAAGCTGCTGCCACCTTTCAAAATGTTACACACTGACTAACAAAGACGTCATTGCGCTGAGTGTGTCTACACACTGTTATTGTAATGTCCGTCACAACATTGAATTTCTATGGGACTGGGAGAGAATGTGGGCTAGTGGTTAGAGCTGAGGGACTGGGAGAGAGAGAGAGAGAGAGAGGCAGTGTGGGCTAGTGGTTAGAGGTGAGGCACTGGGAGAGAGAGAGGCAGTGTGGGCTAGTGGTTAGAGCTGAGGGACTGGGAGAGAGAGAGAGGCAGTGTGGTCTAGTGGTTAGAGCTGAGGGACTGGGAGAGAGAGAGAGGCAGTGTGGGCTAGTGGTTAGAGCTGAGGGACTGGGAGAGAGAGAGGCAGTGTGGGCTAGTGGTTAGAGCTGAGGGACTGGGAGAGAGAGGCAGTGTGGGCTAGTGGTTAGAGCTGAGGGACTGGGAGAGAGAGAGAGGCAGTGTGGGCTAGTGGTTAGAGCTGAGAGACTGGGAGAGAGAGAGAGAGAGGCAGTGTGGGCTAGTGATTAGAGCTGAGGGACTGGGAGAGAGAGAGAGAGGCAGTGTGGGCTAGTGGTTAGAGCTGAGGGACTGGGAGAGAGAGAGAGGCAGTGTGGGCTAGTGGTTAGAGCTGAGGGACTGGGAGAGAGAGAGAGGCAGTGTGGGCTAGTGGTTAGAGCTGAGGGACTGGGAGAGAGAGAGAGGCAGTGTGGGCTAGTGGTTAGAGCTGAGGGACTGGGAGAGAGAGAGGCAGTGTGGGCTAGTGGTTAGAGCTGAGGGACTGGGAGAGAGAGACAGAGAGGCAGTGTGGGCTAGTGGTTAGAGCTGAGGCACTGGGAGAGAGAGAGGCAGTGTGGTTAGACCTGAGGGTCTGGGAGAGAGAGGCAGTGTCGACTACTATTCCAGGCCTTGAGCAATATACATTGTTCTACTGATCCGATAACTCCGACTGTGAGAGTCTGACTGCAGTCCAGACAGCTAGAGCTTTTGTGTGTGTAGATTCAGGAGCTGGATAATTCGTTTTTTTCAGCTCTGAAGTGTTCAAAGTAATAATGTGTTTCTCTGTGTTATTTCCCGATTAAGTGCCAACAGCGCTTGATAAGAGTCTTCACTCCAGACCTAATTAGACACAAAACAAATGCGTTTGACCCCCTGTGCGGCTCGCGGGCAGCGCTGGGGGCTGGTTGTGTGAGAGTGTGAGAGTGCTCTTACCAGCCCTGCTGGAATCCCGGACGAGCTGAGCTGAGAGCAGTGCGTAGGAGGCAGGGCTCTGCTGATCTCGCTGGGATTTCATCCCACTAAGAAGATTCATTTTCATACAGTAGTTAAGTGCGGCAGGATCGCAGGCCCGTCACTGTTCCAAGCTGCGTACAGCGTCCCGATCCAGCACAGAGCCCTGGGCGATCATGGCATCGTCCCACACTCCTGTCCACGTGTGGCCAGGTCCCGCAGCGTGCAGAGCCCCAGGCTTCAGGCTCAGGAGGGCTCTGCTGTCCCCAGCTCCTGCGTGCCAGCGGCCGCTGTTACTCTCTGACAGACGGTTGCTCTCCCACTGTTGCCCTGATCCCTGCACTGGGCTCCTGGCAGTTTGGGGGTGTTCTCTGTGGGAGCCCCAGGCTCCACAGGCTCTGACCCACTGTGGCAGCCTTGAGTGTCACTGATGCTGTGTTTGACTACAGCGTGTATTATCTGCCCTTGACTCCGCACCTGTCTTTTACATTAATGGACACACTGGCCATGGAGCCCATTCGACTGAGCCTGGCCTCTGAGGGTTACAATCTGGGGTACTGGGGTATAAATATATCGATAAATCCCCAGAACCCGGAGACACTGTTGAATCACTCATGTTGAGCTGGGGGGTTGCTGTGACCAGTGATGGAATAGGTCTTGAACGCTAGCTGGCTCTGTCTCCAAGCAGTAGGATCCCTATTCAGTCTTGTGAACATCTGCATTCCTGATATATTCCTGTGTCTCTGCCCATCTGACTGCCCCCGTGGCTCCGACAGCCTGGCCCCAGTGCAGGAGCAGGGCTGCGATCATCTCTTTCACAGAGCCGTGAGGATTCCCCAAGGCAGAGTCCGGACACAGCTCCCTGGGGTTTGTCCAGCAGCCTGGCTGGCAGGGAATCCCATTATTCCCTCAGGCCTGTGTTGGCGCATGTCCTGAATAATAACTCCTAATAAGTGGGACTTCAAACATGAAGGTCTGAGGTGGGAACACAGCAGCCAGGTGATAGTTTAATTTCAAGCTCTGTGTGCAGAAGCCCGGGTGACTATGTATGAGAGACAAGGCAGCAGCAGAGGTACTGCAGCTCACAACATTGCAGACACTGAGCTACTGTCTGACTTACTCACCAGATAGCCCAGGGCTGTCAGTGTGTCCCAGGACTGGAGAGACACTGTGTCATTGTGACCTGGACCCAGGACTAAAAGGACACTCTGTCATTGTAATCCAGGAGTGGAGAGACACTCTGACATTGCGATCCGGGACTGGAGAGACACTTTGACATTGTGGCCTGGGACTGGAAGGACACTCTGTCATTGTAATCGGGGACTAGAAGGACACTCTGTTATTGTAATCCAGGACTGGAGAGACACTCTGTCATTATAATTTGGGACTGGAGAGACACTCTGACATTACGATCTGGGACTGGGGAGACACTCTGTCACTGTGGCCCAGGACTGGAGAGACACTTTGACATTGTAATCCGGGACTGGAGAGACACTGTCATTTTAATCCGGGACTGGGGAGACAGTCTGTCACTCTGGCCCAGGACTGGAGAGACATTGTCATTGTAATCCGGGACTGGGGAGACAGTCTGTCACAGTGGCCCAGGACTGGAGAGACTCTGTCATTGTAATTCGGGACTGGAGAGATACTCTGTCATTATAATCTGGGACTGGGGAGACACTCTGTCATTATAATCCGGGACTGGAGAGATACTCTTACACTGTAACCCAGGACTGGAGCCACAGGTGTTCTGGTTGATTTCCCCTGATGCCACATGGGACAGTGAGGGCAGACCTTTTTTTTCTTTTTTAACTTTGCTGTTGAGCAGAAATGCTGCTTGGACAGGAAATGTGGTACAGGGAGCAGACCTTCCAGGATCTTCCAGTATTCAAAAATATCCCAGGAGCAGCAATCAGGGATGAATCAGGGTCAGAAAGTGGTCTATTAGAGAGAATGAGGACAAGAGTTTCTGACACTGAAGGGGCAGCTCTGATGCACATTCCAGTGACTAGGAGCTATTTCTCTGTGTGCATGCTAGTGACAGGAATACTAGCAGACAAACATGTTATATACAGTGTACAGCGTCCTTGAGCTTAAACTGTAAGAGTGTGTGAGTGTCAGCGTCAGTCTGTGCAAGTGTGAGTGTGAATGTTACTGTGAATACCAGTGTCTGAGTTTGTCAGATTAAGTGTGCGTGTGAGTATGTGAATGTCAGTGTGTGAGGGTGAATGTGTCAATGTTAGTGTGAGTGTCAATGTAAGTGGGTGTGTGTCATTGTGTGAATACTAGTGTGTGAGTACGTGAATGTGAGTTTGTGTAAGAGTGAGAGTGTAAATGTCCGTGTGAGTGTGTAAACGTCAGTGTGTGAGTGTGAATAACAGTGTGAGAGAGTGTCCCTATAAGTGTACATGTGTGAGTGTGTCAGTGTATGTGTGTAAGGCTGAGTGTGTGAGTGAATTTCAGTGTGTGTGTGTGACAGTGTGGATGTCAGTGCGCAGTAAGTGTACATGTGTGAGTGTGAAAGTCAGGGTGTGAGTGTGCTCTCCCTGTGCAATACCAAGGTGATCTATAACAACTGGGACTGGAACAGCTTCAGCTCCCAGAGGTGAAAGGCTAGTGGAAGGGATAAGCAGTCAGTTGAGGGTCTGTGAAGGGGCTTCCTGGTAGGCACCCATTCCATCCAAATGTCTCAGTTTCTGCATCTAGTGATGCTCACTGTGTCATTGTCCATTTCTCTTGGTCAGATCCAGAAGAGGCAGACAGTGCTGTCCAAGCAGATCACAGTGAAGGAGCCTCAGAAGGGCAGTCTGCTCTCCTACAAAATTCAAGACTTGCGTATCCCACTGTCCTACGAGGTGCGGCTCACTCCCATTACCACTTATGGCCTGGGAGACACTGCAACCCGGAACATCCAGTACTCTGAAGGTAAGTGTGTCCAATGCACTGGTAATGAGTGTGTCCAATGCAGTGATAGTGAGTGCGTGAAGCCCTCTGATAATGAGTGTTCCAGTGCTCTGTTAGTCAGTGTGTCCAGTGTTCTGAAATTGATTGTCTTGTGCTCTTATGGTGAGTGTGTGACCTGTGTTCTGTTGGTGAGAACCTTCAGTGATGGTGCTCTCATGGTGATTGTGTTTAGTGCTCTGGCAGTGAGTGTATCCTGTGCTCTAATGGCGAGTGTGTCCTCAACTTTAATGGTGAGTGTCCAATTCTCTGATAGTGAATGTGTCCATTGCTCTGACAGTGTGCCTGTCCAGTGCTCTGATGGTGAGTGTGTGCTCTGCTTTGACGGTGAGTTTGTATAAATCTCTGATAATGAGTGTGTAAAGTGCTCTGACAGTGAGTGTATCCTATGCTCTTATGGCGAGTGTGTCCAGTGCTCTGGTAGTGTGTCCTGTGCTCTCATGGTGAGTGTGTCATTTGCTCTTATGGCGAGTGTGTCCAGTGCTCTGGTAGTGTGTCCTGTGCTCTTATGGTGAGTGTGTCATTTGCTCTGATGGTGTGTGTCCAATTCTCTGATAGTGAATGTGCCCATTTCTCTGACAGTGTGTCCGTCCAGTGCTCTGATGGTGAGTGTGTCCTCTGTTTTGACAGTGAGTGTGTCCTCTGCTCTTATTGTGAGTGTTTCCAGTGCTCTGATAGTGTGTTCTGTGCTCTAATGGTGAGTGTGTCCATGCTCTGATAGCAAGTGTGTCCTGTACTCTTATGGTGAGTATCTCCAGTACTCTGATGGTGAATGTGTCCAGTTCTCTGATGAGGAGTGTTTCTATTTGTTAGTGAATGTGTCCTGTGCTCTGATAGTTATTATGTTTAGTGCTCTGACTGTGAATGTTTCCAGTGATCTGATAATGAGTGATTCCAGAGCTCTGATAGTGAGTGTACAGTAAATATGTCCAGTGGAGTGCATTCAGTGCTCCGATGGTGAATTTGTGCTCTGCTCTGATGGTGGGTGTATTCTGTGCTCTGATGGAGAGTGTGTCCTGTGCTCTAATGGCAAGTGTATCTTGTGCTTTGATAGTGTGTGTCTAATTCTCTGAAAGTGAGTGTGTTCATTGCTCTAATAGTGAATATATCCTTTGCTCTGACAGTGTGTGTCCAATGTTCTATTAGTGAGTGTGTCCTGTGCTTTGACAGTGAGTGTGTCCAGTTCTCTGGTTGTGAACATGTCTAGTTCTGTGACAATGTGAGTGTCCAGTGTTTTGTTAGGGACATGCTCCAACAGTGAGTTCCACTTTCCCTTCGGCCCTACCTGAGACTCTCAGAGTTCCGCCCCTCCTGTCCTGACTGAGCTACACTCTTGCCTTTTCCAACCTGGCCTACCATGTGCTCTAGCTCACTGAGCTCAGAAACTCCGCTGGTTTGCACCTGGTCTCCTGTGTATTTGAGCTGCTGTTACAGATGGCTGGCACTTTCTCATGCAGGGGTCACCCTGAGTTCATTCACTGGGTTAGTTTGAGCTGCTGTGATGCGTTTCAGCCAGGTATCTGTGCAAGACGCTCAGCTGTTCAAAGAGAGGTTCTATGCTAGGGGGTGATCTGTAGTTCATTTTCTTACCCTGACAGTTGGTCTGTTTTCTTACAGCCTTCAACTACCCTGGACCTTTAGGTAAGCCAGACACACCTGTCTGTTCTTCTTAAATTGCTGCTGCTGCTGTTGTCTTCAACAGAGCCGTCGTCTCTATTGCGGCCATCATGATCAGTATCTTTATTATCACCATTATCGCTGCACAGCAGTTTCCTGTGTAGTACATTAAATTAGATTGAGGGCTCTGGTACACATTTTAATGATTAAACAGAAAACATTTATATTTAACAGAAATGAAGCTGGTCTCCTTCACAGAGCTCAGCCTGCATTCTGAATGCAAAGGCTTCACTGGTTAAAGCTCCATGGGATCCCTAGTGTTTAATTTAAGTTTAATTGCTCTCATCTGGCTGAACAAATTTATACAGGAAGTAAAAATCAAGAAACATCTGGCATTGGTTTTTACAGCTGTCATGCAATAAGAATGTGAACTCATCTGTATTCCTGTAGTTAGTCACTGTATGTCCACTCCAACGCATGCTGGTTATAAATGGGCTGAAATGTTAAATCGCAGGCCCAGATTCTGCCGATGCAAAAATCTGTGTCCTTAATCTGTCAACTGTCATTACACTGCATGGCTTCCTATGAATTATGGCTGTTCGCTTTATTCTTCTCTCAGTCTGTTATGCCCTGTTCAGTGTTTCACTTTGTAATGCTCCTCTCTTTCTTTGTCTCTCTGCCTCTCTCATCTTCCGGGCCTCCCTGTCTGCCCTAATCCCCATCTCTCCTCCCTCCTCCCTGTCCCTCTCCCTCCTCTTCCTCCTCTGTCCCGAACCTCAACTCTCCCACCCTTTCCTTCTCCCTCTCTCCTCTCTCTCCCGGTTCTTCGTGGCCAGCGGAGCGCGTGTGTGGTTTTGAGGATGACAGGATGTGTGGTTTCACTCAGGACCAGAACGACAAGTTTGACTGGATCCGACAGAACAACCTGACCCAGAACCCCAAGCGCTCGGCCAACACTGGACCCATTAAGGACCGCAGTAACACAGATGAAGGTAGGGCCCTGGCATGGAGGCAAGTGCCCAAGCCACAGACACCGTCTCCGAGAGTGTGCCGTTCAGGAGTCTCCCCTTCTGTGTGCCATTCCTCCCTCGGGATCCCTGTGGGTGTGGGAGATTCACCGAGAAGCTGAGGGGGGAGAACCGGGCAAGACTGGTGACCCCCAGACCAGTGGCAGTGGTGGCGATGATGACGATGATGATGATGAAGGTGACAGCTTGTGTTGTTTGTGTGTGTCTCTCTTCCCAGGGTACTACATGTATATCGAGGCGTCCTCTCCGCGGGTGCAGGGGGACAACGCGCGCCTCATCTCCCCCATCTACAACGTGACTGTCAGCAAAGGCGCTGTGCGCAGCCGCACGCCCTACTGCATCTCCTTCTACTACCACATGCATGGCAAGCACATCGGTGAGTGAGGGGGGGTCAGTGATCCAGGGGTGATCAGAGGGCACGTCAGGGAGTGAGGGGGGGTCAGTAATCCAGGGGTGATCAGAGGGCACGTCAGGGAGTGAGGGGGGGTCAGTAATCCAGGGGTGATCAGAGGGCATGTCAGGGAGTGAGGGGGGGTCAGTGATCCAGGGGTGATCAGAGGGCACGTCAGGGAGTGAGGGGGGGTCAGTGATCCAGGGGTGATCAGAGGGCACGTCAGGGAGTGAGGGGGGGTCAGTGATCCAGGGGTGATCAGAGGGCACGTCAGGGAGTGAGGGGGGGTCAGTAATCCAGGGGTGATCAGAGGGCATGTCAGGGAGTGAGGGGGGGTCAGTAATCCAGGGGTGATCAGAGGGCATGTCAGGGAGTGAGGGGGGGTCAGTAATCCAGGGGTGATCAGAGGGCACGTCGGTGAGTGAGGGGGGGTCAGTAATCCAGGGGTGATCAGAGGGCACGTCGGTGAGTGAGGGGGGGTCAGTAATCCAGGGGTGATCAGAGGGCATGTCAGGGAGTGAGGGGGGGTCAGTAATCCAGGGGTGATCAGAGGGCACGTTGGTGAGTGAGGGGGGGTCAGTAATCCAGGGGTGGTCAGAGGGCATGTCAGGGAGTGAGGGGGGGTCAGTAATCCAGGGGTGATCAGAGGGCATGTCAGGGAGTGAGGGGGGGTCAGTAATCCAGGGGTGATCAGAGGGCACGTTGGTGAGTGAGGGGGGGTCAGTAATCCAGGGGTGGTCAGAGGGCATGTCAGGGAGTGAGGGGGGGTCAGTAATCCAGGGGTGATCAGAGGGCATGTCAGGGAGTGAGGGGGGGTCAGTAATCCAGGGGTGATCAGAGGGCACGTCGGTGAGTGAGGGGGGGTCAGTGATCCAGGGGTGATCAGAGGGCACGTCAGGGAGTGAGGGGGGGTCAGTAATCCAGGGGTGATCAGAGGGCACGTCGGTGAGTGAGGGGGGGTCAGTAATCCAGGGGTGATCAGAGGGCACGTCGGTGAGTGAGGGGGGGTCAGTAATCCAGGGGTGATCAGAGGGCATGTCAGGGAGTGAGGGGGGGTCAGTAATCCAGGGGTGATCAGAGGGCATGTCAGGGAGTGAGGGGGGGTCAGTAATCCAGGGGTGATCAGAGGGCACGTTGGTGAGTGAGGGGGGGTCAGTAATCCAGGGGTGGTCAGAGGGCATGTCAGGGAGTGAGGGGGGGTCAGTAATCCAGGGGTGATCAGAGGGCACGTCGGTGAGTGAGGGGGGGTCAGTAATCCAGGGGTGATCAGAGGGCACGTCGGTGAGTGAGGGGGGGTCAGTAATCCAGGGGTGATCAGAGGGCACGTCGGGGAGTGAGGGGGTCAGTGATCCAGGGGTGATCAGAGGGCACGTCAGTGAGTGAGGGGGGGTCAGTAATCCAGGGGTGATCAGAGGGCACGTCGGTGAGTGAGGGGGGGTCAGTAATCCAGGGGTGATCAGAGGGCATGTCAGGGAGTGAGGGGGGGTCAGTAATCCAGGGGTGATCAGAGGGCACGTCGGTGAGTGAGGGGGGGTCAGTAATCCAGGGGTGATCAGAGGGCACGTCGGTGAGTGAGGGGGGGTCAGTAATCCAGGGGTGATAAAATAGATAAGACTTTATTGATCCCGAAGGGAAATTGATTAAATTGATGTGTTACAGCAGTCCAGTCCAAGACAAGAGGCATCAGAATAGATGAAAAATTTAATTACGAACAGTAATACAAAATAAATACATAGGTGTGTGCAAAACGTGCTCATAGTCACAGTCATAGTCACAGAATGGAAGTTCTTCATCAAGCCCAATGACCAGATAACTGATTTATCAGAGGTGAGGACACAAACCTGCCCCTGGCTGCTACTGTGGGGGGTGCTGTTCACACTGGCACAACCTTCAAATCCAAAGACCAGTGTCCTGGTAAAGTCAAGAGCAGTATCTTAGTAAAGTTAAGAACATTACACAAACACAGGAAGAACAGGTCACACAAGCACAGGAAGTACAGGTCACACAAGCACAGGAAGTACAGGTCACACAAGCACAGGAAGAACATGTCACACAAGCACAGGAAGAACAGGTCACACAAACACAGGAAGAACATGTCACACAAGCACAGGAAGAACAGGTCACACAAACACAGGAAGTACAGGTCACACAAGCACAGGAAGTACAGGTCACACAAGCACATGAAGAACAGGTCACACAAACAGAGGAAGAACAGGTCACAGGAACACAGGAAGAACATGTCACACAAACACAGGAAGAACAGGTCACACAAGCACAGGAAGTACAGGTCACACAAACAGAGGAAGAACAGGTCACACAAGCACAGGAAGTACAGGTCACACAAGCACAGGAAGTACAGGTCACACAAACAGAGGAAGAACAGGTCACACAAACACAGGAAGAACAGGTCACAGGAACACAGGAAGAACATGTCACACAAACAGAGGAAGAACAGGTCACACAAGCACAGGAAGAACAGGTCACACAAGCACAGGAAGAACAGGTCACAGGAACACAGGAAGAACGGGTCACAGGAACACAGGAAGAACAGGTCACAGAAGCACAGGAAGAACAGGTCACACAAGCACAGGAAGTACAGGTCACACAAGCACAGGAAGTACAGGTCACACAAGCACAGGAAGAACAGGTCACACAAGCACAGGAAGTACAGGTCACACAAACACTGGAAGAACAGGTCACAAACACAGGAAGAACAGGTCACGAACACAGGAAGAACATGTCACACAAACACAGGAAGTACAGGTCACACAAACAAAGGAAGAACAGGTCACACAAGCACATGAAGAACAGGTCACACAAGCACAGGAAGTACAGGTCACACAAGCACAGGAAGAACAGGCCACACAAACACAGGAAGTACAGGTCACACAAACAAAGGAAGAACAGGTCACACAAGCACATGAAGAACAGGCCACACAAGCACAGGAAGTACAGGTCACACAAGCACAGGAAGAACAGGCCACACAAACACAGGAAGTACAGGTCACACAAACAAAGGAAGAACAGGTCACACAAGCACATGAAGAACAGGCCACACAAGCACAGGAAGTACAGGTCACACAAGCACATGAAGAACAGGTCACACAAGCACAGGAAGTACAGGTCACACAAGCACAGGAAGTACAGGTCACACAAGCACAGGAAGAACAGGTCACACAAGCACAGGAAGTACAGGTCACACAAGCACAGGAAATACAGGTCACAAACACAGGAAGTGACTGTTGTGAGTCATGAAAGGGACAGCCCAGCCCGATGGAGTGGCTCTCCTGGCTCATCCTGGGTTGCTGAGCCCTGCAGGGTGTGGAAACGGGCCAGCAGGGCCCTTGGAATTACAGATGTTGGCTGATCTTCGCAGCTTCAGCTAATGTGATAAGTGGCTTGCAGGCCCTGTGCAGACACCACTATAAATGAATCCACAGATGCTTGCGCCTAATTAGAACGAGTCCTGCTGGGAGCCCCTCAGCCTGTTTGAAATGTACCAGAGCCTTTCTTCGCTTTAGTCAAAGCATTAAGCAGCGTTTAACGAGCTTCAGTTCTATTGCAGAAAATATTTTGATAGACACTGCTTGCTGGAAGGCAAGGGTGCCATGAATCACACCCGCCTTCGTTTCAGTTCTGAGATTGATCGCCCTGGACCAGGCGTGTTTTAATTGGCTCTTTTCATTTCCAGTTAAAGGGGAAGTGCATTGGGCTGTGTGAGCTGTATGATGCGCTTCTTGATGATGCATTAGTGCTCAGTATTTTCAGCCAGACCGATTACACTGAGCCAGTGACCTGATGTCCCACTTGCTCCCCACGGTCCTTACCTCTCAGAAGAGCCGCGGACCCTCAGCGGGGTGAAGACACAGGGTAGGGCCAGTGCTGTCGGGGCACTCTGCAGACAGATAGATGTGTCACCGGTAAACTTGTCAGATCTCCCCACCTGACAGCACAGTGAATGTGGTCATTGTGCACCAGTCTGAGTGTGCCTGCTAGTGGGCCAGAGGTGCCCATGTGACCCGTAGTGACCCATAGTGACCTGTGACTTCCAGATCGTTCAGAGAAGGACCTCAGGGACGACCTCCTGGAGAACCTGGGTGTCCCGTCAGATGTGAATCTTTAATCTGGGGGGGTATTTCTGCATCTGTGATGCTTCTGTTCAGTGCTGGGAACGTCCTCGGTGTGGCTGAGCTAGCTGCTGATGAGGAACATGTTGAGCCCTGACGCACTTCTCTTGTTTCGAAGGTGCTTTCAGGACGCTCCTTTCTGATGTTTCCTGTGGGAGTCAGGTTTCTGCAGCCACAACCCTGTAAACCCAGAGGAGGGCTCAGTGGCGCCCCCCGCAGGCCGCCCATACACTCAATCTGCTTTTGCCCCCCTGACACCCCACAGTGCTTTACCCTGGCACTGTGTCACCCCTAAAACCCGCTCGTGCTGGGACCGGGGGGAGGGGAGACCCCTGCTGGCGGAGAGGGGTGTGAGGGCCGCGGGGGTCCCAGGAAACTCTGCTTTGTTCACGCTCTGCAGCCCAGTGCTCCGCCGCAGCAGGGAGACGCTACCTTCAGCAGCACTGAGCGTCAGGGACCCTGTCTTCAACAGGAATCATGCATGAACGGGATTTTCAATCGGATTAATTTATTGGCTTAAATAAAAAATTACAGAACCGCCGGAGGTCTCTGGGCTCTGGCGCTCTGGAAGCTGCATGAGGAGTTCGCTCTCCCTTTCTCTGATCTCCTCCCCCCTTCCTTTCTCACTGCATCTCACTCTGCAGCACTCAGTGTCTCTGTACACTGTCCTGACAGAGGACACCCTGTCCTGACAGAGGACATGCTGTCCTGTCAGAAACATGCTGCCCTGTTAGGAGTGACATGCTGTCCTGTCAGAGGACACACTGTCCTGTCAGAGGTGATTCACTGTCCTGTCACAGGACACCCTGTCCTGACAGAGGACACTATGTCCTGTCAGAAACATGCTGTCCTGTTAGGAGTGACACGCTGTCCTGTCAGAGGTGACTCACTGTCCTGTCAGAGGACACATTTTCCTGTCAGAGGACACTCTGTCCTGTCAGAAACATGCTGTCCTGTCAGGAGTTACACGCTGTCCTTTCAGAGGACACATTGTCCTGTCAGAGGAAACTCTGTCCTCTCTCACAGCTCTCAATCCTGCTCCTTTTTCTCACAGTCCTTTATTCTGCTCCTCTCTCTCCCTCTCTCATCCTGCTCCTCTCTCTCCCTCCCTCATCCTGCTCCTCTCTCACTCCCTCATCCTGCTCCTCTCTCTCCCCCCCTCATCCTGCTCCTCTCTCACTCCCTCATCCTGCTCCTCTCTCTCACTCCCTCATCCTGCTCCTCTCTCTCACTCCCTCATCCTGCTCCTCTCTCTCCCTCCCTCACCCTGCTCCTCTCTCACTCCCTCATCCTGCTCCTCTCTCACTCCCTCATCCTACTCCTCTCTCTCACTCCCTCATCCTGCTCCTCTCTCACTCCCTCATCCTACTCCTCTCTCTCACTCCCTCATCCTGCTCCTCTCTCTCACTCCCTCACCCTGCTCCTCTCTCACTCCCTCATCCTGCTGCTCTCTCACTCCCTCATCCTGCTGCTCTCTCTCTCCCTCATCCTGCTCCTCTCAATTCAATTCAATTCAAGGTGCTTTATTAGCATGACCGATGGGTACAATCAGTGTTGCCAAAGCAAATGAAAGTAATGATATTTACATGAAACAAAACAAAAATAGCTCTCTCACTCCCTCATCCTGCTCCTCTCTCTCACTCCCTCATCCTGCACCTCTCTCACTCCCTCATCCTGCTGCTCTCTCCCTCCCTCATCCTGCTCCTCTCTCTGCTCCCATCACTGCCTGGTGCACACTCAGTGAGCTCTGGTCTCTCAGACAGTTCGCCTGCCCACTGCTTATGTAAGCAGCATGTGTCTGCAGGCTGTGAACCTCTGGGTCTTTGCGCTGTCAGTGGCGGAAGAGGAGGCTCTCCCAGCCGTGCCTGAGTGTGCTTCAGTCAGGAAGGTGCTTCAGTCCCTGGCTGTGGCTGTGCTCACTGTGCGGTGGAGAGCTCTGGAGTGCATTGTCCTGCAGCGCTGTCACATTGTGTGGGACACAATGCCATCCTCACTCCCTGCCTCTCTCCAGCACTCTTCAAGCAGGAGGAGAAATTCACTTCTCCTCCATTTGCCTCATTAGCGGCAGCATTTTCCACACTTCAGCTCCAAAGAGAATTGTGTTTTAAATTTGCCCGATGTCTCTGCTCCTCAGATTCTCCCTCTTCAGCTTTCTTTTTAAATAATTTCTTTCTCGCGTTTCTGAAACCGGAGGAGACAAAGAGTGACAGTCCGCCAATACATGAAACGCAAGAAACAGGAACCAGGAGAGGGACAGGGAGCAGAGTGTCAGACTGCGCTGGCCCCGCGCGCGATCTAGCTGTACTTCCTCCTGTTCAAAAGCTACCTGTGGCGTTTCAGGGTATCTCAGAATCTCCCCTAATCATAAAACAGGCTGTGGGTGCAGGGAGACCTGTATGGGCCACAGTGGGTGTTGTGGACAGGCAGGAGCAGTCTGATGTCAGACTCACTCAGTAGGCACTTGTGAAACATGTGAGCACACTGGTCACTCACCTGGGCTCTCCTGACAAGACATGTTGAATTAAATCACCACTCAGTGAACCGTCCCCCTCCAATCAATCAGACTGTCCTCTCTCAGCAGTTACCAGGTGCACTGAGCACACCTGAGACAGGGGTCTGAGCACACCTGAGACAGTTAGGGGTCTGAGCACACCTGAGACAGGGGTCTGAGCAAACCTGAGACAGTTAGGGGTCTGAGCACACCTGAGACAGTTAGGAGTCTGAGCACACCTGAAACGTTTAGGAGTCTGAGCGCACCTGAGACAGTTAGGAGTCTGAGCACACATGAGACATTTAGGAGTCTGAGCACACCTGAGACGTTTAGGAGTCTGAGCACATCTGAGACAGTTAGGAGTCTGTGCACACCTGGGACAGTTAGGAGTCTAAGCACACCTGAGACATTTAGGAGTTTGGGCACACCTGAGACAGTTACTGTGGGAGAACCATGGAGGGGACAGGTTTTAGACAGGAGAAAGAGCTAAATCACTTGGTGATGATGAGGTTAGTCTCTGGGAATCCCAGTGCAGGTGTCAGTCACATTGCACAGGATGTTATCAGCATGAACATGTCCAGTAGACCAGGTGGACAGGTAATGAGCTGAGAACATTATTCCCCATCAGTAAGAACTGCACAGGAAATGGTTGACTTTTCTCTGAATGTCAAGTGAAATTGCAATGATTGGGCCTGTTTGAAGAGGGATAGTCCTGGGCTCGGAGGGTTCTAATTTGCCTAATGAACAATTCTCCTGATGGTTGCCATGACATTAAAGTGAAGTGCCTTCTGTTCTCAGTTTTAAACGTACTTTCACATATTTTCTACTTGTGTCATGGGTTTCAGGTTTCACTGTTTGTTCTGAAGAAGTCCTCTGGGTTGACTTTGTCGGTGTCTTTGAGGATTTTTAATACTTGTATCAGGTCTCCTCGCAGTCTTCTCTGTTCAAGACTAAAGAGACTCAGTTCCTTCAGCCCGTCAGTGTAGGACAGTCCCTTAATACTTGTATCAGTCTCCTCACAGTGTTCTCTGTTCAAGACTAAAGAGACTCAGTTGCTTCAGCCTGTCAGTATCAGTTCATTAATCCACAGAATGGTTGCTTTGTCTGGACTGATTCCAGATGCCTTTGACACACCTGGCACACTGTAGAGATATCTGTAGAAGGAGCAGGAAGCTAGATTAGACACTATGAAGGAGTATCTAAGTATATCAGATGGCCGTCAGAAAAGAGGCTCTGAAGCACAATCACAAGGATGCTGTTGAAACACAAGATCCTGCCAAATAACAGCTTGAATAAACAATGTGTGGTAATTAAATAAAATGAGTAAGTGCTGCTTTTTTTACTGTGAGCACCAGAGATCATTTCCATAAATTAGTATAAGTAGTGTGGTGAGTGAGCTTTACTCTGCGAGATGATAATGTGCCCATTAATAACTTAATAAACACAAGATTTGTTCCCTGCTATTATTAGTAACAAGTAAATTCCTCCTCTGTCAATATTAGGTATAAATGATTTCCACATTAATCAGTGTATTGGGAACAAGATTCTCTATAGACTGGGAAAGAAGGACTAGGAAGAGAGGGAGGCAGTGTGGGCTAGTGGTTAGAGCTGAGGGACATCTCTCTCTGTGTGTGAGGAGACTCAGGGCAGTAATTCTTTATGAGGAGACTCAGCTGTAATTATGATACTCTGTGTGTGCACTACTCAGTACAGTAATCCTCTCTACAGTATCTGCTGTATTCAGTACAGTAATGTTCTCTATGTGCAATATTCAGTACAGTAATACTCTGGGTGTGCACTACTCAATATAGTAATATTCTCTATGTGCAGTATTCAGTACAGTAATGCTCTGTGTTGCACTACTCAGTACAGTAATACTCTCTATGTCCAGTACTCAGTACAGTGATACTCTGTGTGTGCAGTATTCAGTACAGCGATACTCTGTGTGTGCACTACTCAGTACAGTAATACTCTGTGTGGAGTTCTCAGTATAGTAATACTCTCTGTGTTGCACTATTCAGTACAGTAATATTGTCTAAGTGCAGTATTCAGTACGGTATTACTCTGTCTGTTGCACTACTCAGTACAGTGATACACTGTGTGTGCACTACTCAGTACAGTAATACTCTCTATGTGCCCTTCTCAGTACAATAATACTTTGCGTGTGCACTGTTCAGTACAGTAATACTCTGTGTGCAGTTCTCAGTATAGTAATACTCTCTGTGTTGCACTATTCAGTACAGTAATATTGTCTAAGTGCAGTATTCAGTACGGTATTACTCTGTCTGTTGCACTACTCAGTACAGTGATACACTGTGTGTGCACTACTCAGTACAGTAATACTCTCTATGTGCCCTTCTCAGTACAGTAATACTTTGCGTGTGCACTGTTCAGTACAGTGATACTCTCTGTGTTGCACTATTCAGTACAGTAATATTGTCTAAGTGCAGTATTCAGTACAGAATTACTCTTTGTGTTGCACTACTCAGTACAGTAATACTCTGCGTGTGCACTGTTCAGTACAGTAATACTCTGTGTGCAGTTCTCAGTATAGTAATACTCTCTGTGTTGCACTATTCAGTACAGTAATATTGTCTAAGTGCAGTATTCAGTACAGTATTACTTTTTGTGTTGCACTACTCAGTACAGTGAAACACTGTGTGTGCACTACTCAGTACAGTAATACTCTGCGTGTGCACTACTCGGTAAAGTAATACTCTGTGTTTGCAGTTCTCAGTATAGTAATGCTCTCTGTGTTGCACTACTCAGTACAGTTATACTCTCTGTATGTGTGTGTGTGTTTCAGGTTCCCTGAATGTTATGTTGCGAGGCAGGAGCTTTGGTGGAACAGGCCCTCCGGTCTGGAGCCTCTCTGGAAGCCAGGGAAACTCCTGGAAGCAGGCCAATGTCACTGTCAGCCCCAGCGGCCCGTTTCAGGTACTGTACCGACAGAGACCGGGGGCATCAGGGCAGGCTGTGAGAGGAGGAGTGCAGTGTGAGACAGTGGTTAGTCCAGTAGAACTGGGGTACAGAGCTCAGTGAGAGGAGGGGTGCAGTCTGAGACACAGCGCAGTGTGAGACAGTGGGTAGTCCAGTAGAGCTGGGGTACAGGGCTCAGTGAGAGGAGGGGTGCAGTCTGAGACACAGCGCAGTGTGAGACAGTGGGTAGTCCAGTAGAGCTGGGGTACAGGGCTCAGTGAGAGGGGTGCAGTCTGAGACACAGCGCAGTGTGAGACAGTGGTTAGTCCAGTAGAGCTGGGGTACAGGGCTCAGTGAGAGGAGGAGTGCAGTGTGAGACACAGCGCAGTGTGAGACAGTGGTTAGTCCAGTAGAGCTGGGGTACAGGGCTCAGTGAGAGGGGTGCAGTCTGAGACACAGCGCAGTGTGAGACAGTGGTTAGTCCAGTAGAGCTGGGGTACAGGGTGCAGTGAGAGGAGGGGTGCAGTGTGAGACACAGCGCAGTGTGAGACAGTGGGTAGTCCAGTAGAGCTGGGGTACAGGGCTCAGTGAGAGGGGTGCAGTCTGAGACACAGCGCAGTGTGAGACAGTGGTTAGTCCAGTAGAGCTGGGGTACAGGGCTCAGTGAGAGGGGTGCAGTCTGAGACACAGTGCAGTGTGAGACAGTGGTTAGTCCAGTAGAGCTGGGGTACAGGGCTCAGTGAGAGGGGTGCAGTCTGAGACACAGTGCAGTGTGAGACAGTGGGTAGTCCAGTAGAGCTGGGGTACAGGGCTCAGTGAGAGGGGTGCAGTGTGAGACACAGCGCAGTGTGAGACAGTGGTTAGTCCAGTAGAGCTGGGGTACAGGGCGCAGTGAGAGGAGGGGTGCAGTGTGAGACACAGCGCAGTGTGAGAGAGTGGTTAGTCCAGTAGAGCTGGGGTACAGGGCTCAGTGAGAGGGGTGCAGTCTGAGACACAGCGCAGTGTGAGACAGTGGTTAGTCCAGTAGAGCTGGGGTACAGGGCGCAGTGAGAGGGGTGCAGTGTGAGACACAGTGCAGTGTGAGACAGTGGTTAGTCCAGTAGAGCTGGGGTACAGGGCTCAGTGAGAGGGGTGCAGTGTGAGACACAGCGCAGTGTGAGACAGTGGTTAGTCCAGTAGAGCTGGGGTACAGGGCTCAGTGAGAGGGGTGCAGTCTGAGACACAGCGCAGTGTGAGACAGTGGTTAGTCCAGTAGAGCTGGGGTACAGGGCTCAGTGAGATGGGGTGCAGTATGAGACACAGCGCAGTGTGAGACAGTGGTTAGTCCAGTAGAGCTGGGGTACAGGGCGCAGTGAGAGGGGTGCAGTCTGAGACACAGCGCAGTGTGAGACAGTGGTTAGTCCAGTAGAGCTGGGGTACAGGGCTCAGTGAGAGGGGTGCAGTCTGAGACACAGCGCAGTGTGAGACAGTGGTTAGTCCAGTAGAGCTGGGGTACAGGGCGCAGTGAGAGGAGGGGTGCAGTGTGAGACACAGCGCAGTGTGAGACAGTGGTTAGTCCAGTAGAGCTGGGGTACAGGGCTCAGTGAGAGGGGTGCAGTCTGAGACACAGCGCAGTGTGAGACAGTGGTTAGTCCAGTAGAGCTGGGGTACAGGGTGCAGTGAGAGGAGGGGTGCAGTCTGAGACACAGTGCAGTGTGAGACAGTGGTTAGTCCAGTAGAGCTGGGGTACAGGGCTCAGTGAGAGGGGTGCAGTGTGAGACACAGCGCAGTGTGAGACAGTGGTTAGTCCAGTAGAGCTGGGGTACAGGGTGCAGTGAGAGGAGGGGTGCAGTCTGAGACACAGCGCAGTGTGAGACAGTGGTTAGTCCAGTAGAGCTGGGGTACAGGGCTCAGTGAGAGGGGTGCAGTCTGAGACACAGTGCAGTGTGAGACAGTGGTTAGTCCAGTAGAGCTGGGGTACAGGGCTCAGTGAGAGGGGTGCAGTGTGAGACACAGCGCAGTGTGAGACAGTGGTTAGTCCAGTAGAGCTGGGGTACAGGGCTCAGTGAGAGGGGTGCAGTCTGAGACACAGCGCAGTATGAGACAGTGGTTAGTCCAGTAGAGCTGGGGTACAGGGCGCAGTGAGAGGAGGGGTGCAGTGTGAGACACAGCGCAGTGTGAGACAGTGGTTAGTCCAGTAGAGCTGGGGTACAGGGCGCAGTGAGAGGGGTGCAGTGTGAGACACAGCGCAGTGTGAGACAGTGGTTAGTCCAGTAGAGCTGGGGTACAGGGCTCAGTGAGAGGGGTGCAGTGTGAGACACAGCGCAGTGTGAGACAGTGGTTAGTCCAGTAGAGCTGGGGTACAGGGCTCAGTGAGAGGGTTGCAGTGTGAGACACAGGGCAGTGTGAGACAGTGGTTAGTCCAGTAGAGCTGGGGTACAGGGCGCAGTGAGAGGAGGGGTGCAGTGTGAGACACAGCGCAGTGTGAGACAGTGGGTAGTCCAGTAGAGCTGGGGTACAGGGCTCAGTGAGAGGGGTGCAGTCTGAGACACAGTGCAGTGTGAGACAGTGGTTAGTCCAGTAGAGCTGGGGTACAGGGCTCAGTGAGAGGGGTGCAGTGTGAGACACAGCGCAGTGTGAGACAGTGGTTAGTCCAGTAGAGCTGGGGTACAGGGCGCAGTGAGAGGAGGGGTGCAGTGTGAGACACAGCGCAGTGTGAGACAGTGGTTAGTCCAGTAGAGCTGGGGTACAGGGCTCAGTGAGAGGGGTGCAGTCTGAGACACAGCGCAGTGTGAGACAGTGGTTAGTCCAGTAGAGCTGGGGTACAGGGCGCAGTGAGAGGGGTGCAGTGTGAGACACAGCGCAGTGTGAGACAGTGGTTAGTCCAGTAGAGCTGGGGTACAGGGCTCAGTGAGAGGGGTGAAGTGTGAGACACAGCGCAGTGTGAGACAGTGGTTAGTCCAGTAGAGCTGGGGTACAGGGCTCAGTGAGAGGGGTGCAGTCTGAGACACAGCGCAGTGTGAGACAGTGGTTAGTCCAGTAGAGCTGGGGTACAGGGCGCAGTGAGAGGAGGGGTGCAGTGTGAGACACAGCGCAGTGTGAGACAGTGGTTAGTCCAGTAGAGCTGGGGTACAGGGCGCAGTGAGAGGGGTGCAGTGTGAGACACAGCGCAGTGTGAGACAGTGGTTAGTCCAGTAGAGCTGGGGTACAGGGCTCAGTTAGAGGGGTGCAGTCTGAGACACAGCGCAGTGTGAGACAGTGGTTAGTCCAGTAGAGCTGGGGTACAGGGTGCAGTGAGAGGGGTGCAGTCTGAGACACAGCGCAGTGTGAGACAGTGGTTAGTCCAGTAGAGCTGGGGTACAGGGCGCAGTGAGAGGGGTGCAGTCTGAGACACAGTGCAGTGTGAGACAGTGGTTAGTCCAGTAGAGCTGGGGTACAGGGCTCAGTGAGAGGGGTGCAGTGTGAGACACAGCGCAGTGTGAGACAGTGGTTAGTCCAGTAGAGCTGGGGTACAGGGCTCAGTGAGAGGGGTGCAGTCTGAGACACAGCACAGTGTGAGACAGTGGTTAGTCCAGTAGAGCTGGGGTACAGGGCTCAGTGAGGGGGGTGCAGTCTGAGACACAGCGCAGTGTGAGACAGTGGGTAGTCCAGTAGAGCTGGGGTACAGAGCTCAGTGAGAGGAGGGGTGCAGTCTGAGACAGGGAAGAATATTGTATTCAAGCTTACATATCATTCACCATGTTCACAAAAGCAGCCCCTTATGCTCATGAAGATGTTAGTAACAAAGTGATTCCTGAATTTCCATCATTTCTTGTTGCTCAGTGTAGTTAACTCCTGAAGACACCTCAGAGTCTTCTTTATGAAGAGGTCCTTCACTCCCAAGCCCTTCCTTTGCTCTGCTGTTTTGGGAGCTCTGCTTTACTCTTCAGTGTGCAGCTGGCCCATGAGTCAGCTATTCTTACTGTTCTTCAGGGTTTTGAGGGGTTGATTTAACTCATCTCGCAGTGTCTAGAATAAAGAGAATGAGATCATTTCATGTGCCTGTGTGTGATGTTCCTTGGAGGCCCATTATTCTAGTCACTCTTTCTCAAACTCTTTTCAGACCCACACGATCCTCTCTGTAACGTGACCACAGCTGAATGCAGTATGGTCAGACGTCCTATAAGTGTGCTGTATAATTGGAAGAATGTTATTGATTTCTGCTCTAGGTTTTCACTCTGTATCCAAGCACCATGAGCCTTCTATTTCTCTCGAGCAGAGCGCAGGGATGAGGCTGAATCCACACTAAATCCATTTCATGGGAGACTTCTCCCAATTCAAGCCAGCTCTGACACTCCTGACTGCTGCCAGCTTGCTTTGACAGGCTGGGGTGTGGACTCAGGTGTGGACTGAAGTGTGGACTGAGGTGTGGACTCAGGTGTGGACTGAAGTGTGGACTCAGGTGTGGACTGAGGTGTGGACTCAGGTGTGGACTGAGGTGTGGGATGAGGTGTGGCTGAGGTGTGGACTCAGGTGTGGGCTGAGGTGTGGACTGAGGTGTGGACTCAGGTATGGGCTGAGGTGTGGACTCAGGTGTGGGCTGAGGTGTGGACTGAGGTGTGACTCAGGTGTGGCTGAGGTGTGGGATGAGGTGTGGCTGAGGTGTGGACTCAGGTGTGGGCTGAGGTGTGGACTGAGGTGTGGACTCAGGTATGGGCTGAGGTGTGGACTCAGGTGTGGCTGAGGTGTGGGATGAGGTGTGGCTGAGGTGTGGACTCAGGTGTGACTCAGGTGTGGCTGAGGTGTGGGATGAGGTGTGGCTGAGGTGTGGACTCAGGTGTGGGCTGAGGTGTGGACTGAGGTGTGGGCTGAGGTGTGGACTCAGGTATGGGCTGAGGTGTGGACTCAGGTGTGGGCTGAGGTGTGGACTGAGGTGTGGACTCAGGTGTGGGCTGAGGTGTGGACTCAGGTGTGGGCTGAGGTGTGGACTGAGGTGTGGACTCAGGTGTGGGCTGAGGTGTGGGCTGAGGTGGGCTGAGGTGTGGACTCAGGTATGGGCTGAGGTGTGGACTCAGGTGTGGGCTGAGGTGTGGCTCAGGTGTGGGCTGAGGTGTGGACTGAGGTGTGGACTCAGGTGTGGGCTGAGGTGTGGCTCAGGTGTGGGCTGAGGTGTGGGCTGAGGTGTGGACTCGGGTATGGGCTGAGGTGTGGCTCAGGTGTGGGCTGAGGTGTGACTCAGGTGTGGCTGAGGTGTGGGCTGAGATGTGGGCTGAGGTGTGGACTTAGGTGCGGGCTGAGGTGTGGACTCAGGTATGGGCTGAGGTGTGGACTCAGGTGTGGGCTGAGGTGTGGCTCAGGTGTGGGCTGAGGTGTGGGCTGAGGTGTGGACTGAGGTGTGGGCTGAGGTGTGACTCAGGTGTGGCTGAGGTGTGGGCTGAGATGTGGGCTGAGGTGTGGACTTAGGTGCGGGCTGAGGTGTGGACTCAGGTATGGGCTGAGGTGTGGACTCAGGTGTGGGCTGAGGTGTGGCTGAGGTGTGGGATGAGGTGTGGCTGAGGTGTGGACTCAGGTGTGGGCTGAGGTGTGGGCTGAGGTGTGGCTCAGGTGTGGGCTGAGGTGTGGACTGAGGTGTGGGCTGAGGTGTGGACTCAGGTGTGGGCTGAGGTGTGGGCTGAGGTGTGGCTCAGGTGTGGGCTGAGGTGTGGACTGAGGTGGGCTGAGGTGTGGACTCAGGTATGGGCTGAGGTGTGGACTCAGGTGTGGGCTGAGGTGTGGACTCAGGTGTGGGCTGAGGTGTGGCTGAGGTGTGGGATGAGGTGTGGCTGAGGTGTGGACTCAGGTGTGGGCTGAGGTGTGGGCTGAGGTGTGGCTCAGGTGTGGGCTGAGGTGTGGACTGAGGTGTGGGCTGAGGTGTGGACTCAGGTATGGGCTGAGGTGTGGACTCAGGTGTGGGCTGAGGTGTGGCTCAGGTGTGGGCTGAGGTGTGGACTGAGGTGTGGGCTGAGGTGTGGCTCAGGTGTGGACTGAGGTGTGGACAGGTGTGGTGGTAGCGGCAGTAGTAACAGTGGTGATATCAGTAGTAGCACTAACAGTGGTGATAGTAGTAGTAACAGCAGTAGTAACAGTGGTGGTAACAGTAGTAGTTACAGTGGTGATAGTAGTAGTAAGGGTGGTAGTAACTGTGGTAGTAGCAGCAGTAGTAGTGGTTGTAACAGTGGTGATACTAGTAGTAAGAGCAGTAGTAATTGGTGGTAGCAGCAGTACTAACAGTGGTGGTAAATGGTGGTAGCAGTAGTAGTAATAATGGTAGTAACATTGGCAATATTAGTAGTAACAGCAGTAGTAACAGTGGTGGTAATAGTAGTAGTAGCAGTGGTAGTAACAGTGGTGGTAGCAGCAGTAGTAACAGTGTTGGAAACAGTTGTAGTAACTGTGGTGATAGTAATAACAGTGGTAGTAACTGTGGTGGTAGCAGTGGTAGTAACTGGTGGTAGCAGGAGTAGTAATAGTGGTGGTAACAGTGGTAGTAACTGGTGGTGGTACTGTAGGTAGCAGGAGTAGTAATAGTGGTGGTAACAGTGGTAGTAACTGGTGGTGGTACTGTAGGTAGCAGGAGTAGTAATAGTGGTGGTAACAGTAGTAGTAACTGGTGGTGGTACTGTAGGTATCAGGAGTAGTAATAGTGGTGGTAAAAGTGGTAGTAACTGGTGGTGGTACTGTAGGTAGCAGGAGTAGTAATAGTGGTGGTAACAGTGGTAGTAACTGGTGGTGGTACTGTAGGTATCAGGAGTAGTAATAGTGGTGGTAACAGTGGTAGTAACTGGTGGTAGCAGGAGTGGTCACAGTGGTGATTGCAGTAGTAACTGTAGCAGTAACCGCAGTAGTAGCAGTAGTAGCAGTAGTACTACAGGGGTTGTAGCAGCTACAGCAGCAGGAATAGTAGTAGCAGTGATGGCAGCAGTAAGGATTTATATAAGATTATTTCAGAGCCCAAGTACACCACCAGTGTTTGGTGTACTTTACAGGGTTAAAAATCAAAATAACATTGAAGAGAAACAAAGACAGAGATACAAACACTAATTAAGAGCCTGGCTGAAGAGGTAAGTCTTCCGTCCTGATCTAAACGTGCAGGAGAGTGAGCAGCTCTCCGACGCGCAGGCAGGGAGCTCCAGGGCTGGGGAGCCAGGCGGCTGCAGCAGACCTGTGAGAAGACTCTGCTGAGTCTCCGACTCTGAAGGCCCTGCTGGGTCACAGCGAGGGATGAGAGAGGAGCATTGCAGGGATTTGGTGTGAAGGCCTTTTAAAGAGTAAAACTCTGAACTGAGTGCACTGGGTGAAGAGGAGCCAGTGAAGACGTGCCAGAATCGGGGTGATTCAAAACAGAGCTCAAGATCACACAAGACCCCCAGACTTCTCATAGCAAAGCAAAATTTGAGGCTATTGTTTCCAAATTGTAGGGAATTTCCTAAACAGGATGTATCTTGTCTTCTGGGGATTTATGCATATCACCTCAGTTTATCACCTCTTATCACCTCAGTTTTTGTCAAATTGAAGTGGAGGAAATTTGAGCTCAACCAGGCATAAATTTCACTCACAAAGTTTGACATTATCGAGCCGTCACATGGAGGGTCAGATGAGATGGAGATATAACACTGAATGTCGTCATCTTAAAAATGAAAGCAGACATCCTTTTTGCCAAAACGACTGCCTGTTGGGAGTAAATAGATTAAAAACAGATCAATTCTTAAGATAAGCCTTGGGGTACACCTGAAGAGAGTGGGGCATTTTCTATTCATATTTTTTCTAACTACTTTTTCCAATTAAGGGTTATGGGGAGCCTATCCCAGCAAGCAATGGGCACAAGGCGGATACACCCTGGACAGGACGCCAGTCCATCACAGGGCCAAACTAACGCACTCACACCAGGGCCAGTTTTTCCAGAAGCCAGTTAACCTACCAGCATGCCATTGGACTAGTAGTAGCAGGAGTCTCAGTTGTAGCAGCAGGGGTAACAGCAGGAGTAGCAGGAGTCTCAGTTGTAGCAGCAGGGGCAGAAGCAGGGGTAACAGTAGGAGTAGCAGGAGTCTCAGTTGTAGAATCAGGGGTAACAGTAGTAGTAGCAGGAGTCTCATTTGTACTAGCAGGGGCAGAAGCAGGGGTAACAGTAGGAGTAGCAGGAGTCTCAGTTGTAGCAGCAGGGGCAGAAGCAGGGGTAACAGTAGTAGTAGCAGGAGTCTCAGTTGTAGCAGCAGGGGCAGAAGCAGGGGTAACAGTAGTAGTAGCAGGAGTCTCAGTTGTAGCAGCAGGGGCAGAAGCAGGGTTAACAGTAGGAGTAGCAGGAGTCTCAGTTGTAGAATCAGGGGTAACAGTAGGAGTAGCAGGAGTCTCAGTTGTAGCAGCAGGGGCAGAATCAGGGGTAACAGTAGGAGTAGCAGGAGTCTCAGTTGTAGAATCAGGGGTAACAGTAGGAGTAGCAGGAGTCTCAGTTGTAGCAGCAGGGGCAGAATCAGGGGTAACAGTAGGAGTAGCAGGAGTCTCAGTTGTAGAATCAGGGGTAACAGTAGGAGTAGCAGGAGTCTCAGTTGTAGCAGCAGGGGCAGAAGCAGAGGTAACAGTAGGAGTAGCAGGAGTCTCAGTTGTAGAATCAGGGGTAACAGTAGGAGTAGCAGGAGTCTCAGTTGTAGCAGCAGGGGCAGAAGCAGGGGTAACAGTAGGAGTAGCAGGAGTCTCAGTTGAAGCAGCAGGGGCAGAAGCAGGGGTAACAGTAGGAGTAGCAGTAGTCTCAGTTGTAGAATCAGGGGTAACAGCAGGAGTAGCAGGAGTCTCAGTTGTAGAATCAGGGGTAACAGTAGGAGTAGCAGGAGTCTCAGTTGTAGCAGCAGGGGCAGAAGCAGGGGTAACAGTAGGAGTAGCAGGAGTCTCAGTTGTAGCAGCAGGGGCAGAAGCAGGGGTAACAGTAGTAGTAGCAGGAGTCTCAGTTGTAGCAGCAGGGGCAGAAGCAGGGGTAACAGTAGGAGTAGCAGGAGTCTCAGTTGTAGCAGCAGGGGCAGAAGCAGAGGTAACAGTAGGAGTAGCAGGAGTCTCAGTTGTAGAATCAGGGGTAACAGTAGGAGTAGCAGGAGTCTCAGTTGTAGCAGCAGGGGCAGAAGCAGGGGTAACAGTAGGAGTAGCAGGAGTCTCAGTTGTAGCAGCAGGGGCAGAAGCAGGGGTAACAGTAGGAGTAGCAGGAGTCTCAGTTGTAGCAGCAGGGGCAGAAGCAGGGGTAACAGTAGGAGTAGCAGGAGTCTCAGTTGTAGCAGCAGGGGCAGAAGCAGGGGTAACAGTAGGAGTAGCAGGAGTCTCAGTTGTAGCAGCAGGGGCAGAAGCAGGGTTAACAGTAGGAGTAGCAGGAGTCTCAGTTGTAGAATCAGGGGTAACAGTAGGAGTAGCAGGAGTCTCAGTTGTAGCAGCAGGGGCAGAATCAGGGGTAACAGTAGGAGTAGCAGGAGTCTCAGTTGTAGAATCAGGGGTAACAGTAGGAGTAGCAGGAGTCTCAGTTGTAGCAGCAGGGGCAGAATCAGGGGTAACAGTAGGAGTAGCAGGAGTCTCAGTTGTAGAATCAGGGGTAACAGTAGGAGTAGCAGGAGTCTCAGTTGTAGCAGCAGGGGCAGAAGCAGAGGTAACAGTAGGAGTAGCAGGAGTCTCAGTTGTAGAATCAGGGGTAACAGCAGGAGTAGCAGGAGTCTCAGTTGTAGCAGCAGGGGCAGAAGCAGGGGTAACAGTAGGAGTAGCAGGAGTCTCAGTTGTAGCAGCAGGGGCAGAAGCAGGGGTAACAGTAGGAGTAGCAGGAGTCTCAGTTGAAGCAGCAGGGGCAGAAGCAGGGGTAACAGTAGGAGTAGCAGTAGTCTCAGTTGTAGAATCAGGGGTAACAGCAGGAGTAGCAGGAGTCTCAGTTGTAGAATCAGGGGTAACAGTAGGAGTAGCAGGAGTCTCAGTTGTAGCAGCAGGGGCAGAAGCAGGGGTAACAGTAGGAGTAGCAGGAGTCTCAGTTGTAGAATCAGGGGTAACAGTAGGAGTAGCAGGAGTCTCAGTTGTAGCAGCAGGGGCAGAAGCAGGGGTAACAGTAGTAGTAGCAGGAGTCTCAGTTGTAGCAGCAGGGGCAGAAGCAGGGGTAACAGTAGGAGTAGCAGGAGTCTCAGTTGTAGCAGCAGGGGCAGAAGCAGAGGTAACAGTAGGAGTAGCAGGAGTCTCAGTTGTAGAATCAGGGGTAACAGTAGGAGTAGCAGGAGTCTCAGTTGTAGCAGCAGGGGCAGAAGCAGGGGTAACAGTAGTAGTAGCAGGAGTCTCAGTTGTAGCAGCAGGGGCAGAAGCAGGGGTAACAGTAGGAGTAGCAGGAGTCTCAGTTGTAGCAGCAGGGGCAGAAGCAGAGGTAACAGTAGGAGTAGCAGGAGTCTCAGTTGTAGAATCAGGGGTAACAGTAGGAGTAGCAGGAGTCTCAGTTGTAGAATCAGGGGTAACAGTAGGAGTAGCAGGAGTCTCAGTTGTAGCAGCAGGGCTAGCAGGAGTAGGAGGAGGGGTAGCAGCAGTAATAGCAAAGGTAGCAGTCGTGAGAGTAGCAGGGGTGGTGGTAGTAGGAGCAGTAACAGGGGTAATATCGTTCTGGTCAGCCCTCCCATGCTGTGTTGACGGAGTGGACAGAAACCGAGAGAGAGTGCGTGTGGGCTGGGCGTGCTCATGACTGCCTCCCTACAGAGGGGTCTCCACCGCTCACCCGGCCCCACCCTTCCTCCGGAGACCCACCCTGCTCACGCACACACTTTCCCTTCAGTGCTGATTAAACACTTACTCGCACGGGGTTCTCAGACACCGACTCCGGTCCAATCGATACGCTTTATTACAGACGTTACCAAGAGACCCCGGAGACAGGAGACCCCTCGGCGCCGCCTGACGAGTTTAAACCTTCCCAAAACAGGGCCGTTACAGTAAAATCGATGGCAGTAACGTTTGCTCATGTATTTATTCACCCACCATCTGCTCTCTCCAGCTGCGTTTACGAGGCTCCGAGCAGACAAGTGGCCAATTAAACACTGCTTCCGTTTTAACGGACTCTATTGCCAGAGCCATTGGCCAGACAGTGTGATTCCAGGGGACACCGGGGGCTCCAGATATCTGAAGGTACCCTGGGGTTCAGCTGGGCTGTTCGGGCCTTGAGTGGATGTCCTGACTGCCCATCTCTCTGCTGTCACCCCTCAGTGCCCTGACTGACCCCTCTCTCTGTAGAGACACCCCATCTCCCTGCTGTCACCCCTCAGTGCCCTGACTGACCCCTCTCTCTGTAGAGACACCCCATCTCCCTGCTGTCACCCCTCAGTGCCCTGACTGACCCCTCTCTCTGTAGAGACACCCCATCTCCCTGCTGTCACCCCTCAGTGCCCTGACTGACCCCTCTCTCTGTAGAGACACCCCATCTCCCTGCTGTCACCCCTCAGTGCCCTGACTGACCCCTCTCTCTGTAGAGACACCCCATCTCCCTGCTGTCACCCCTCAGTGCCCTGACTGACCCCTCTCTCTGTAGAGACACCCCATCTCCCTGCTGTCACCCCTCAGTGTACTGACTGACCCCTCACTCTGTAGAGACACCCCATCTCCCTGCTGTCACCCCTCAGTGCCCTGACTGACCCCTCTCTCTGTAGAGACACCCCATCTCCCTGCTGTCACCCCTCAGTGTACTGACTGACCCCTCACTCTGTAGAGACACCCCATCTCCCTGCTGTCACCCCTCAGTGTACTGACTGACCCCTCTCTCTGTAGAGACACCCCATCTCCCTGCTGTCACCCCTCAGTGTACTGACTGACCCCCTCTCTCTGTAGAGACACCCCATCTCCCTGCTGTCACCCCTCAGTGCCCTGACTGACCCCTCTCTCTGTAGAGACACCCCATCTCCCTGCTGTCACCCCTCAGTGTACTGACTGACCCCTCTCTCTGTAGAGACACCCCATCTCCCTGCTGTCACCCCTCAGTGTACTGACTGACCCCTCTCTCTGTAGAGACACCCCATCTCCCTGCTGTCACCCCTCAGTGTACTGACTGACCCCTCTCTCTGTAGAGACACCCCATCTCCCTGCTGTCACCCCTCAGTGCCCTGACTGACCCCTCTCTCTGTAGAGACACCCCATCTCTCTGCTGTCACCCCTCAGTGCCCTGACTGACCCCTCACTCTGTAGAGACACCCCATCTCCCTGCTGTCACCCCTCAGTGTACTGACTGACCCCTCTCTGTAGAGACACCCCATCTCCCTGCTGTCACCCCTCAGTGTACTGACTGACCCCCTCTCTCTGTAGAGACACCCCATCTCCCTGCTGTCACCCCTCAGTGCCCTGACTGACCCCTCTCTCTGTAGAGACACCCCATCTCCCTGCTGTCACCCCTCAGTGTACTGACTGACCCCTCTCTCTGTAGAGACACCCCATCTCCCTGCTGTCACCCCTCAGTGCCCTGACTGACCCCTCTCTCTGTAGAGACACCCCATCTCCCTGCTGTCACCCCTCAGTGCCCTGACTGACCCCTCTCTCTAGAGACACCCCATCTCCCTGCTGTCACCCCTCAGTGCCCTGACTGACCCCTCTCTCTGTAGAGACACCCCATCTCTCTGCTGTCACCCCTCAGTGCCCTGACTGACCCCTCTCTCTGTAGAGACACCCCATCTCCCTGCTGTCACCCCTCAGTGCCCTGACTGACCCCTCTCTCTGTAGAGACACCCCATCTCCCTGCTGTCACCCCTCAGTGCCCTGACTGACCCCTCTCTCTGTAGAGACACCCCATCTCCCTGCTGTCACCCCTCAGTGTACTGACTGACCCCTCTCTCTGTAGAGACACCCCATCTCCCTGCTGTCACCCCTCAGTGTACTGACTGACCCCTCTCTCTGTAGAGACACCCCATCTCCCTGCTGTCACCCCTCAGTGCCCTGACTGACCCCTCTCTCTGTAGAGACACCCCATCTCCCTGCTGTCACCCCTCAGTGTACTGACTGACCCCTCTCTCTGTAGAGACACCCCATCTCCCTGCTGTCACCCCTCAGTGTACTGACTGACCCCTCACTCTGTAGAGACACCCCATCTCCCTGCTGTCACCCCTCAGTGCCCTGACTGACCCCTCTCTCTGTAGAGACACCCCATCTCCCTGCTGTCACCCCTCAGTGTACTGACTGACCCCTCTCTGTAGAGACACCCCATCTCCCTGCTGTCACCCCTCAGTGCCCTGACTGACCCCCTCTCTCTGTAGAGACACCCCATCTCCCTGCTGTCACCCCTCAGTGCCCTGACTGACCCCTCTCTGTAGAGACACCCCATCTCCCTGCTGTCACCCCTCAGTGCCCTGACTGACCCCTCACTCTGTAGAGACACCCCATCTCCCTGCTGTCACCCCTCAGTGTACTGACTGACCCCTCACTCTGTAGAGACACCCCATCTCCCTGCTGTCACCCCTCAGTGTACTGACTGACCCCTCTCTCTGTAGAGACACCCCATCTCCCTGCTGTCACCCCTCAGTGCCCTGACTGACCCCTCTCTCTGTAGAGACACCCCATCTCCCTGCTGTCACCCCTCAGTGTACTGACTGACCCCTCTCTCTAGAGACACCCCATCTCCCTGCTGTCACCCCTCAGTGCCCTGACTGACCCCTCTCTCTGTAGAGACACCCCATCTCCCTGCTGTCACCCCTCAGTGTACTGACTGACCCCTCTCTCTGAAGAGACACCCCATCTCCCTGCTGTCACCCCTCAGTGCCCTGACTGACCCCTCTCTCTGTAGAGACACCCCATCTCCCTGCTGTAACCCCTCAGTGTACTGACTGACCCCTCTCTCTGTAGAGACACCCCATCTCCCTGCTGTCACCCCTCAGTGCCCTGACTGACCCCTCTCTCTGTAGAGACACCCCATCTCCCTGCTGTCACCCCTCAGTGTACTGACTGACCCCTCACTCTGTAGAGACACCCCATCTCCCTGCTGTCACCCCTCAGTGTACTGACTGACCCCTCTCTCTGTAGAGACACCCCATCTCCCTGCTGTCACCCCTCAGTGCCCTGACTGACCCCTCTCTCTGTAGAGACACCCCATCTCCCTGCTGTCACCCCTCAGTGTACTGACTGACCCCTCTCTCTGTAGAGACACCCCATCTCCCTGCTGTCACCCCTCAGTGTACTGACTGACCCCTCTCTCTGTAGAGACACCCCATCTCCCTGCTGTCACCCCTCAGTGTACTGACTGACCCCTCTCTCTGTAGAGACACCCCATCTCCCTGCTGTCACCCCTCAGTGTACTGACTGACCCCTCTCTGTAGAGACACCCCATCTCCCTGCTGTCACCCCTCAGTGCCCTGACTGACCCCTCTCTCTGTAGAGACACCCCATCTCCCTGCTGTCACCCCTCAGTGCCCTGACTGACCCCTCACTCTGTAGAGACACCCCATCTCCCTGCTGTCACCCCTCAGTGCCCTGACTGACCCCTCTCTCTGTAGAGACACCCCATCTCCCTGCTGTCACCCCTCAGTGCCCTGACTGACCCCTCTCTCTGTAGAGACACCCCATCTCCCTGCTGTCACCCCTCAGTGCCCTGACTGACCCCTCTCTCTGTAGAGACACCCCATCTCCCTGCTGTCACCCCTCAGTGCCCTGACTGACCCCTCTCTCTAGAGACACCCCATCTCCCTGCTGTCACCCCTCAGTGCCCTGACTGACCCCTCTCTCTGTAGAGACACCCCATCTCCCTGCTGTCACCCCTCAGTGTACTGACTGACCCCTCTCTCTGTAGAGACACCCCATCTCCCTGCTGTCACCCCTCAGTGTACTGACTGACCCCTCTCTCTGTAGAGACACCCCATCTCCCTGCTGTCACCCCTCAGTGCCCTGACTGACCCCTCTCTCTGTAGAGACACCCCATCTCCCTGCTGTCACCCCTCAGTGCCCTGACTGACCCCTCTCTCTGTAGAGACACCCCATCTCCCTGCTGTCACCCCTCAGTGTACTGACTGACCCCTCTTTCTGTAGAGACACCCCATCTCCCTGCTGTCACCCCTCAGTGCCCTGACTGACCCCTCTCTCTGTAGAGACACCCCATCTCCCTGCTGTCACCCCTCAGTGTACTGACTGACCCCTCTCTCTGTAGAGACACCCCATCTCCCTGCTGTCACCCCTCAGTGTACTGACTGACCCCTCTCTGTAGAGACACCCCATCTCCCTGCTGTCACCCCTCAGTGCCCTGACTGACCCCTCTCTCTGTAGAGACACCCCATCTCCCTGCTGTCACCCCTCAGTGTACTGACTGACCCCTCACTCTGTAGAGACACCCCATCTCCCTGCTGTCACCCCTCAGTGCCCTGACTGACCCCTCTCTCTGTAGAGACACCCCATGTCCCTGCTGTCACCCCTCAGTGTACTGACTGACCCCTCACTCTGTAGAGACACCCCATCTCCCTGCTGTCACCCCTCAGTGTACTGACTGACCCCTCACTCTGTAGAGACACCCCATCTCCCTGCTGTCACCCCTCAGTGCCCTGACTGACCCCTCTCTCTGTAGAGACACCCCATCTCCCTGCTGTCACCCCTCAGTGTACTGACTGACCCCTCACTCTGTAGAGACACCCCATCTCCCTGCTGTCACCCCTCAGTGCCCTGACTGACCCCTCTCTCTGTAGAGACACCCCATCTCCCTGCTGTCACCCCTCAGTGCCCTGACTGACCCCTCTCTCTGTAGAGACACCCCATCTCCCTGCTGTCACCCCTCAGTGCCCTGACTGACCCCTCACTCTGTAGAGACACCCCATCTCCCTGCTGTCACCCCTCAGTGTACTGACTGACCCCTCACTCTGTAGAGACACCCCATCTCCCTGCTGTCACCCCTCAGTGCCCTGACTGACCCCTCTCTCTGTAGAGACACTCCATCTCCCTGCTGTCACCCCTCAGTGTACTGACTGACCCTCTGTCTCCCTGTGGCTCTGTGTTTTCCAGCCGGAGTCTCGGATGCTGTCCTGGTTGTAGTTCCTGCTGAGACTATTGATCTCTTTCCTGCAGCTGACAGAGCTCCAGGGCTGTAATGGGAGGCATCAGGCCCAGAGCATGTTCTGCACAGCCAGGACTCCATACTGACTGAACACACTGCAAGTGTTCAGTACCTCCAGGCCCAGGGGGCTCTGGCTGATTTTTAATAAGAAACAACAAATAACAAAATGCCAAATAAATGTCTGACACAATATAAAATGAGCCCCTAAAGGAATGTGTTGAATAACTGTAATATTAGGAGATTTCTTTCTTAAAGTTTACACACAGTCACACACACTGGCATTGAACACATTCACACACACACAACCACACACTCACACAGTTACACACACTCTCATACAGTCACATACACACGTTTACAGGCATCAAGCACGTTCACACACACACACACAGTCACACACACTCGCACTGTCACTCACACACTCCCTCTCACTCGCACACAGTCGCACACACTTGCACTGTCACTCACACGCTCCCTCTCACTCGCACACAGTCACACTGTCGCTCACACGCTCCCTCTCACTCGCACACAGTCACACACTCACACGCTCCCTTTCACTCGCACACAGTCACACACTCACTGTCGCTCACACGCTCCCTCTCACTCGCACACACTTGCACTGTCACTCACACTATCCCTCTCACTCGCACACAGTTGTACACACTCGCACTGTTGCTCACACACACTCTCACTGTCGCTCACACGCTCCCTCTCACTCACACACAGTCGCACATACTCTCACTGTCACTCACACGCTCCCTCTCACTCTCACACAGTCGCACACACTCGCACTGTCACTCACACGCTCCCTCTCACTCGCACACGGTCACACACACTTTCACTGTCACTCACACGCTCCCTCTCACCCGCACACAGTCACACTATCGCTCACACGCTTCCTCTCACTCGCACACAGTCACACACAGTCACAATGTCCCTCACACGCTCCCTTTCACTCACACACAGTCGCATACACTCGCACTGTCGCTCACACGCTCCCTCTCACTCGCACACAGTCACACTGTCGCTCACACCCTCCCTCTCACTCGCACACAGTCACACACTCACACTCTCCCTTTCACTCGCACACAGTCACACACTCACTGTCGCTCACACGCTCCCTCTCACTCGCACACACTTGCACTGTCACTCACACTATTCCTCTCACTCGCACACAGTCGTACACATTCGCACTGTTGCTCACACACACTCGCACTGTCGCTCACACACTCCCTCTCACTCACACACGGTCACACACACTCTCACTGTCGCTCACACGCTCCCTCTCACTCGCACACGGTCACACACACTCTCACTGTCGCTCACACGCTCCCTCTCACTCGCACACAGTCACACTGTCGCTCACACGCTCCCTCTCACTCGCACACAGTCACACACAGTCACAATGTCCCTCACACGCTCCCTCTCACTCGCACACAGTCACATACACTCGCACTGTCGCACACACGCTCCCTCTCACTCACACACAGTCGCACACACTCGCACTGTCCCTCACACTCGCACAGTCACACACTCACATGCTCCCTTTCACTCGCACACAGTCACACACTCACTGTCGCTCACACGCTCCCTCTCACTCACACACAGTCGCACACACTCGCACTGTCACTCACACGCTCCCTCTCACTCGCACACGGTCACACACACTCGCACTGTCGCTCACACGCTCCCTCTCACTCGCACACAGTCAAACTCACTAGCACTGTCACTCACATGCTCCCTCTCACTCGCACACAGTCACACACACTGGCACTGTCGCTCACACACACTCGCACTGTCGCTCACACGCTCCCTCTCACTCACACACAGTCACACACTAGCACTGTCACTCACATGCTCCCTCTCACTTGCACACAGTCACACACACTCGCACTGTCGCTCACACGCTCCCTCTCACTCGCACACAGTCACACACACTCTCACTGTCACTCACATGCTCCCTCTCACTCGCACACAGTCACACACACTCGCACTGTCCCTCACACGCTCCCTCTCACTCGCACACGGTCACACACACTCTCACTGTCGCTCACACGCTCCCTCTCACTCACACACAGTCACACACACTTGCACTGTCACTCACACACAGTTGCACACACGTGCACTGTCACTCACACTATCCCTCTCACTCGCACACAGTCGCACACACTCGCACTGTCACTCACACACAGTTGCACACACTTGCACTGTCACTCACACTATCCCTCTCACTCGCACACAGTCGCACACACTCGCAGTATTGCTCACACTATCCCTCTCACTTGCACACACTCACACACACTCACACTTTTCTTGATTCCTGTTCCATTGTGGACGAAGGTGGCAGGTCCAGCCACAAGCTCCTGGGCGTTCACCCCTGTGGGCTGCAGGCAGGAGCCAGCGCTCTCACTGAGCCTTCAGAGAGGATTCTGGGATTGAGCCAAGTCGGTGACAGAGATCACTCAGGATGGCAGCAGCCGCGCGGTGGGAGCAGAGCGAGCAGATGGCTGCGATCCTAATTGGAGACAAGGAATCACTGCTTTGTTTGAAAAAACACCCTGCCCACCCCCTCCTGCAGCCGGTGGGGGCAGTCTCCGCAGAGCCAAGGGCTGCTGGCTGATGGGCAGAGAGGTCACATCAAGCATGCAGGCGGCATCTTGAGCAGCCGGCCTCTGCGCCAGAGGAGAGCTCGGCGAATCACACGTCTCGTGTAGTGCTGGGAGCACAGAAGGGATTTCTCCGCAGGGCCAAGACAGGGGTGTAATTAACACTCACACAAGTGCGGAAAATAGAAAAAAATATTGCTAATAAAATCAGCTCCCCGTTTGAGAATCACTCTGCGAAATCTAATCACAGTTTGACGGGCATGTTGCTGATGGTGCCCGTGCTCCTTAATTAATTCTCTGCCAGCAGATTGTCCTGCCAAGCCTCGGCAAACCAGGGGTGGTAAATAAGTTAACCCCCTCCTTGCTGCCCCGGTTGTGTGGCTGAGGGGTCATGGCCACTGATGGCTTTGCTGCTTTTGGGGCTCCCCTGTCTGGGCTGTACCCCGACATTGTGCAAACTTGATTAAGTGCATCACAGTAGAGGGGTGTGCATTACAGGTTCACCCCACTCCCGTGTTAGTGCCCCCCAGTGGTTAGGGCAATTATAGAATTCGAATTTGAACTTTTTGTTTTTACGGAGCTGGCTTGGGCTCCGTACAGAGATCCCGTTGTGAAGCTGGCTTGTAAAACATGCCAGGATTTCAGGAATGACCATGCCGGAGCAGAAGCAGCCTGCGGACAACCCCTCTCGGTCCTGCTCCTGTCCCGCTCGGATCACAGCCCCCTGGCAGTCCCGGGACAGAGCAGGGCTGATGGACACTGGCCATCACACAGCCCCTTCTCCAGCACCAGTCCCCAGTCCCTGTCCTGCTGCCCCAATCCAATCAAACGGACTCTCAGGCAGCCTGCGGAGCTGCAGAAGAGCTGCTTGGCTGTGTGTGGTCAGAGGTTCCAGGGAGAAGGGATCAGCCCTGGGGACTGTTCATTTATTCATTTCTTTCCTTTATTTTAATTGTATAATGTTAGCATGCCCAGAGGGGTTGGGCAGCCAGTTGACCTTGGACCCCTAGAGGTTTTTTTTCTCCTTACTGAGGAGTTTTTGGTTTCTCTTCAGGTCTTTTCTGTTCTGTATTCACAACATGTATGGTCACTTGCTGTGATAAGTGCCTTGGGGCAACCTTGTTGTGAAAGGCGCTATGTAAAAATAAATTGAATTGAATTGACTGTTCAGTAAGCACTGGGGGTGATTCAGATCCCTCTCGCTTGCTGGCCTCAGTGGAACTATCTGACCAGACCACCCCACTGACCCCTCGCTGTGGCTGAGGTGTGTATCACTGCAGGGGGCTGACTAGGAGGACTGCTCAGTCTACCTCAGTTGATTCCAAAACTATAAATACAGTGTGGTAAAAACAATTTAAACAAGCAGTCGGTGCAGTACTTGTGTGTGGAGTAGCCCTGTTGTGTGTGCAGTGTGTTACTGTAGACAGTACTGTGTGTGGAGCAGTGTGTTACTGTAGACAGTGCTGTGTGTGCAGTAGCCCTTTTGTGTGTGCAGTGTGTTACTGTAGACAGTGCTGTGTGTGGAGCAGGCCTGTTGTTTGTGCAGTGTGTTACTGTAGTCAGTGCTGTGTGTGGAGCAGTGTGTTACTGTAGACAGTGCTGTGTGTGAAGTGTTTTACTGTAGATAGCTGTTGTTTAGTGTTCCAGTCAAAGCTCACTGGTCTGTTGTCTTGTGTCTCACTCTCTTCAGTGGTGTGTTATACTGCAGGCTGTGTGCTCTCTGACAGCTCTTCTACAGGCCTCCTGACTCAGGCCTGTCTCACTCTCTTCAGTGGTGTGTTATACTGCAGGCTGTGTGCTCTCTGACAGCTCTTCTACAGGCCTCCTGACACAGGCCTGTCTCACTCTCTTCAGTGGTGTGTTATACTGCAGGCTGTGTGCTCTCTGACAGCTCTTCTACAGGCCTCCTGACTCAGGCCTGTCTCACTCTCTTCAGTGGTGTGTTATACTGCAGGCTGTGTGCTCTCTGACAGCTCTTCTACAGGCCTCCTGACTCAGGCCTGTCTCACTCTCTTCAGTGGTGTGTTATACTGCGGGCAGTGTTGTCTCTGACAGCTCTTCTACAGGCCTCCTGACTCAGGCCTGTCTCACTCTCTTCAGTGGTGTGTTATACTGCAGGCTGTGTGGTCTCTGACAGCTCTTCTACAGGCCTCCTGACTCAGGCCTGTCTCACTCTCTTCAGTGGTGTGTTATACTGCAGGCTGTGTGCTCTCTGACAGCTCTTCTCCAGGCCTCCTGACGCAGGCCTGTCTCACTCACTCTCTTCAGTGGTGTGTTATACTGCAGGCTGTGTGCTCTCTGACAGCTCTTCTCCAGGCCTCCTGACGCAGGCCTGTCTCACTCTCTCTCTTCCTGCCTGTCTGATCCTTGCAGGTGGTGTTTGAGGGGGTGCGTGGCTCGGGCTTCGAAGGAGACATTGCGATCGACGATGTGTCCGTGACCAAGGGCCGGTGTAAACAGGACAACCCGATCTCCAACACAGGTGCGTACCACTCCCCGGCTGGGTGATGCTGCTTGATACCTCTCTCCGCTGCCTGGCCTGCTGCTGACTCTCCTGGAGAAGGGGAGGTGACGCAGAGAGTGTGGGATTAAGGGAGATTGACAGAGCAGAAAGAACCTCACGAACTGCAGGTGTTGCAGATGCTGAGCATGTCTGGCTGGGCGGTAGATCTGGGCAGGACTCCAGCCCAGAGAGTCATGGAGCCGAGCACACAGAGCAAGGAGTTCAGCTCAACTGCCCAAACGGCCAAGGAGGTTTCTGGAGATCCCAGTGCAAGTCTGCTTCAGACATCCGGATCTGCAAGACTGCTCATTAAAAAGGAGGGGGGACACCGATCGGATCACAATCTTCTCATTAACAAATGGGTGTCAGCAGCAAAGCCCCGAGCTTCTGAGAGAGTTAGTGTCCATGACAACGACTGAGGACGAAACACTAATATATAAAGAACAGAGCGGTAGCTTGCAAACACCTCCTGCGGAAACAAAGCGAGCCAGTGGGAGTCAGTGAAGAACACAGTGAATTATTTATTAATCTGGAAAGAGGAAAGCACGCTGCCAGCAGGAGGGAGCAGAGCTGAGGAGAGAGACAGACAGGTAATTAGAGCTGTGAGATTCAACACACACACAACACACTTACTGCACACAAAGCACACACGACACACAGCCCACACGACACGTACTACACACACAGACACACAACACACACACTGAATTATCCTTCTGGAAAGAGGAAAGCGCACTGCCAGCAGGAGAGAGCAGAGCTGAGGAGAGAGACAGACAGGTAATTAGAGCTGTGAGATTCAACACAGACACACTTACTGCACACACAGACACACACACATGACACACATACTGCACGCAGACACACAAGACACACGTATTGCGCACACAAGACACACTGAATTATTTAATAATCTGGAAAGAGGAAAGCACGCTGCCAGCAGGAGAGAGCAGAGCTGAGGAGAGAGACAGACAGGTAATTAGAGCTGTGAGATTCAACACACACACACACAGAACATACTTACTGCACTCACAGACACGCACAACATACTTACTGCACACACAGACACACATGTACTGCACACAGAATACACACACGACACAGACACACACATATGAGACACAAACTTCACACTTGGACACGCACACGACACATGCACATGTACACACTGCACACACCGACAAACAACAAAATATGGTACACTCATACAAACATATGTCACCTATACTCCTCACACAGGTATATACACATGACACACAGATAAGACAAACTCCGACAGGCACACAGAGAGAGAGACAGAGGCAAGTCTCTCCAGTAGAATCAGGTACTTCTAAAAACAGAGTTGCAAGACTGGTGTACAGGTGTGAGTCAGGGCAGGGGTACTCTAGCGTACAGGTGTGAGTCAGGGAAGCCACATTCTGGTGTCCAGGTGTGAGTCAGGGCAGCCAGACTCTGGTGTACAGGTGTGACTCAGGGCAGGGGGACTCTGGCGTACAGGTGTGACTCAGGGCAGGGGTACTCTAGCGTACAGGTGTGAGTCAGGGAAGCCACATTCTGGCGTACAGGTGTGAGTTAGGGCAGCCGGACTCTGGTGTACAGGTGTGACTCAGGGCAGGGGGACTCTGGTGTACAGGTGTGACTCAGGGCAGGGGGACTCTGGCGTACAGGTGTGACTCAGGGCAGGGGTACTCTAGCGTACAGGTGTGAGTCAGGGAAGCCACATTCTGGTGTCCAGGTGTGAGTCAGGGCAGCCAGACTCTGGTGTACAGGTGTGACTCAGGACTCGGGTACCCTGTATGGTAATATCCATGGTAAAAATATTGTTAACAATAATGCAAAGTAAGAACTATGTCCCCATTTAGTAAACAACAATGAGCTGCAGAAGTAATAGAAATCATCTGCCATAAGGATTGGCTTTCAGACTCACACTGCTTTGTGACAGAGTTCCAGAGAGCTATCCCTACCTCCCATGTACCCTTCTCCTTTGTAAACCCTGACGCTTGGGCATATTCAGGGGTCAGGAGCTGCCAGCGCAGTGACTCCTCTCTCCGCTCTCTGACCCAGTGAATGTGCGCTCTGTTCCAGCCTGTCGCTCAGCCCCAGGCAGGCAGCGCTCGGCGCTCCTGATGTCGTCCCTCTCTCCCTTCTGGTGGCTCTGCCGCAGCACGTCGGGGAGAATCTCGGCTCTCGCTGGCAGTCTGCGCATCAGCACAGACTCATCCATCATCCTGCGCCCGGAGCTGCACTGCTGCCAGGAGCTCGCAGACCACCTGTTGCCATTCCCTGCCCCTGCTCCTCATCGCACTGGTCTCTGTGTGCAAGGAGAGCACTTCCTCTCAATCAGTCGAAAAGACTGGATCCCCAGCTGGCCGGGGCAGTCCACAATCCAGGCTGTCCTCTCTAATCTGGGATTAATTGGTCCCAGTCGGGCCAGGCCACTGTCCCAGAGCGCTCTCGTGATGCAGTGGCTGGTGTAGTGCAGGCAAAGAAGTCGGGTGGAACGTCCCCTGATCACGGCTGAACAGCGCCCCCTGTCTGAGGTCTGACACCTGCTCACACGCTGTCAGTAAGTGGGAGCTGTGTCTGTCCCCAGTTGAGCACCGTCCGCTCAAATTAGACACTTCGCCCATGGAGAAGTCTCATTTAGGAGAAGTCCGAACACCAGCTGGCAGATTAGGGCTTGTAGGCTTGAAAAGAGAAAGGTTTGTCAAGATGCTAAATTAATTTAAAAAAAATAATAAAACCAACGGTGAGCAGCACCTGTCCTGAGGAATCCCTGCTGACTCCGCTCAGACAGCAGCTGCAGGTGTGTGCGTGTCAGGAGACGGGAGACGGGAGACAGGAGAGAGGCACAGCTCGCTCTGGGAACGCACACACCCACACGGATCGGACCTCCGGAGCTCGGAGCACTGGAGCAGGCCAGGGAGGGACTCTCCCAGCTCCCAACTTTGGCCACCCTTCAGAGGTCCTTGAGAGAGACATCGGGAGCCGCGTGCTGGCCGCTCAACCGCTTTTTTATAGAAACGGAAGGGAAAAAAAAAGCTTTATTATGAATACATTGATTTTCTGCCAGCAGGAAAAACCCTTGATATAAATTCATATTGATCTTTTAAATATAATATCTGTTCTTTATTTATTAAACTCATTTACAGGCAGCTTGCATGGCTAATGTTCAGCACAGGAAGGAGGGGTGAGGGTCCTAGAACTGTCAAGAGCAGGATGCAATTCTTACGTCCCTGTTGCCCGGTAACAGTTCGGCTGACAGAGCCCTTGGAATCCTTTGTGTATGATATCTAGTAATGGCCCTGACCCCAGCTCGCTCTGGTAATGATCCTGACCCCTAACGGCCCTTAGTAGTGTAATGTATCTCTGCCTATAATGAGTTAGGTCCCCAGGTACCTGAGTGCTGAATGGTGGACTTAAGCAAACCTCCTTACCAACACATCAAAAGCTAATTCTGTGTGCAAGAGTCTCATGGGGCGCTCATGAAAACAAAGCAGTAAAAATGAGATGGTGTGATGTCAGCTCTTACCCAACCCTAAATCAAGCTGTACCATTTTAATGACAAATCAATAAAATATGGTAATATGTCAGACTAATGGATCCTGTGCCATGGCAGGCAGCAGGGTGTGGCTAGAAGACAGAACAGTTACAGGAAGCAGGAAGCAGGGTGTGGCTAGAAGACAGAACAGTTACAGGAAGCAGGAAGCAGGGTGTGGCTAGAAGACAGGTCAGTTACAGGAAGCGGGAAGCAGGGTGTGGCTAGAAGACAGGTCAGTTACAGGAAGCAGGAAGCAGGATGTGGCTTGAAGACAGGTCAGTTACTGGGAGCAGGAAGCAGGGTGTGGCTTGAAGACAGGTCAGTTACTGGGAGCAGGAAGCAGGGTGTGGCTAGAAGACAGGACAGTTACAGGAAGCAGGAAGCAGGCAGCAGGGTGTGGCTAGAAGACAGGTCAGTTACAGGAAGCAGGAAGCAGTGTGTGGCTAGAAGACAGGACAGTTGCAGGAAGCAGGCAGCAGGGTGTGGCTAGAAGACAGTTCAGTGGCAAGAAGCAGGAAGCAGAAAGTCATGGTGAATTGTGTGCCACAGTGTGGAAACCAACCCTGTTGTTCATGTCTGTGTGCTTTCTGTTTCAGCAGTCCTTCCCGGCAGAGCCTCAGAGCTGCTGCCACTTCCTCTCAGCGCCCTGCTGGCCTGCTCCCTCTTCTCCGCCCTTCTCCTCTCAAGATGATGAGTCCACAGAGCGCCCCCTGTCTGCCGAGGCTGGCACTGCCCCGCCGTGAGCTCTCTCTTTGCTGTCTTCTTCCCCTGTTTCTTCCCACCCTCTTCTGCCATCTCTTGCCCCCACTCCGCCCACGCTCATCCTACTGTAAGCCCCCTGTCCTGCTCTCCCTACCCCTGCACTCTTCCTGCTGGACTGTTCCTTCCTCTCTCTTTCCTTCCCATTGTGCCCACTCCCACGGTCTCTGCTGTGAGACCGCCGTCATTTCTCTGCTGCCCTCCTCCTCTTATTCAACACTTCATGCCCTCTCGTGCCCCCTTTGCCCCACCCCGGACACCAAAGTGTCGAACACTCTACCAAAGATGCTGAAGGACCTGCGGAGGAGGGGGGGCTCCCCAGGAGAGGCACACCTGAGAGGCGTTAGCAGTCTGGCCCAAAGCGGCTTGGCGCTGCAGCCAGAACTGCTTCCTCGTGTCGGACCCTGCTGGGCCACCAGGAGGACCAAGGAGAATTGTGTATCAAAAAAAGACAAACTCTTCGTAGAAACAAGAAACAAACGTAACAAAAGAAGCACAAATTTCTACTGTTTTTTTGTTGTTTGAAAACCTGTCTGTGAACCGTTCCCTTCGCCCTCTCGCACCTGCATCCTTCCCCCAGGACCTGGGCTGCCGCTTGAGTTTGGGGTGTCAGGGCAGGGTGAGGGGGCACCTGTGCCCCCCCAGCAGCTGCAGCAGAGACAGCGCTTTGCTTCTGCCTTCACTTACTCCATATACTCCGCGCCGGCTGCATGTGTGATAGTGCGACCACCTGCCTGCTGTGCTGCAGAACTCGACACCCCACCCGGTCTGGCGCCACCCTGCTGCTGACATCACCTGATTGCAGATTTTCAACGTGTGGATCAGCCCCCTGCTGCTTGCACACACCCACACAACCACATCTCCACGGACATGGACCCCCCAATGCCACAGCAGATGTTGTGGACAAGACTGAGTCCTTGGCGGTTGTGTAACAGGACTGTGTTAAAGGACTGCCTTGCAGCTGGCTCTAGCAGGAGAAAAAGGAATTCTGTGAAATCCCCCAAATGTTCCAGAGGTCTGACTTCACTGTGCAACCAGGACAGATACCTCTGCTCCCTCTAGGGCTCTGCCGGTCACCCTTTAGACTTGTGGCCAGTGGACATATATCTCTCTCCTGTGCACGGGAGGCCAGTCAGAACCCTGGAGATAGTCTGGAGGAGAGAGAGATTGTATTCCTGTTGTCAGAGCCCTGGGGAGATTCTCGAGGTAGAAGGGACTGTTTTCCCGTTGTCAGAGCCCTGGAGACAGTCTGGAGGAGGGAGGGATTGTTTTCCCGTTGTCAGAGCCCTGGAGACAGTCTGGAGGAGGGAGGGATTGTATTCCCATTGTCAGAGTCTCAAGAGGAGAGTCTCGAGGAGGAAGGGATTGTTTTCTCATTGTCAGAGCCCTGCAGACAGTCTGGAGGAGGGAGGGATTGTATTCCCATTCTCAAATCTGTTTTATCATTACTGCTCCCAACTCCAGAATCTGTCTTTCCCTTTTATCACTGTCCCAGCTCTAGGCATCTGTACTCCTGCTGGAGTCTCTGATTGTCTCCATCTTAGTCCTGCTACCATATGAAGGGCCAGAATCTCTCCTTTCCTCACCCCTCATCTGTTGTTGCTAACGTCTTATTTTATTCTCATATATTTGAAGTGTGGGTCATTATAAATGTGGCTGGAGACTGCCTGTCAGTTTTCTTCTTAGTAAGCAGGGCTGGGCAGCTCTGGTCCTGCAGAGTATTATATAGTCTATAGTTTGATAGGTCAAGGACTGAGAACATGGTTGGGTTGTGATTTGTTTATTCAATTCATTCATTCAGTCATGTCAGGAATAGCTAGCTGTGGGCCTTGCGACATACAGAGAGTTGACATTTTCTTTTCAAGTGATCTCTTAACTACCCCGCTGAGCAAATCACCTTTGTAAATGGTCAAAATCAAATTGTTTGAACTGCCAATTGAAGAATGACCCTAAAACTGGACTGCAGTTCTCCAGGACCAGACTCAGCCTCTCCTGCTGTAGGGATGACTTTCCTTGAAACAGTGCTCAGACAGTGGTCTTGCATGTGAATTCGATCAGCCCTGCATATACTCACTGGTCACATTGTACCTGTTAATGAAGTATTTAGCTCTTTAGACACTAGACGATCAATCGCCAACACATTTAAAACTCTTCCACTTAATGAGGATTCCAGTTCAACTGACTCCAGATGCAGACTTTTACAGAAGTCTTGTTCAGTAAGTGAGTCCTTGCAGACAGTGTTCAGTAAATGTGCGCTTACAGATGCAGGGTTCAGTAAGTGAGCTAATACAGACACGGTGTTTAGTAAATGAGCTAATACAGACACGGTATTTAGTAAATGAGCTCTCATTGATGTGATGTTCAGTAAATGAACTCTTATAGACACAGTGTTCAGTAAATGCGAACCTGCAAGAGGCTGTGGTCATTCTGGACCATGCTGCTGATGACAGAATGAGCACTGGTAAACAAGGCTGAAGCTGCGGTGTCTTCACTTTCCTTCTGGGACTACTGAAGGTTCAGCACTGGGAGCTTTGAATCATTTCCAAAGCGTTTGCTTTTGTACATGGTTTCCATGTGTCAGAGCTCCAGCACATTTCCATTGGAGCACCCCTACCAGGCTCCAATGGAACTCAACTAGGAGCCCCCCTGCTGCCCCACTCTTCTGCCCGCCCTGTGGGGGCTGTGATCGGGGTAGCAGGGTGCGGGCCCTACCTCCATTGATTTTCAACAGGGCTGACATTTGGGGGTCTGTTCTCACTCCTGCACCCCAGCTCAGCTGCTGAGAGCCCATGGACCGGGCTTCCTAATAATTCAGCCAGGGAGCACAGAATAAGAGTGCTACTGCTTTCCTGTGTAATACAGATTTTGAGGAAAGCTGCACAAGTCCTTAGCCAGCCCAGGGCCCTGCAGCTGCAGACTGCAGACATCAAGATTTCTATGTAAGTATATATATATACTGACAGCAAAACTAGATAAACACAGCTCTTTGAGCTAATTATGATGTTTCTTTGTTTCGTTTTCCTTACGCTCAGACCTCAGCATAGCTGCTTAGCATCAGTGACACAGAGGCAGACTGTGGACTCTTGCCAGCTCTCATGCAGAAATCCCAGTCCGTCAGACGGTCAGTTGGTCAGTCACCCATGCCTTTGGTCATGCCTTTGGTCCTGGTTAAAGATCGGGTGTCGTTTCATCATTGTTCGTGACACGTCAGCAGCCGGTGAAGAGCTGGGAAGACACAGAGGACAGGAGAGCCCGTGAACGAACGTGTTCTCACAGGTCGAACTGTTTAATTCACCCGTTTGAAAACTAGTTTCAGTGCCCTTCAAAGAATGTGTCTCTGATTCATGCAGTGGAGAAGGGTACCATGTGCAGTGTGTGAAACTCTCTGAGATGCTGCGTGGACTTCTCTGATACTCAAAAGCAGCAGCGATATGCTGCACCAGGTTGCTATCTCATCTGATTCGCAGAAATGAATGATCTTGACATTTTCCAGGGTGCCATCTGTGTCCCCCAGTGATCCCAGAGTCAGTCCCTCCTTCTCTCCAGGCTGCATGGGCTCTCCCTGCCACTCTGAGGTCAGCCTGTTCCCAGGCATGGCTGGGAAGCTGCAGCAGGCTGGATTAAACTGGATGTTAGCAGCATTAATACAGCAGCAGGCACTTTGTTGGCTCCGACTATCATGTTTTCTTGAGTTCAGCTGTTTTTAAATGGATAGAAAGCTTTTTCACAGCAAGCGCCATATCTCACCCCTTCACCTGCCCGTTTCCTGTGCAGGTTGTCATGAATGTACAGATTGTTCGCGAGAGGGTGACGAGCACATTGGCCAGTCTCTTGGAGTGGCTATCCTTGACATCCCTCTCCTGCAGCAGACTCTGACTTTAACACTCCAGTAAGGAGGGACTGACTGCCGGGTTGCTGGCGCCAATGTCTGCCTGTGTTCCCGGTTGCTCTGTACGGCCTGGTACATCGCCGCTGGGAGTCCGGAGCCACTGCCCGGAGAGCCGCTGCCCTGCCACAGCTGTGCCCTCTGCACTGGCGCGGTCCTCCCATCAGAGTGCTGGGTCGGTGTATATTCTAGATCATGTATCAGAAAAAATATTTTAGAGGAACAAATATATTTGAAAGCAAATAAAGGAATAAAAGAAAATAAATGAATAATGCCTTCGCTCTCCTGATTTTTCATTCTCCAGACCCTCTCTGCAGGATGCTGTGTAGGGGAAGACGCCTGCAGCGTGGCCGTGCTCTTCTACAGAGGGCTTCCTGTGTAGCCCCCTGGCTTGAGCCATAGTGACTGCAGAGTAAAATACGGTCAAGCACAGTGAAAGAGACAGGCCTTTCCTGAGAGGAACACTGCCTTTCTCCTGTTCTTCAGTTTGAATTTGTCTGTTAAATGTGCTGTTTATACCAATGTTCCTTTTGTACACATGGACAACAACTACTGGATTGTCGTGTGGGGAAAGAGGCAGAGGTAGAGTTAGGGTCAGGTTAAGGTTTAGGGTTAGGGTCAAAGATATTTTGATGCAATAGGGTTAGGGTTAGGCTCTTAAAATAGGTTATCCGAACCAGCAGACACATCGACAGCACAGTCCGTAAGGTTCCAAAGGGGCTTCTTCATTTACAAAAGACAGAACAAATTAATCACCACAAAGCAAAATAAACTCAATAAACGCTTGGCTCTTTGTTGAAATGCTACCTAAATCTTATGTACAATCCATAAAATACTAGAAAACAGGCAGCTAAGCTGCTTACCGGTAAAAATTAAAAACAGACAATTGTATGGCTCTTTTATCTCTCACAAACAAGTACTCACTCAGAATCTTTCTTGTATTAAAAGCTACTTCTCCCTTTTTACTTTTTGGTCAACTGCCACATCTTTGCCCATTCAGTAGTCAGCTTATATAGTCTGGGGAAGGGAACATAGCTGCTCCCCGCTTTACTGATCGCTATCAGCCTTCATTTTGGTAGGGGCAAAGATGTCTAAAAAGCACAATACATTATGGAGAAAGTACCGCCCTTCTAAGACCCTGCTCCTGAAGGCATCACAATATCATTTATTATCACAATATTACATCACAGTTCACTTTTACATTTAGTAACATGAAATAGAAATTGCAGCATTGATGTAACAATAATAAGGCTTAAGAAATACTTTCAAAATTACTCCAAGACCAAATCACAAATAACATTCTTCACTTTCCAGGAAAGGGGTCCAGGAAAGGGCTTGGATAGAATGATGCAGTTAGACCCCTGTGGATCCTGATGTTCCAAAAGTGATGTCCCCAAAATGTGGGGAACAAGGATCCTTGAACTAAAATTCAAGTGTGACCCTCAGCTCGAGCCAGTGATGCTCTTTGTCTTCCCTGTTGTCCATTTTCCCTAACGCATGAAATCTTCTCAGTTTTTCATAAACACAACTCTTCTTCCTTAACCAGGTACACATGGGGCACATCACTGGCCAGTGTACCGGGGCTTGGCATCCTGAGCCAGTTACAGAGGTGATAGCACCCATTGAAAGCATTGTGACTAGCCCTGACACAGAAGGGGTCAGGTCTTTCAAAATAGAGGACTTGCCTTCTGTCTAGGGAGTGGAGTTGTGTGTGTTCAGAGCCCATGATCAACTGGGATCGAATGCCAGCAAGAGCAGGGAGCTGCCCTCATCACACAAACAAACACACTCACATGCAGAAACATTCACACAAACAAGGCACACGTATACACACACGCACATACATACAAGCAAAGACATAAGCAGATGGAAACACATGAACGCAAACACAGGCAATCTGGAGATGTGTATCTGTACAATAATGTCACAAAATGAAACATCCAGCATGTAATTCTGACCAAACGTGGCCATGGAACAGGTTCAATGATCAGCACACAGAGCAGTGTTTCGGTCCTCTGCTGGGCACCAGGACCACTCCCAGTGAGAGGCTTCGGGTCCTGTGACATTCCAGAGTCTGCAGGGCAGTGCATGAAAGAAGCAGGGCAGCTTGCCAGTAAACACGGAGGTAAAGGTAGAGGTATTGAATATTAAATGCTCTTGAGAGAGGATGCTTTCATCTTTTTCGTTCTGCAAGGGTTGCAAAGCAGGATGTGTCACATCTGTTTGTTCCAAATTTGGAGTCACAGGAGGGCTGAAGGGGGCAGTCAGTCTTGAGTTTCTTACCCTGGGTGAAATTGTCTAAAAAACCCAATCTCTCTCCCTAGCATTTGAAAGAGCCTACATGTGGCTCTGTGGTTGTGTGGAAGAAAGGTCTGGAAAACAGACTGCTGAACACTCTTCTCTTTCACACACCTCCTGACAGCCAACAGGAGGTCTCCACTCAATGCGGATGACGAATTAACTCTTGAGATTAACTGTCTCATTGCTGGACAGGCATCTCCACTGTACCTCCGTCCCAGGACACAGGAACCCCACAGCCCAGGACACCCCACTGTGCACATCTCTGACGGCTGAAAGACACCATCTCCATTAGTCATTAGGGACACTAACAATGCTCCCTCCTGTTTGACAGCTTCCAATTTCGAGGTCCAGAGCCTCTCGTCTTCATTAGATCTGCCTGTGATAGCCCCTGCCTCTGGGGTTGAGGATCAGGGAAGAAGAGGAACAACTCTTCCTCCTCTGGATCAGCTTCGCCCTTCAGCTCTACAGGCGACACAGGGCCGGCTGTACATCTTGTGCCCAAGACCAGGCTTTCTTCCCAGCCCCTGCCCTTTGACCTCCGCACAGACTCTGACCCCCTTTGTCAGTAAAGACCTCACTTCTGAGCAGCCATCAGGCAGACTCTGTCAAAACTGTTGCAATTCTGTGTATGAAAACACTACAGGAAAACAACCTCACATGCGAGTGACGCGGTTGTAAGACTGCTGTGGTTTGGCTGCAATTTTTTAATCTTGTAATGTGGCTTCTGAGAATAATCAGAGCCTGGAAAGTGACAGATGGCCTGCAGCCAGATTGATCCTGGCCAGTGAAACTGAAAGGATCTTAGACCTGAAAGCTGAAGCGGACAGTACAGAAGAGATTCTGTGGAGCCTCTCCAACTGCAGAGCCCCTGTGTTCACACACTCCACACACCTGTCACACACTCTACACAGCCATCACACACTCCATACAGCCATCACACACTCTACACAGCCGTCACACACTCCACACAGCAATCAAACACTCTGCTCCACACAGCCGTCACACACTCTACACAGCCATCACACACTCTGCTCCACACAGCCATCACACACAGTGGTCTGGAGCTCTGATTAGGAGTCTCCTTGCCACTGACCGCCCTGGCCTCTGACCCGGAGACAGGGGCTCGGACGAGACGACACTGCCTGGGAGAGCTTCCTCAGACTTCCCAGGCGTGGGGAGAAAGGGTCATCGGCAAGGTCCAGAAGGATTCTGGGATTGATCTCCTGCTGCATTCCTTTCTTCAGTTCGGAACAAAAACGAGCTCTCGTCTGAGCGCAGCAGTGCTGCCTGGCCCTGCGCAGGTCAATACGCGCTCGATGAGGCCGAGGCGCAGGGTCCTAATCCCTCGATGTGTATGCGCAGACAGAGAGCGCTATCGACCTCACACTGCCTGGCCCATTCTTTTCTCATCAGAAATAATCACAGCATGGCAGAGAGAAAGAACGCGCTCGCGGTTCAGAGGGGCTGTTTCCACACGATCCCAGGGAGAGAAATCCGATGCCGGAGTTTTTGTTGAGGAGCCAGGAGCTCTGCGGTGACTTTGCCCTCTGACAGCTTGGAAATAATTCAGTGCAGGATGTCAGTGCGCCTGGTTTTCTTTGCGATTCTCATTTCTTGCAGGTTTTTGTTCTTTTATTGATCCTGTGTCTAAAGAAAACAGCATTTCTGCACAGATATATTTAAGGACAGCCTTATTGCTTTTTTTTCCCCTTAACAAAACACGTACAAGTGTTATGCCTTAGCGAGAGGTAAAAGACATTTTGATTTACGCACCACAATGGGATTTTCAGCATTTGTTATTAATTCTGCTGCTGCTCCTTTGCTATGCCTAATCTTGACACCTCAGCTACTCATAAAAAATACAGTTCATTTAAAAGGATTGACTGTAGCTTCTTAATGGAAAACATGTCTGCTCTTTCTCTGGCATGGAAATTGGTATTCCAGTTACTCCAGTCTCCAGTGGCTGGTGGGCCCGTGTGCAGAGAGGTCCCCGATGGGTCCCTGGGGCAGGCATGTGACCAGATGAGGACACCAGCAATGACCAGCACCCGGGTCAGTGTCCACTCTCACACTGCACAGAGACAGTGACATCGGCCCTCAGAGAGACAAGGGGGCACGGGAGAGAGGCTGTGACATCACAGCAGATGAGTCACACTGCACAGACACAATGACATCACCCCTCAGAGAGACAAGGGGGTGCAGGAGACAGGCTGTGACATCACGGCAGCGTGGGGGGGAGGAGGGCTGAGCCCCCATGCACACTGACAGCAGTGCTTCAATATGCTTCAATATTTTAACAGGCATGGCAGAAGCACACTCTGCCTGGGTAAAAATAAACTCCAAACGTCACCCCAGGGCTCCAACGCCAGGCTCACACCGCCCTACCTGTGCCTGACAAACAGTCTGCTCAGCTTTTCTCCCTTCTTGCCGGGATGTTTATGTTAAAGTGACTTAGACGCATGCGATGGCTATTCGAATTGCTTGGCTATTTTGCTGATGTAGGGCCTAAGTAGTGAAAAATTGAGGAGAGTAATCTTCAATTTTGGAGGTAATCTCTGTAAAATGGACTGGTTTCTCAGTGTCGCTGGGTCCACTCGACGGTGTATTAACAGAAGCATGAGAACACAGGGGTGGCGCAGGGGTTCGCATTGCTGCCTCTCAGTGCTGGGGGGCGCTGTCTGCGTTGAATTGGTCTGTTCTTTCTGTGTTGGTGTGGATCTCCTCCGAGTGCTCTGGTTTCTTCAAAGACATGCTGGTAGGTTATTTGGCTTCTGTGAAAAATTGGCCCTGGTGTGATTGTAATTGTGTCTGTGTGTGCCTTGTGGCGGACTGGCCCGGGTCCAGGCTGTTGCTTGACGGTACAGGCTCTGGCTCCCCCACAGCCCCCTATTGAAGAAATCATGCGGAAAATGAGTGGAAGGATGAATGAAAAACACAGGCAGCCTCATCTTAACACAATCTGCCGCCTGTCTCTCTCTCTCACCTACCAGCACTATCTCCACAATAAACTATGGTTCATTTGCATTTGCAAAAACGGTTCAGACAAGGCTTGATCTGTACTGTGCGTGCCCTGCCCGTCTTGTGTTTGGATAGTCGCGTCAGTTTTGTCTCTGGAAGTGCAATCTTCCTTCCCTGACAGTGCGTGTGCTCCGACTCTGGAGAAGCAGATCGCGCTGAGGCTTGATTGCTTGACTGAATGTGGATTCATTGTCTGCATCTTCTGGAAGCTGTGGGGGAAGCAATTGAAAGGGCAAACCAAATACTCGGACTTATAGTTCAAAGTGTGGGATTGAAATCAGGGGACGTGATGTTAAAAGTGGAAAATCAAGGCCTCATTTGGAATAGTGTGGAGGCATGATATAAGTATTCGAAAACCTCAAAGGTGCTGACAAAGTCAACCCAGAGGAGAAACAGAGAAACACAAACCAGCGGACACAAGTGGACACTGTGTGGAAGTGCTTTAAAACTGAGAACAGTGCTGCTTTACATAAAGGGTTGAAGGAGTGTGGAACAAGCAGCCCAGCCATGTTGATGACGCCTGTTTTCTTCCCAGAAAGCTAAGCAGACAGGACCTGTGTCCCCTCAAAAACCTAGGAACAAAAATATGTCTATATTTAACAGCAGAAATGCCAACACCAGCAGACACATGCATCTCAGCAGCCTCTTTCACATCTACAGTACAATGCCAGTATGCCACACAGCAGGTGGCTGGTTTGAAGGTCGTGAATCGCTAGCCATTGAAGCTGAGCTCCTAAGGGACTGATGGAGCTCTCTGTGGAAAGGCACTGCCCTGGGAGAGGGGGCCACTGCAGCTCAAGGAACACAAGGGTATCAGTGTCTCGAGTGCCTCCTCCCTGTAAAGACTTGCTGTGTGGAACCTCTTGCACCATCTGCTTCACTTGAGCTTATTCCGTCCTTCCTCTTAATCTCAGTCCTCCGAGACCCTAGAAGATGGGTATTACTGCAAAGTTACAATGCAGACGAACAGAGCAGCTCGTTCGGACCTGTTGATTCCTAAATGGGACTGCGGCCCCCATACTGAGCCGTGAGGAACGCCCCAGACACAAAGTGAGCTGTCCTGTGTCCAACAGCACGCTGGGCAGTCCAGGATGGATTCTGCCTGACCTTTTCCTCAAGAATCAAGTGAAGAACTGGAGCGACAGCTTCGAAGTCTGCAGAGACCGCTGCCTCAGTCTGCTTTGTACAGAGAGCCTCAGAATACCGCTGGCAACCTTTCAAACAGCAAGAGCGGTGCCCCGCTGGAACAGAGCGCAGACTGGATGTCAGCGAGCACACGATTTTTATCTACATAAGAAGCTGGTATTTAAAGTCTTTCAATGGTCTTTGAAATAGGCAGAGAGATGGATAGCAAAAATGGATAGAGGTCCGTAGCAAAAGAAATCCAAATTCTCCTCCCTCAGAGGAAAGCCCAGACGTGTGGGTTTAAAAATCTGCAGGATTTGCAGCCACTTGAAAAGAGAGATTAAACAAATAAGCGGCGCAGGAACAATACGGGAAGCTAATTTTCAGAAGCTTGAATCAATTCCACAGCTCCCTCCTGGCCTGGGAGAATCAGGTTTGAGCAGTTCATTAAAAATGTCCATCTGGGTTTGCGGTTGGCAGAGTGAAAGAGGGACTGGACTGGACTGGGGCTCTGCTCAGCACTGAGAACACCAATATACACACACAGGCACACACTTACACAAGGATAGAAACACCCCCACACTTACTTACACACACACACACACACACAGACACACATATGTACACAAACACACACTGACACGTACACATACATACAGTACTGTACACCCACACTCATGCACACACAAACACTCACACATACTGTATACACACGCACATCCATACACCCCCCACATACTGTATACACGCCCACACAGATACGCACACACACACACGCCCTTACTCACTCACTCACATGAATGCACACGCCTCCACATACACATGCACACAGATGTATCCACACACGCGCCACATACACCCCTACACACACACTCGTGCACAAGCAAACACGCACACTCACAAGCAAATATGCACACTCACACACATACAAGTGAACTTGATTGCTCATACACATGGACACAAGTGAACGTGCACACACACATGAACACAAGCAAATGTGCGCACACACACACAAGTGAATTTGAATACTCAAAGACACGCACACAAGCGAACATGCACACAAGCAAACATGCAAACATGCAAATTCACACACACACAAGCAAACATACACACTCACACACTAACTCAAGCAGGAACAGGGAAAATGCTCCCCATTTCCTAAACTTAGTGTACAGTATAAAAGGTGCAATATGTTAAGTACAGATCTGTTGAATTAACTGAAGTGTTTTGTACTTGGGAATGGAGAAAAGTTTGATGTGAAGGGAAAAGCTGGGAAAGTCATCCTAGTCTTTTAAATCAGACACTGCTAGATTACAAGAGACAAAGCCATTATGTAATTCAGCAGATCAGCCCATCTTCTCCATTATTCTGTTTGCCGCTCAGAATGCATTAAGGCTCTTTTAAGGGTGAAAAAACAGTTTTTGCAGATCTTACAGTGTGTGTGCATTTATTTAGCATTTGTCGAAATCAAACCAGATCCTCATCAGTCCTGGAAAAGCAGTGTGAAGGGGGGGCTTACCTCACCCCCCGAGGACTGGAGAAAGAGAAACTCTTTCATACAAAAATCCTCAGCTGTCTTTTTGTTTAAGGAAACCGGTGATAAACGAGCTCAGTGTCGAATGTTGTATTAATCTGGCCCTTTGTATGATAATACATATTTAATCACTTACGATTTCCTTCCACTGCACTCAGCTTGGCAGAGCAGTGTGGAAACTGTTGAAACAGCTTAACATCACAGTAAATTTACTCTGGTTCTGCGGAGACTTAATGACTCAAGCCTGTTTACACTAAACATAGCCCGTCTGTGGGAGACTCTTGAGGCCAGGTTGACAAAAGACTCTGAGATGTAAGGTTTCTCTGTAGAAGCAAAATCAAATCTTCTCAAGTTACAAATCCGAAACAGCGAGCGCATCGACTCCTGCAGTTATTGATGCGATGGGCTCTCTGCCAGCTCTGTACCCAGCATGTGGAATTATATGTCAATGTCACTTACACATGTTTTAAGTGAATATCATCCGTTTTTTCACCTTATTCCTCTGCATAAAAATATACTCCCTGAAAACACTCTTCTCTGTCATAATAAAAACAGAAGGCAGGTTTCTTAACACAGGTCCACAGCCTCCTGATATGCATTTGCGTCAGGCTCTGTATTATGCACTGGATCTGTATGCTGAGCTACTGCACTATCTCTCCCCACAGCTGAGAGACTGTCCACTCTGAGTCACTACAGCTCTGTCCACTGTGTCTACTGAGACACTGTAGCTCTGTCCGCTGAGACACTACAGCTCTGTCCACTGTGTCCACTGAGACACTGTAGCTCGTGTCCACTGAGACACTACAGCTCTGTCCACTGTGTCCATTGAGACATAGTAGCTCTGTCCACTGAGACACTATAGCTCTGTCCACTCAGTCCACTCAACACAATCTCTCCCCACAGCTGAGATACTGTTCACTCTGAGACACTGTAGCTCTGTCCACTGTGTCCACTGAGACACTGTAACTCTCTCTGTCCACTCTGAGACACTGTAGCTCTGTCCACTCAACATAATCTCTCCCCGCCGCTGAGAACCTGTCCAATCTGAAACACTGTAGGTCTGTCCACTAGGTCCACTCAGCACAATCTCTCCCCACAGCTGAGATACTGTCCCCTCTGTCCACTTTGTCCAATCTGAGATCCTGTAGCTGTGTCCACTCTGTCCGTCTCCACAGACCCTCGGCATCACTGTATTTTAACAGTGATTATTTAGTCTGAGAAATAATTTGCCTGGACTAATCACATGAATTTCAGACGTACTGTATAATCGGCGCAATTAGGCTGCCACCCATGACATGGCAATCAGAGCCTGCTGGAGTCGGAATTCTTTTAACTGACTCCTTCATCTGGGTGCGCGCTGCCTGGATGTATTCTGAGAGCAATGTGGAACATCAAAACGGTTTACAAAGTGCCATTGTTTTGTTCTGGAAAGGTACATACGCAGCAACTGACAACGTCAACGGCTGTGACGCGTTTTCCTCAGACGAGAAATCAAAGAATTTCTAAAAAAAAAACACAAAATCTGACGGAACGTGCACCGTGCCTCTCATGAGGCACCCACAGATTCCCCCAGACCCTGCCGTCTTCCGCAGGAGAACCTCTGCCGGCACAGTGTCCCGAGCTGGTCGTGGGCACCATCTGTGGAAAGTCAGGTCTGCGCTGCGGATGTGGTTTCCACACTGGGGGGGGGGTGGGAGGCCGCATGTCCGGGTGGTGAGATCAGTCAGGCCCTCCATCTCTCTGTTCCTCTAGTGAGCTCGATTGGAGCAGACAAGGGGATTTTCAAAACGCGGGATTGGTTCTTTTTTATTTCTCCCCCCCCCCAGGAGGACGATGTTTACTGTTGTGTTTTGAAAGCGAATTGCCGGGCTGCGCTCCCTTTGTCTCACTTCACATCTTCCGAGTCTATCCAGCTCCCAGAACTTTATTAAGAGAGATTTACTCAGCCGGGCTTGGGCGCTCCTGACTCGCATGTCAAGTGCCGGCCGGCCTCCCCTGCAGACTGCTAAACGCCAGCCGGGACCACCTCGCCGGGCGGGTTAGCGGCCCCCGCTCTGAGAAGCAATTGAATTTCTAACAAGATTCCCGAGCTCCGGTGAACACCGGCAGGCAGCCTGAAGGAGAACTTTCAATAAAAGCTGTAGCTCACATCCACGTCTCCAGGAAGACCTGAAGGGGCGTCCCCTGATCGGGAGACAAAAAGACGCAGAGCTGTCCCGCGCATGCATGTGCGCACACACACACAGCTCGAACCCCAGCCCCCCTCAGCCCTCCGGAGACAATGAGGCAAGGCTGCTGCCTCAGGCCCTGATTGAACTCCTATTTGCCTGGCTTGATGTTGCCTAATTATGGCTGGGCTGTTCTGTCTCCGGGGAGCCCCCCCGCCGCTGGAAATGATGGATCTTCGCAGGATCGCGGGCTCTTTGATGTTCGCGTCGCTGGAGGTCTCCGGCGGGCTCTGCCGATGCAGGCGGCGCCGGGGTTAAACAGCAGACACTTCTAATCCGGCACGAGCCCGTGTCCTACAGGGACTGCCCGTGGGCTGTTCAGCTGTTTAGCTCTTAATGATGGCAATCTAAATATAGGCACAGGACAGGCTCCCCAGGGCCGCAAACACAGGTATTGCATTCGTGTGGCAGCATTCAGACGTGCTCATTAGCAGGAAGGGAGTATCGGCGCTGGCATGGGGCTGTGTCTGCGCTGGGCCGCCTGACTGGAAAGTGCTGAAATTTCAGATGGGCAAGAGATTGTGAAGCCGGGCCGTGCAGCACAAAAACACGCTTGACTCACAAGCGAACGGGTCCTCCCGCAGTGCTGCCCGAGCCCCCGGTTTGGTCCGGGAGGGATCTGGTGTTTTCACTTCGGGAGGAAACTCAGACTTGACATTTTCACTTGACTTTCTTTTGGTTCGTCTCCAGGTGACCATAAATCCCCATTTAAAGCACACAAGGCTGTCAAGGGAGTCAGACAGGAGGGTTCTGTCACCAGGGCGACTTAGCCGCTGGTGCCTGTGCTCTTTGATCAGGGGTTTTGACAAGGTTGAGGAGATTAGAAGCTGTTTTGGTTGCGAACGTGCTGGGATTTGGCATGCAGCAGTGATGAGCAGCTCCAGAAGCACACCAGTTGGATCCAGCGATAGGTGGCTGTGTGCAGGAGTAAGTGCCTGCTTCCTACATCTCCGTTCTTGTGCAGAAAGGCAATTTGTCCATTTGTCGAGAGAGGTGGCTCCTGCTGGAAACTTCCATCACGCACTGCTAATACGATAACGGTCTGCCACACTCCCACAAAGCAGAAGCATGGTCCTACCTCCATCTTCTCCTTCCCTCAACCAACAGAGGAGTCCATTCCAGCCTCAGGCCAGGTCTCCCTCCTCCAAGCTGCAGGAGAAGTAAGTGATGACCTGACAGCACAGCCGTGCCAGGGCTGGATAAGAACACGCTGGAGGATTCTGTTCCAGCTGCTGTGCAAACGAAGGCGTGATGTGATACTGATGAGAATCTTTGGCCAGGTGTAGGAGAACTGCAAGATCACCAACATTAGGCTTTCTGACTGTGGAAGTGGATGTTTCCCTTGATTTGTGTAACTATATGGCCATTCCTGTCATTAAAGAGGTCCTGGGATTGATGTGCATGGAAACACGACTCATGTAACTGCATATGGAACAGATGACTGTATGCTCATTTAAAAGTGAATTTGTTTTTTATGTTGTTTGGATTAATACTGATGGAGTCTGCTAGCAGAATCTGTATGTTACTCTGTACCTATATAAAAATGCACAATGTTCAGTGTTTGCAACAGCTTTCATTTTCATGATCCATGAAGCTGACTAAAGTCAGCACTTTCATTTTGTACTGGTTGTAGGATTTTGCTAGTGGTTTGGGTAGTTTTGGGATGGCCGAGAGAGGTCGCTGTCTGGCCTAGTGCAGTCATGGAGGTCTAAATGGCATCAGGGCTTCAATGGCTGCCAGAGTCAGATCTTAACGTTAACGGATCCAGCAGCACAAATATTCATTAGTCTTTGGCAGATAACACATTTAGAAATCTTTGTAAACCAGATGCAGATGAAAAGTGAGAATCAGCCATTTAAGATTTAGAAACAGCAAATGTATGCCCTCTTATTATGGAGCTCACAAGAAATGCTTTACTAGACATGGCTAAAACCACTACTGTTTCAGACTGCAGGAAGGAAAGACTAAGGAGACCCCAACATTGTTGACCCCTTCAAGACAACAACTCTGGACTGGTGGTGACCAGACAGGCAGACAGGAAGAAGAGCTCTAGACAAGGGTAAGCAGACAGGTGTCACGCCCGACACCCCTCCCTAGAGGGCGCTCCACTGCTCCTATTATTGTCCTTGTGATTGTTAAGCTCCCCAGGTGTACCCTCTTAGCTTTATTATTTAAAGACTAGCTCCTCCAGTCCGCGGGGTTCATCATCAGGGTAAGGATGTCGCGAGGCCCGCCTAGCACCGGGAAACCCTACATCCGTCTCCTCAGGGCATAGCCTCATCCCCGACACCTCCTGCTTCCTGAGCCCGGGGTCTGGAGGATCTCGCCCCGTCACCCTTGGACCTCCATGTTTTGTCTGTCCGTGTATTCCCCCCTCACGGGGATTTTAACCTTGTCGCGTCCCAGGATGGATTACTCTCTGATGGACTCTCGGACTGTGCTTTGACCTGCCTTTGGACCCGTTTGGATTTGGATGCCGTTCTTTGTCTCCCCTGCTCACTGTCTCATGGATTGTCACTATTACTTTGTGCACTATTAAACCCCTGTGTGTTTTCTTTTACCACGCCTCCTGTTTTCTCCAGCTCTTACCGCATCGCATAGGGTCTACTACAAGACCTGACACGGATCTCAGTCCGTGTCTGTGACAACAGGAAGCACAGTTCTAGACTGTTGTGACGTGAGCAGACAGGAAGCATAGTTCGGGACTGTTGTGATGTGAGCAGACAGGAAGAACAACTCTAGACAGAGGTAAGCAGACAGGAAGCACAGTTCTAGACTGTTGTGATGTGAGCAGACAGGAAGAACGACTCTAGACAGAGGTAAGCAGACAGGAAGCACAGTTCTAGACTGTTGTGATGTGAGTAGACAGGAAGCACAGCTCTAGACAGGGGTGAGCAGACAGGAAGCACAGTTCTAGACTGTTGTGATATGACCAGCAAGGAAGAAGAGCTCTGGACTGGGGTGACAAGACAGGAAGAAGATCCCTGTTCTTGCACTGGTCAAAGTGTCACGCCCTCTGCAGCCAGAGGGCGCTCCTACTCTGTCCTGTCCCTAGTTTCCTGTGCTTTGCTGTCCTTCCGGTGTCTCTCTCTCTGGGGCTATATATTTCTGGGTCTTTCATTTGCCTTCGCTCAGTATTGAGGTCGGATGTCCTGAAACACGCCTGGCACCAGGTTGCCCCACGTCCGCTGCCTGAGGGCATTGGTTTCTATACGGCATTTCCTGAACAGCTGAGCCCGGGCTAACCCCCGTCTCACCGCTATGCATACGGTCTTTTCCGCTCTCCTGCCACTCCACGGTTCGTCCCTTCCAACATCCGTGACAAAAGTTTTCAAACCTGACTGTGTCAAACTGAGCCCAGTGTGAAGGGTAATTCTTGCAAAAATAAAGCAGGGCTGAGTATAACACCAGAAATACAAACTATCTTTTCAGCTGAGCCTCACACCTGCACTGTGGAGCCCCACTGTGTCACTGGGACACACACTCTGCCTTTAAAAGAGTGTTCTCACTGATCGGAAATAGCCAAGGGCAATTAAACTGCTCATTCCAGCATGTCTGTCTCTCTCAGGAATGTGCCAGCATTTGGGAACGATGCTCCTCTCTTTAAAAGCTTGGGAAGATGAATTGCGCTCGACAGGCTGAGCCTGTCTGGGGCAGGTGCAGGTCTCTGTTCACTCATGCTGAAGGATTCTTGGGCACACTTATTTTTAGGGGCTGAGCAACAGTTAGCTGTCGGATTATTTTCTTTCTTCTGACATTAATTTTAATGCCTATAACTCGCGAACACCTGATGCACACTCCTGAGCCTAGGAAGACTGCAAAGGCCTCTGGGAATCCTGAACATTACATTAGTGGCTCACCTGGTTTGGCTGCTGTGTTTGACTAAATTTTGACATTTTAGCTGGTTGTTAAAAAGACGCACAGAGTTTTGAAACTGGTTAGCCCTTGTTGTGTGTGATAAAACAACTGGATTTTTTGAAAAACTTGAATTTGGATAGAAACATTTGAATAAAGTATCCTGTGAATGCGATTGGCCAATTAAAACAGAATTGGGTATGGACTAGAGAGGTTCAGTCTCAAGATTGTGTCATACAAGTGGCTACATTAAAATACACATCCGCTATGAGCTCATGAATTTCAGGTATGCTTAAAATGATTATCTATGTACATGTTGTGACAGATACTGTACGGTACAGTATGTTTATTAGGATGCTGTAAGCTCATGTATAATCATTTGTAGCCTATATGAATTACAGTGCACAACTGAATAGATCATGAATTTAGCAGCTATATACAGGTATGACCTTTGACCTATCCTTTTGATCAAATGAAGAAGTAACTTGTAGCACCACAATGAGTGCAGATAGGGTCATGGCTATTATGGACCACTAATACGAATCTTATGTGCTAGAACCAGAAATGACACTGACTGTGATCTCTGACCTCTGATTGTTAGACTGGAAATGCATGTAAGAACCTTTACTGTATGTGCTGCATCAAAACCTGTCCTTATCCATGACCTTTGCTCTTACAGTAATGCTCTGTTGCAAAGCTATGGTTTTATAAGAACTTCTAACAGCTCGTGGAAGCTGAGAATTCATGGAGCAGTTGTCTTGTTCAGGACACAGGCCCAGTCAGAGCACCATCTGTAATATATAGCTCTTACAGGAGAAAAGCAGCAGTTTGTGTGTGAGAAATAAACCCAAGAGCAGCCAGACAAACACTGGGAAACAGGCAAGCAGAATCCAGGCTGTAATCCCGAACAGGCCAGATTTCCAGAGTAAACATGGAAGCATAACACAAAAGAGGAACAAGCAAAGTCTGTAGACAAATAAACACAGTGCAAAAACACGAGAGGAGAATCCAAAGAATGAAGTCAGGGAGAAGAGAGGGATCCAGAGTCCAGGAATCACATAGAAAAGCTTGAAACGTAGCAAACTCTTTGACAGAGTGCCTGAGCATATCTACCACCTGAGACGGGTGAGGTAGATAACTGCCTCCAGGTTGAACAGGACTCCTGTTGAACTAGTAACCATGGTAATGGGCACAGAAAGAGAGGTGAGTGTCTGTCCAGAATGACAGGAGGTGGCTACTGTGTAAATACTAACTGCACCACTCTGCAGTGGCAACAACCATGGTACAATCATCGTGAAAGAACCTGACATCTCCCACAGATAGGCAGCCTGGTTCATCATCTGCCATCCCAGAAATAGGAGCACTTCCACCTGAGTGTCTGCATCAGGCCCTGCATGAAGCCAAAGCCCATGGTAGAGATGCGGGGAAGCATTTCTGTATGTTGCATTGTTCCTGGAAGAGCTCATTACTGTGGAGCAGACTTTGAATTCTGAATGGAAAAGAAAACTTCTACACTGTAGTCAGGACCTCCAGAGCAGCAGGGGGTGTGTCCTTACATCCATCCGCCTGAAGCCCAGGAAGCATCCCGGATAACAGCTGGAGAGTGAGGAGCTGCTCCATTCCTTTCCCACAGGTGAAGTTGTCATTTCCACTGCTCTGTGTAGAGTATCCAGCTGTGGCTGACAAATAAGCGCCTGGCACTGATGTTAATGCACGTCTGAAATCCACTACAAAGCACTACAACTAATGCGGTTTTGACAAGAGACCTAATGGGAATTTCCCAGTAACATTAACACGTTGAAATTAGTCTTCTGAAGTGCATTTGACTTGCGAGATGGGGGATGAGCTTGGATCTGTCAGCTCTCAAATGGCGTGAAATGTACCAAACATTTCCGTGCGCAGGTTGTGTTTTCAAACCCACAGCTGTTGGGATGTTGTTAATGGAGCTGTCAGGTTCATTGGGGACTCTGGCCAGGGCGCAGTCTGGACAGAGCCTGCTGCAGAGAAGCAAACAGCTCTCATCATGCCGGAGAAGCCTGGCACACAGCCTGAGACAGGAACCGCACGCTCTGCCTGAGATCAGCTCTTCGCCAGAGGGGCTTTCAAGTGCACTTTGCCTTTCCTAAGAGAAATCTCCACACCTAAAATAGAAGAGTGCATTTGAGTCATACTACATATACAGAAAAAGTGCTTGTGATCCCTTTGTACTGTCGTCATAAATCTCTTTCTGCGCTGGACCTCACTTGCCATGAGATCAGCAACAGTGATAGATGAATTGCGTTGGAATTTCTTTAACTCAACCCTGAGTCTAAAAATGTATATACTCTGTCGCTGTCTCTAATCTATCCCTGTCCCTGTCTCTCTCCTTATCTCTGTCTCTGTCCCTTTCTTTGTCTCTGTTTCTGACTGACCTGTGTCCCTATCCTTGTCCCTGTCTCTGTTACCCCCACTCCCACTCTCTCTCACTCTGCAGGAATGAGCTCCTGAGTCCAGGAGAGTGGACGCTTACCCCCGCAGGAATGAGGTCTCGAGACTAGGAGAGTTTATGCTCACCTCACAGGAATGAGCTAGCAAGACTAGGAGAGTGGATGCTCACCCCGCAGGAATGTGCTCTCGAGACTAGGAGAGTGGACGCTCACCCTGCAGGAATGAGCTTGCGAGCCCGGGAGAGTGAAAGCACACACTGCAGGAATGAACTTGTGAGCCCGGGGGAGAGTGGACGCTCACCCCGCAGGAATGACCTTGTGAGCCCGGGGGAGAGTGGACGCTCACCCCGCAGGAATGAGCTTGTGCGCCCGGGGGACAGTGGACGCTCACCCCGCAGGAATGAGCTTGTGCGCCCGGGGGACAGTGGACGCTCACCCCGCAGGAATGAGCTAGTGAGCCTGGGAGAGTGAAAGCACACCCTGCAAGAATGAGCTTGTGAGCCCGGGGGAGAGTGGCACTCACCCCGCAGGACTGTAGGAATGAGCTCGCGAGCCCGGGAGAGTGAAAGCACAACCTGCAGGAATGAGCTTGTGAGCCCGGGGGAGAGTGGCACTCACCCCGCAGGACTGCAGGAATGAGCTCGCGAGCCCGGGAGAGTGAAAGCACAACCTGCAAGAATGAGCTTGTGAGCCCGGGGAAGAGTGGCACTCACCCCGCAGGACTGCAGGAATGAGCTCGCGAGCCCGGGAGAGTGAAAGCACACCCTGCAAGAATGAGCTTGTGAGCCCGGGGGAGAGTGGCACTCACCCCGCAGGACTGCAGGAATGAGCTCGCGAGCCCGGGAGAGTGAAAGCACAACCTGCAGGAATGAGCTTGTGAGCCCGGGGGAGAGTGGCACTCACCCCGCAGGACTGCAGGAATGAGCTCGCGAGCCCGGGAGAGTGAAAGCACAACCTGCAAGAATGAGCTTGTGAGCCCGGGGGAGAGTGGCACTCACCCCGCAGGACTGCAGGAATGAGCTCGCGAGCCCGGGAGAGTGAAAGCACACCCTGCAAGAATGAGCTTGTGAGCCCAGGGGAGAGTGGCACTCACCCCGCAGGACTGCAGGAATGAGCTCGCGAGCCCGGGAGAGTGAAAGCACAACCTGCAGGAATGAGCTTGTGAGCCCGGGGGAGAGTGGCACTCACCCCGCAGGAATGAGCTAGTGAGCCCGGGAGAGTGAAAGCACAACCTGCAGGAATGAGCTTGTGAGCCCGGGGGAGAGTGGCACTCACCCCGCAGGACTACAGGAATGAGCTCGCGAGCCCGGGAGAGTGAAAGCACAACCTGCAAGAATGAGCTTGTGAGCCCGGGGGAGAGTGGCACTCACCCCGCAGGACTGCAGGAATGAGCTTGCGAGCCCGGGAGAGTGAAAGCACACCCTGCAAGAATGAGCTTGTGAGCCCAGGGGAGAGTGGCACTCACCCCGCAGGACTGCAGGAATGAGCTCGCGAGCCCGGGAGAGTGAAAGCACAACCTGCAAGAATGAGCTTGTGAGCCCGGGGGAGAGTGGCACTCACCCCGCAGGACTGCAGGAATAAGCTCGCGAGCCCGGGAGAGTGAAAGCACACCCTGCAAGAATGAGCTTGTGAGCCCAGGGGAGAGTGGCACTCACCCCACAGGACTGCAGGAATGAGCTCGCGAGCCCGGGAGAGTGAAAGCACAACCTGCAGGAATGAGCTTGTGAGCCCGGGGGAGAGTGGCACTCACCCCGCAGGAATGAGCTAGTGAGCCCGGGAGAGTGAAAGCACAACCTGCAGGAATGAGCTTGTGAGCCCGGGGGAGAGTGGCACTCACCCCGCAGGACTGCAGGAATGAGCTCGCGAGCCCGGGAGAGTGAAAGCACAACCTGCAAGAATGAGCTTGTGAGCCCGGGGGAGAGTGGCACTCACCCCGCAGGAATGAGCTAGTGAGCCCGGGAGAGTGAAAGCACAACCTGCAGGAATGAGCTTGTGAGCCCGGGGGAGAGTGGCACTCACCCCGCAGGACAGCAGGAATGAGCTCGCGAGCCCGGGAGAGTGAAAGCACAACCTGCAAGAATGAGCTTGTGAGCCCGGGGGAGAGTGGCACTCACCCCGCAGGACTGCAGGAATGAGCTCGCGAGCCCGGGAGAGTGAAAGCACACCCTGCAAGAATGAGCTTGTGAGCCCAGGGGAGAGTGGCACTCACCCCGCAGGACTGCAGGAATGAGCTCGCGAGCCCGGGAGAGTGAAAGCACACCCTGCAAGAATGAGCTTGTGAGCCCAGGGGAGAGTGGCACTCACCCCGCAGGACTGCAGGAATGAGCTCGCGAGCCCGGGAGAGTGAAAGCACAACCTGCAAGAATGAGCTTGTGAGCCCGGGGGAGAGTGGCACTCACCCCGCAGGACTGCAGGAATAAGCTCGCGAGCCCGGGAGAGTGAAAGCACACCCTGCAAGAATGAGCTTGTGAGCCCAGGGGAGAGTGGCACTCACCCCGCAGGAATGAGCTAGTGAGCCCGGGAGAGTGAAAGCACAACCTGCAGGAATGAGCTTGTGAGCCCGGGGGAGAGTGGCACTCACCCCGCAGGACTGCAGGAATGAGCTCGCGAGCCCGGGAGAGTGAAAGCACAACCTGCAAGAATGAGCTTGTGAGCCCGGGGGAGAGTGGCACTCACCCCGCAGGAATGAGCTAGTGAGCCCGGGAGAGTGAAAGCACAACCTGCAGGAATGAGCTTGTGAGCCCGGGGGAGAGTGGCACTCACCCCGCAGGACTGCAGGAATGAGCTCGCGAGCCCGGGAGAGTGAAAGCACAACCTGCAAGAATGAGCTTGTGAGCCCGGGGGAGAGTGGCACTCACCCCGCAGGACTGCAGGAATGAGCTCGCGAGCCCGGGAGAGTGAAAGCACACCCTGCAAGAATGAGCTTGTGAGCCCAGGGGAGAGTGGCACTCACCCCGCAGGACTGCAGGAATGAGCTCGCGAGCCCGGGAGAGTGAAAGCACAACCTGCAAGAATGAGCTTGTGAGCCCGGGGGAGAGTGGCACTCACCCCGCAGGACTGCAGGAATGAGCTCGCGAGCCCGGGAGAGTGAAAGCACAACCTGCAAGAATGAGCTTGTGAGGCCGGGGGAGAGTGGCACTCACCCCGCAGGACTGCAGGAATGAGCTCGCGAGCCCGGGAGAGTGAAAGCACAACCTGCAGGAATGAGCTTGTGAGCCCGGGGGAGAGTGGCACTCACCCCGCAGGACTGCAGGAATGAGCTCGCGAGCCCGGGAGAGTGAAAGCACAACCTGCAGGAATGAGCTTGTGAGCCCGGGGGAGAGTGGCACTCACCCCGCAGGAATGAGCTAGTGAGCCCGGGAGAGTGAAAGCACAACCTGCAGGAATGAGCTTGTGAGCCCAGGGGAGAGTGGCACTCACCCCGCAGGACTGCAGGAATGAGCTCGCGAGCCCGGGAGAGTGAAAGCACAACCTGCAAGAATGAGCTTGTGAGCCCGGGGGAGAGTGGCACTCACCCCGCAGGACTGCAGGAATGAGCTCGCGAGCCCGGGAGAGTGAAAGCACAACCTGCAAGAATGAGCTTGTGAGGCCGGGGGAGAGTGGCACTCACCCCGCAGGACTGCAGGAATGAGCTCGCGAGCCCGGGAGAGTGAAAGCACAACCTGCAGGAATGAGCTTGTGAGCCCGGGGGAGAGTGGCACTCACCCCGCAGGAATGAGCTAGTGAGCCCGGGAGAGTGAAAGCACAACCTGCAGGAATGAGCTTGTGAGCCCGGGGGAGAGTGGCACTCACCCCGCAGGACTGCAGGAATGAGCTCGCGAGCCCGGGAGAGTGAAAGCACAACCTGCAGGAATGAGCTTGTGAGCCCGGGGGAGAGTGGACTCTGCTCTGCTGAAGTGGGGCTGAGACACTGAGACTGCGTGTTTCTGCTGGACTGGATTGTGTGCAGGACGGCCCTTGCTTCACACTCACAATGTCAGGGATCTGGGGATGAACGAACAAGACGAAGGAGACTGGAAAAGTGATGATGAGTGGCAGCCTCGCTGGAGTGAAAGACACGTCTCTCACAAGCAGAGACTCATTTAGGGAGAGATGAATGTACATGTTTATATCCTGCTGCTTCAGGCGCACAGAGTTACAGAACTGTCAGACTGTGTCACAGCAGGTCAGAAAGCTTGTGGCTCCAGGTCTGGCATCTGATCTTTCTCCTTGCATCCCTCTCTCTCTAAGAGGTAATCTTGCCCCCTGCCTCTGTGCTTGAACTGCAGAAGTGTCTACTTCACTGGAGTTTGCTCCTAGTCCACTGGGTTGAACAGGGCAGCACAGGTGCAGGCAAGACTACAGGCCTGTGACTCTCCTGCTGTTTGTAATTTCCTGCCATAGACAGATCAAAATGAAATTTGCACCAAACTCATTTCTTAATTATTAAAATGTAGTTGATATTATTGCATATCCGCATTCTCTCTTGCTCTGTTTTCCTAACAGGGAACATAATGTACAGTATGCAGACAAATTTTCACTAGAGGGTGAAATTGATCACATTCAGATTCAAACTGTGCAGAAATACCTAGCATCAATCAGACTGGGTCAGCAAAATGAATGATGACAGCTGCAGAAATGATACCAGTGTCACATGATCTTTAGAGTGACATGTCACTGTTCAGACTAATCTAGGTTTCGAACACCCCTGACGTCGCTCCTTGTCCATCTTGTGTCCAGCTTGCAGTCGCACAGGAAACAAGACTGACAAACCCCCTGATCCGCAGCACCAGGCCCGGTCAGGACCAGTCTTCCCTCTGATTGTACTCCACAAGCCTTGCATAATGCCTGTAGTAGAATACAGTCCTGAAGTGTGGCATTATCCTGAATATCTCTTCTCTGAAGACTGGGAGCTGCCAGTTCCCCCTGGGTCTTGTGTTCACTCTTTTTTCACCTTTTTATGTGTTTATCTTCATAGGGCTAGTATAAGTGCTAGTATAAATGTTTAATATGTAGATTGTGTAGTGTGTTTCTAAGTAACCACCACTGATATGAATCCAGTTGTGGGATCCACTGTGTCATTATGTTCGACAGAAACACCCTCACACAGACCCCTCACAGCTCTCCCACATACACCTGTGTCCAGTCAACACCCTCACACAGACCCTCACAGCTCTCCCACTGACACCTGTGTCCAGTCAACACCCTCACACACACCCCTCACAGCTCTCCCACAGACACCTGTGTCCAGTCAACACCCTCACACAGACCCCTTACAGCTCTCCCACAAACACCTGTGTCCAGTCAACACCCTCACACAGACCCCTCACAGCTCTCCCACAGACACCTGTGTCCAGTCAACACCCTCACAGCTCTCCCACAGACACCTGTGTCCAGTCAACACCCTCACACAGATCCCTCACAGCTCTCCCACAGACACCTGTGTCCAGTCAACACCCTCACACACACCCCTCACAGCTCTCCCACAGACACCTGTGTCCAGTCAACACCCTCACACAGACCCCTTACAGCTCTCCCACAAACACCTGTGTCCAGTCAACACCCTCACACAGACCCCTCACAGCTCTCCCACAGACACCTGTGTCCAGACAACACCCTCACAGCTCTCCCACAGACACCTGTGTCCAGTCAACACCCTCAGTGCACTGCAGGCCTGCAGTCTGGGACAGCTCTCCCACAGAGACTTGTTAGGGGTCAGTGTTTGTTGATGCCTTGAACACTACAGGCATGTACAGTACAAAACACAGGGTGTTTCCACTTGTAAGTGGGCATTGTTCTGGCACAGACAGAGCAGGTCATCTCTGCTCACTGCGCTGAGAAACTAAACCAACAGTAATAGCGTATACAGTGCCTGTCACAGCAAGTATCACTGGGCTCGATAAATCAATCAAGCAAAGAGTTTGGCACATGAACCATCTGGCGTTCTGAAATGACTTCACGCATGGAATTGCATTTTTGAGGTCTCCCGCCATGCACTCTTTCATAATGCTTTACATACACTGTGGGTGTGGGTGTTTATGCATTTTTATTGGAAAATCAAAAATGTGTATATTTCAGCTAATGCAAAAAAAGTCACTGAGATCCGTTCTGGGAGTTAATTTCCTCTGTTAATGAGTCCCTTGAGCTCGTTGTGAAATCGTGCTCCATGAATCACCAGGACAGTGTCTCTCAGTGGGACAATGTCTCTTAGTTGAAAGTGTCTCTCAATAGGACAGTGTGCTGCAGTAGGAGAGTGTCTCCCAGCAGGACAGCAGGCTTCAGAAGAAACTGCTGCTTGGAGCTGAGAGAAAGAGTTCAGGCTACTCTTCATCCCCCGGGGGCACAGAAGGCTGATTGACACCTAATCAATAAGAGGCAGTGAACTGAGGAGGTGGGGTGTTGGGTTTAGAACTCCATCCAATAAAGACCGCACTTGCTTTACAGAACTAATCTCGCTCTGTGTCTCTGTCTCTAATTAATTCAATGAAGTAATTAAGGGCTGAGGTGGAAATTAAAAGACAGCAGACCTTGGGTGAGTTTCCAGCTCGTGCCGAACTCAAGAAGCAAGAACAGGCCAGAGGGAGAGAAACTGCCCTTAACATGACCCCCACAATCAGGGGGAGCCTGACACTCTTCCATCGTACAGCCTTGTCCAGCTTGCGCCCTGTATCCCTGTACCCTCTACCAGGCAGTGCAGCGTGTGGGGCAGGAGGACTCAGACATGGGCCCAGACCTTCTGTGAGCGACAGGTGACAAAGACGCCCAGCGATGAGGTGAGCTGTCATTCTCATAGAGCAGCTTGGGGCTTCATACTTCTGTCTCTGCAAAACGGAACATCATCTCTGTGATTGGGAGACCTTTTCCACAGCCAGACTTCCCGGGCTTCTGGCCTTCTCCTGAAGGGACTGCCCGGAGCTCCTCAATCATCTTGCAGGCCTTGTCTGTGTAGCTGGCTACAGGCGCAGTGACCCTGGGGTGACCTTGCTGGCAAACCTGCGCAGACAGGACTCCTGCTGCGGGCCGGTGTCGTTCTGCTGCCCCCTGACCGAGCCTGGGCCCCGTCACTGAGGTATCCAGTGACCTCACTGGTGAGCCTGCGCAGACAGGACTCCTGCTGCGGGCCGGTGTCGTTCTGCTGCCCCCTGACCGAGCCTGGGCCCCGTCACTGAGGTATCCAGTGACCTCACTGGTGAGCCTGCGCAGACAGGACTCCTGCTGCGGGCCGGTGTCGTTCTGCTGCCCCCTGACCGAGCCTGGGCCCCGTCACTGAGGTATCCAGTGACCTCACTGGTGAGCCTGCGCAGACAGGACTCCTGCTGCGGGCCAGTGTCGTTCTGCTGCCCCCTGACCGAGCCTGGGCCCTGTCACTGAGGTATCCAGTGACCTCACTGGTGAGCCTGCGCAGACAGGACTCCTGCTGCGGGCCGGTGTCGTTCTGCTGCCCCCTGACCGAGCCTGGGCCCCGTCACTGAGGTATCCAGTGACCTCACTGGTGAGCCTGCGCAGACAGGACTCCTGCTGCGGGCCAGTGTCGTTCTGCTGCCCCCTGACCGAGCCTGGGCCCCGTCACTGAGGTATCCAGTGACCTCACTGGTGAGCCTGCGCAGACAGGACTCCTGCTGCGGGCCGGTGTCGTTCTGCTGCCCCCTGACCGAGCCTGGGCCCCGTCACTGAGGTATCCAGTGACCTCACTGGTGAGCCTGCGCAGACAGGACTCCTGCTGCGGGCCGGTGTCGTTCTGCTGCCCCCTGACCGAGCCTGGGCCCCGTCACTGAGGTATCCAGTGACCTCACTGGTGAGCCTGCGCAGACAGGACTCCTGTCACTGAGGTATCCATTTTAAAAACAGGCCTGTGCCGACAGTGGACTCCCTCAGCCCTGGAGCAGAGAGACGCTCATGTTGAAGATCACCCAGACGCCCAGCCTGAACCCGCAAACAGGACTGATTCTGACCGACCTGTTTCAGAAAAAAAGAATCAAGAGGCACATTTCACTGCATCTGAATGAATCCCGCCTCTCTGCGGTGGCTCGCTGGCGCCGGGGGCCTGACTTGACTAAAACAAGTGAGAAGCGTTTGTGTTCTCAAACTTTGCGAATGCGAATTGGTTTACCGCATGCTGATATGGAAAAAAACCCGTCAACAGAGAAGAGAATCAAAGCATAGGATTTCAAAATGAGACCGAGAGGGGCTTTGAAGTCGTGTTCCACTTTGATATCTCTTGTTGCAGCAGGAAAAGCACAACACAGAGCCCTTTACCGCCGCCGCTCACGCCGCGCTGGGGCTGCCCTTGAGAGGCTCCTCGCGCCGCGCGCGTCTCGCTATTGTATTGTAAAGACTTCACCAGACAAAGGCTCAGCATCATCGATCGGCGGTGAAGAGCTCTCGTCTCAAAGCCCGGGGAGGAGGGGGGGGGATTAAAGAAACACGCGTCCGATCCATAAACCAATGTGGCCTTTCTCGGAGCACAAACAGCTGGCAAAGACCAGAGCGCACGGCCGGCCGTTTAAAAACCTGCTCCTACACCCGGCGCTCGATACCGTCGGCCGGCGCAGGAGAATGACTCAGCCCCCCCCCGGCGCTACTGACCAGAGAGAGGGCTCTCAGAGCACTGCCGGACGCACCGTGGCGCGGCTCCGTTTGCCGACAGGCTGGCTCGTTTTAAACTGATTTAAACTGCCGGAGGCCGAGAACACGCCCCGATCCGACCGGCCCTCCTCGCCACGGCGCGTCAACAGTCCGTACTCCGGCCGGCGCCGCACTCATTTATCATTTATTAACGAAGGAGAAGAGGAGTCCAATTAACACCGGCGAGGGGAGAGCAGCCGCCTGGCTGCTCTGTCATTTAAACCGGCTCTCTGCCCCTAATTGTCAGGGAGAGGCAGAGAAATCCGGCTCCCGTCAGAGTGCCAGGCGCTAACCTTTCGCACGTCTCCTCAAATGTCAGACCGCGTCGAAATTAAAAATAAAAAAAAAAACCGGCCCCGCGCGAGGGGGAAAACGGCCCGGGCTGCCCGTCCGCACGTCCCGGCATCGGCTGGTAATTGCAGTCGCGGCACCACCCTGACATTTCCCCCGCCGCGCAGGAAAAAAAAAGAGAGAAATTAGAATAGAAACACGGCCGCGTCAATCAGGGCAGACGCGAAGAGACAAATACCAGCTGTCTGTCTGTCTGGGAGGTCGCGGAGAGGAACGCACCCATCCCCGCCAGCCTGACGACGTGACCTTTCCCCCGGCCGGCTGCGGGCGCCCTCCGGCCGCCGTCAGGGCAGAAAGCGAAGGCCTCCTCCTGAGTACAGGAGCTGAGGGAAGGCGGGACAGCGGGGACAGGCGGGTCTGGAGGAGTTAGAGGAGTGCAGGCCTCACACAAAGGCCAGGGGCTGAGGACAGAAGCCGCCCTGAAGATCAGACATTCACAGCTCCAGAGCCAAACCAGGTCAAACAGACACAGCAGGGGCTGCCAGGACCCCCAAACCCTGCACGCCCACCAGGGGCCCAGGGGCTGCTCTTCAGACCTCTGAGGGCTCCGAGGAAAGCCCGCCAGGTGACTCCCGAGCGCGAGACTTGTGTGAAACGGCACTTTGTGTCCGACAGAGCTCGCCCGGCGAAGAGTCGAGATAGCGGACAGCGTCCTGGCTGGAGAGGACACGCAGAAGACCCTGAGCTGATTGGCATGGAGCCGCCGTAGAAGCCAGAGAGCGGCAGGGAATAAAATAAAAGTCCGTCTCGCAATTAACATGATTTAACAAGAGCCTTTCTGTTTTAATGGTTCGGCTGCATCCAGCTCCACGAAACTGAGCTGTCCTGAAAGGACTCCGCTGTGAGCCGCAGAGTCATACGGGGCCCCCCGGAGGCAGTGGGGAGCATGACACCCACTTGCCCGTGCGTCAGCGAGGGGGATTCAATTCTGCGAGATCTGTGCGAGCGCTCTGGCCTCAGGAGTGACACCCCCCTGCTGCTGGCCAGCAAAGACGACAGTGTCCAGCATTCACTCTCCAGCAGGAGAGTCCAGTGCAGGTGTGTGTCACACACTCCGTCTGAGGCCCGACATGCCGCGCGGTCAGCTGACTGACCGCCGCGCCCACAGCGGGTGGCAAGGGCTCAGTGCTGAGGGAGCGAAGTGACACAGGAACAGCGGGCCCTGATCTGCACCCAGAAACCCCCTGGGAAAAACACACCGCAGAGCCCTGCCTGCGGACAGGCATCGATATCACAATAGGAGCGCAGCTGTAGCAATCTGGGTTAGTCTGGGCCGGTTTCATTGCGCTCGGTTTCCAGAGAACTGGGACACTCCTTCAGAGACCTGCGGGTTATTTTCTGCGAGGCGCTGGTGCTGTCTGCCGGTGTGAGTGGGGATCAGCAGGGACACAGCAGAGGGCACCGGGTTCGATCAACACTGCGCTCTGATTTCACTCAGGCTGGGGGGCTTCGTCCTGCGAGTGGGGCTGGAGGGAGAGTGTCTGTGTACAGTACGTTCGTGTGTGAGGATGTGTTTGAATATACTGTATGTGAAAGTGTATGTGTGCAAATTCTGTACGACTGGGTGTGTGTAAATGTGTGTGTAAGAATGTGTATATGTGTGCATACTGTAAGAGTGTGTAAATGTGTTATGTGTGTATAGGTGTGAGTGTGTGAATACAGGAGTGTGTGTCTGTGTTTGAGTGAGCAAATATGTGTGTGAAAGTAGGAGTGTATGAGTGTGTGAGCGAGTACTGGGTCGCGCGTACAGTATTACAGGGATTTGGGAAAGCAGAACCGTAACTCTTAATTAACGGGCAGGCTTTATTGTTTTGCAGTTAATCCGCAACCTCGGAAAAAAAGGACTTCCAGAGAAGACCCCTCGGACTCGCTTGCCTTTCTCCGAGCTTTAATTCGCTTCCTAATTCCCGTCTTGTTCCAGTTTGTTAATCCGGCAGGCCCCGTCCTCGCCGGGCTGCGCCCCTGGCGCGTCCCCGGCACGGGCGGCTCATCAGCCTCATCACCGCTTCCATGCTGTTCTTATTAACCTTGCACTATCATTTGTTTTACAATTAGGAGGCACCGTAATAGCTTTCGAGAAGAAATTCAAGTTTTGATTTTTAACTGTAACCACGTTGCCGTTGGCTAATTGGAGATTTCCCACGTCGAGCCTTCAGCTCCGCGCAGACGGGCTGACGTCACCAGCCGAGCGCCCGGCGACTCCTAAAGCATACACCGGGCTCAGCGCGGCCCCACAACTCACAACGCGCTCCAGAACGAGAGGCACTAAACAAACCTTGGCAAAGACGAGAGCGGGGCTGTGCAAACACAAGCGCACTTTACCGCACACGCCCACGTCAGGGAGGAGGGTTCCGGGGGAGAAGACACTTGTTCCGTCCCA